>NC_066583.1:108384100-108984100 GCF_024323335.1 Lathyrus oleraceus
ATATATATATATATATATATATATATATATCGTTTTAATACTGTTTTCATATTTTATTTTTTTAGTTCTATTTTAATTTTGTAGCGATGCAAATTCATTGTGGATAGCGTGCGTGTGTGTTGTGTTAACTTTCTGTTTTTTCGATTATTTTGAGTTGATGTAAAAATAAAAAAAATTGTAATATTTATGTAATAATAATATGTTTGGTTGATGTTTGGTTTATTATTATGTTGCGATCTCAGAGTTAAAATTCGATTTAATTTTCAGAAATTGTTTGGACGCATAGATTCAGTTGACTCAACTTCTTATTGAGTGGTTCTTACATGAATCAACTAAGTTAGCTTAGATCTAAATTCAGTTGCTTTCAATTTCGTTTGGTTTCCGGTCACATGGCTTACTTTTAGGCCTTCTTACAATGAGCTCTTGATCAATATCAAGATAGTTTTCAGAATTCAAACCATTTTCTTAAATAAAATTGGAAGAAAAAGACTACCTGGGTGAAAGGTCTAGATGTAGTCCTGAATGCTAGGCCCAAGTTGTAAGAGCTTGCAAACCATAAGCGTTTGTCTTCTCCTTCAAAATACTTGTAAATATTCAAACTTCTTTTCTCAATAAAATTGAAAGAAAAATATTACCTGGGTGAAAGGTCCAGTCGTAATCCTGAGTATTAGACCCAAGTTGTAAGAGCTTTGCAAGTCATAAATACTCGTCTTTCAAGCCCACAAATACATTCAACCAATCAAGCTCTTTTTTTCTCGCCACCGTGCGATTGATTCGAAAAACCTTTTCATAAATGAAAAATATTTTGTCTTAAGATGATGTAAAGTAATGTTTCGTTTATAATTGTTGAGTTGAGATAAGTGATGTTTTTCCGAATGTTGATTTGTAAATCCATTTGATGTGTGGTATACGTCCGCTCCTCATCTGTTTTAGGTAAAACAATGTTTTTCATCGATTAATACAATGTAGCTATCGCTAAAATCGACCAATAAAGAAACATTTTTCTATCCAGAACTACATAAGCCTTGAGTTATCTACTGAAATACGTAGGAGCAGGATTGTGAAATCTTGTCAGGCCCATTAATAAAAACTTAGGTTTAGTTCCCTTTGTTGCAAAAATCCAAAAACATCTTCTCTTTTCTTTTGATCCTATTATTCTTTCCCTCATAATAACTTGAGAAACTTAACATTTCAAGCTAACACTAATGCACATAATTAACCTAATGGTTCCCGTTGAGTACAATGGACGCGAGGGGTGTTAATACCTTCCCCTTGCGTAATCGACTCCCTAACCCTGATTTGGTTGCGACGACCATAATTATTGTCGTTCTTTCTTGGGTTTTATCGATATTTCCCTTTTCCTTTTTAGGAATAAATATATGTTCGATGGTGACTATGTTTAGTCCATCATGCGAGCGTGTGATTGAGCTTCGCTAAATCGTGTTCTCATTTTTCGAGGTGTGACAGATGACAAATAATGAGATAATTAATATTGTTGTATTCACGGCTAATTATTTGGGAAGAGTTGCTCGTGCACCCACCAGAGGTATTTCCGTGGGGGCTATGATTACCCAAATTGTAGAGCATCTTGGATATGGCCTCAATTTGTCCCCCGACACTCCTGTTGCAGGTAAAGTAAAAATTGATATGGAATCCCTCATTCGCCAATGGGTGATTGTTGTTACGAATAACAGTTACTCACTGATGATTCATGGCCGGATTTTTCTTGAACTACCTGCCCCAAGCAGAGCAAGTTTATTGATCGTTCTAACTGGTTGTATGCGAGTGTCGTCCCCGAAGAAGAGGATGGCCACAATATGGATGATTTTGTTGCAGGTGACACCATGGATGAAGATGTCACTTTTCAGCCACTTTTGTACCTTAAAGTCAGAATCTGACCCACAAGGTACTAGGCCATTCACTGTGGATCAGGACCAGTGAATGTGGATGCAAGCTGAGCTCAAGACTTGAGGCCAAGCAAACATGGCAAGAAGTTGAGCAAATTTGGAAAGGGGCCATGTTGGAGGATATGCAATCCATGACGCATTAGTTGATGTTGCATTTCCCTCCACCTCCTCAATAAGGGCACTGTGAGTCACCTCTCTCTCTCTCTTGTTCTAAAACATTGAGGCCAATGTTTAGTTCAGGTTTGGGGGAGGTTTACTATTGTCTTTTTACTATTTTGATTATTTATTTTGGTTGTTTAGATTCCTTATCTTTTGATTAAGTGTTTTAAGTAATACAGTTTCTGGATTTCATTGCTTGAATAAGTGATGAACGTTAGTTATAATATATGTGAAATTCTGGTATCAGATATGAGATGTCGAAGGTAATGTCACGACACTAATATCTGAATAATACAAACAGGATAAAAGATAAAGAACAGTAATGCACGAGACACAAGCAATTGCTAACCCAGTTCGGTGCAAACTCACCTACGTCTGGGGGCTACCAAGCCAGGAAGGAAATCCACTAAACAGAATCAGTTCAAAGACTCTCAGTAAACAACTTCAAGTTACAGTCTTTTCACCTAATCTCTACCCGTGTGACTTCTATCTAAGAACTCTTAGATATGAGATCCTACTCACTCCCCCTCAATCACAGCAGTGATATAAAACAAGAATTACAATGAAAAGAAGACACTCTTCAAAGACACATACTTGATCTTGCTTAAAAGCTTCAATCAAGTAAACACACGCTCATGCTTCAAAGCTTAGAGTGGACAAATTACAACTCAAAAAATCAGTCCAATTCAATCATCTATGGATGAATGAATGGCTTACAATACACACAACCACACAAGACTAAAACCCTTATTCTCTCTTAATATTTCGTTCGTTATTTCGTGTGTATAAAACCAGATATTCCATGCCCTATTTATAGAATCGTTTGGCTGGGCTTGGACATCACAAAACCCTAAAACTATTTTCCATTCATATCTTCTCATGACAGGTGATTATATCTCGTTGGAAAATAAGTCAATCTGGTTGTAATTACTGATTGAGAGTGCGTTCAATCATTACATCAATCACACATAGATTAGCATTAAAAACGCAATCACACAATACATAACATTCAGACTGAATGTTCTGTATACATATGTCATGACATCGGGTCTGACATCTTAGTAAAATCTTGCATATTCACATTTTAAACATCCTGCAGGTATATGTTATCTTATGTCAAGACAACACTTTTGACAACTTGTGAACACTCTAGGTTTTACCAAAATTGCTGCCAACACCTAGAACCAACAAGATGGTTGGTTACTGTCGATGAAATTACCCCAAAAAATATTGATACTGCTGAAGATGATCTGACATAACTTTCTTGAGCTTGACTAATAGAGGAACCATGTGCATCCCAAATTAAGAGGGAAGCTGCATCACACTAGAGGTATTATAGATTTTGTTAGCTTTACCCAACATGGTGAGAATAGAAAAGGCCAAACACAATATTCATCATGAGAGATGATTCAGGTATGTCTCTATCACTCAAAATTTGCGTAAGTTCTCTACACACTGAGGCAAGTTATTTCTTTTAACCCTGAACCTTTCAAGCCAACCATATTAATTATTATTCTTCGTTCACCCAATTTGAGCCTATGTCCCTTGTTTGTATATATCACAATATTAATTTAACCCTTGGCACAAACACTTCCATACCATGTTCAGAGCAATTGTTGTCTTCTTTAAGCTATAGAAGAAAAAAGAGAGAGAGAATCTGATGGCACAAAGAAAAACACTCACCAAATGAAAAGACTCAGTTGGATACAAACTCAAAAACAAAAAGAAAAAGAACTGAGTAGCTGAGCTGGAAAACAAAAAGAAAAATGCCAATGGTATTTTAGAATAAACACAATGAAAAGAATAATAACATCGACTATGAACCTAAAAACCGTTTCTATCCCTTATGTATCCCACCTTAATTTAAGCCCCGTTATAACCTGAAAGACCTCGAAATTGTGTGTAGTGTGCAAGTGAGATGAAAGGAGAATTCATTCAAGCTTACGAGTCGGTATTGCTTACTATGAAATTGTAAGTGCAAACACTTTAGCCCCGAGAGTCTGGGTGAGTGTGTGAAACAAGCTGACAAGTGAAGTAGTACTTCTATGTGGAAGTGTGGCAGAACAAATAAATGCGGAAAGCAGGGGACCCTGAAAGAAGAAGAATGAGCAAGTTATGAAAGGTCTCAGTAGTATTGTGGTAAAAGTTGAATATTCAACTATTTTTGGGGGTGACATGATGTTCATTTTGTCTTGAATATTGCTTGAGGACAAGCAATGAGATAAGTTTGGGGTTGTGATAAGTCACCATTTATGCTATATGTTATGTCACTTATTCGGCAATAATCCAGGTCAATTGTAGGACTTTGTCCTTAGTTAGTGATATTTTGAGTCAATTTATTTAATTGTTTCATAATTTGTAAGTGTTATTTCTATCTTTCACATGTTACGCTTTGGTTGTGTGCCTTTACAGTGTTTCAGGTTCAAACAAGTATTCAAGTACGATCGGATGCAGGAATCGAGGAGAAGCGCAAAGAATCGGAAAAGTGTACCCATGTTCTAGTAGGCCTGCTATAGCCACCCATATCATCGGCTACGGGCCGTAGCAGGAAGTCCTAAATCAGATTACGTAGCCTATCCAAATAGGGGCACACTACAGCCACCCATAGCACCTGCTACGGGCCGTAGTGTAAGGTATGGGACAGAAGCCCAGATTTCATATACGACAGTGGCCTGCTACGGCCACCCGTAGCAGGAGGCCTCGACAGAATCATCACAGACAGTGTCCTACTACGGCCACCCGTAGCACCGACTATGGGGCGTAGCAGACACGCATGCAAAAACCCAATTTTGTATTTTCTTTTGTTAATCTTAAGTGAAGGGAATTTTGGTCAATTGTAAAGTTGATGTTATTGAATTTTGTGGATCTATTTGAGGAGAAAGGAATACTTTTCTATTTAAAGGGAGCTTTTCAAACAAGAAAGGACACTTTTTAGGGAAGAAAAAATCACACAATTCAGTATTAGAGAAAACAAGGTTTTGGGGGAGACGAGATTTTCATGAGCGGAAGTAATTGAAGATCAAATTTCATCTAAATACTTGTAATGTCTATATTTTATCATTTGATTTTATTGAATACTATGAGTAGATAAACCCCCCAATGCTAGGGGGTGTCCCTGATTTAAATTTGTAATGACTTTGAGTTTATATTTGCAATAACAATATTTTTTTTCATAATTAATTTATTCTTTTGATGTGCTTAACGCTTTCTCTTTCGGGACTATTGAGATTGTTATATTATTATCAATTAGGTTGGATCGCCTTTGATAATGCTTTCACGAGATTATTCTATAATAGATATTACCTAGGACTAGGGATACCGTGCATAAACCAATTTGTTCTTGATAATAATAATGCTTAATTTCATCGGTTAATTTCTATGGACATAGAGATTAGGTATGAAAGTTTAAAGGTTTTCTCACTAAGAAATTAGGAGAAAATACCCCTAAGAACTAGTGTTAATTAATTTATATTTGTTGCTGCAATAGTGACTCAGAGTTGTTACAGGGAGAAATCACACACATTCCCTAACATATTACTTGTATCTTTTCAAACCTGTTCCATGCACTACTTATTTTATTTGCAATTATTTTTATATATTCGCATAAAAAAATCCCAACATTAGTTTTTGTTTAATTGAACAAAAATTAGAACTCAATATTTACAAGCAGCCCTTGAGATCGACGTTCGAGGAACTTTCCTTATTATTACTACAAAGGAAAAATAATACACTTGTTATTCTTCAGATCAGAAACATCCAATGATTATCTCTTAGGGTGGTATAACCAACCTAAAACCAGAGACTGATTGGACTGATGATGAAGATAATGAAGCCCTTTAGAGCTCCAAGGCATTGAATGTGATTTTCAATGGTATGGACAAGAACATGTTCAGGATGATCAACACATGTTCACAAGCTAAAGAAGCATGGCAAATTCTGAAAAATATACATGAAGGCACATCCAAGGTTCGTATGTCAAGGTTTCAGCTCCTAACAATAAAATTTAAGAACCTAAGGATGAATGAGGATGAAACTATGAGTGAGTTTCACATCAGATTACGTGACATTACCAACACATCCTTTGCCTTAGGTGAAAAGATGTCTGAAGAAAAGCTTTCCATAAAGATTCTCATATAATTACCTAAGAGATTTGATATGAAATTGACTGTTATTAAAGAAGCTCGGGACCTAAGTAGTATAAAGGTTGATGAACTCATTGGTTCCCTATAAACCTTTGAGATGTCCATTAATGAAAGGTCATAAAAGAAGAACAAAAGTATAACCTTTGTTTCTAATATTGAGAAAGTTGAAAGTCAGGGTGTCAAAGAAGAGAACTTGGTAGATGATATTTATCCTCTTGGAAAAAAATAAACAATATCTTGAAGCATCTAGACAAAAAATGGAGGACAAATGCCTAGGATAAAAGATACAACACATTCCCCGAAACAAATATAGGAATGAATAAAGAACCCAATGGTGGGAAGGGTACTCAGTGCTTTGAATGTGGTGGCTATGGACACATTAGATCAGAATGCCCTAACTTTCTAAGGAGACCGAAAAAGGGATTAAACATCACTTGGTCAGACTCTGAGAGTGAATGTGAGAAAGATGTTTCCAATGTTGTGATGGCATATCCTGAAAGATATGAGTTTGAATATGAGTTTATTTATGAAGAACTGGCAAAAGAACTTATTGCAACATACAAGCTTGTACTTACCAAGTGGGAAGAATCGTGCTTAACAATAGTCAACCAAAATAAATTTATAGATACTTTTAAAAAATAATCAGAAAAGTGTGCCTCTACTATCACAGTCTTAGAAAAACAGGCCTCATCACTAAGCTCTAATATAGGAAACTCGATGCAAACAAAAAGGGACTTGAAAAAGAGTTCAAACTTACTTGATGAAATAATAGAGGTTGGAGATATGTGATGCGTTGTTAAACTTGGTGCGGTGTTCGCAAGTGTACGAACGCGTCAGAGTAATATAAAAGATTATCGAACCACAGAGACCAAGTGTCAATCTATCGTTATCTGTTGTTATGGTGTTTATCAAAGGCAATTAAAATAGGTATTTTTTGTAGTGTGCAATTGAAAAATAAAGTACTGAAATAAAATATAATTAATAAAGATAGGGTCGAATGTAATTCACGTAATCAATTGATACTCCAAGTACTTGTTAATAGAACTACTTATGGGCAATGTTTTCTACTTTGAAAAGAACTAATTTAACGGGAACTGTTGCTTTCGCGTATTCAGAACCGAGTTGTACCCCCTAATCAAACCCTCTTATTGTCACTTATAAAAAGGCGCGCATTGCGTTAGAGTAGTAAACCTATTTTTAAGAAATATAGTATCTTGACTAAGTTGAAAAGTATTATAACCTGGATTTCTTAACCAAAAGAGGTTCTTACGAACCAGACTCTAAACTTATAAACGCGTCCGAAAATAGTTTTAAAATCTCTTTTCTTTTTTATGTTAAAAACTCCTAATGAACTAGACAAAGCGCTTTCGCTGGGTTTGAAATAGTTAAAAACAATTAAGTTTAAAAAGACGTTGGACGGCTTTCGATCTTACCCAACAGAATTGAAGTGCGGGAAAACTTAATTTGAAAGTTAAAATAGCCCTTTAAGTGTTTCTACACGGATTACTGGTTTAATTACGATCCTTACATTCTAGCCTTATAAATTTAGCTAGACATGGTAAAGTAAAAGTGCATTAAAATAAATAAAAGTAGTGCGAGTGCGGAAAGTAAATAATTTAAAGCGAGTGCGGAAAATAAATGAAAGTAGTGCGAGTGCGGAAAATAAATAATTTCAAGCGAGTGCGAGGAAATAAATAAAAGTAAAAGCGAGTGCGGGAAATAAGTAAAATAAAAGCGAGTGCGGGAAATAAATAAAAGTAAAGCGAGTGCGGGAAATAAATAAAGTAAAGGCGAGTAATAAAAACCTGCTCCAATGGGAGGGCTGAGTAAATTGCAATGCGGAAAAGAAAATGGCGGCAGGATTAACTTCCTTCCAAAGTGCTCCAAACTCGAGTACAAACTCTATCACAGACTCAATTACACAATTATGGTAACACTCCAATGCGAAGCGATTACCACTTTATAAAACTGAATATATGCCTAGGTGAAACAAAGTTGCTTCTGATTTCGCCTTGTTCCAACGTTCGGATCTTCGTCTGCTCTAAGTTTGGGTGATCTTAAAACTGAATTCGCGTTTCTATTTATAAGCAAATAAAAAAGGTGGAATTGACTTGGATGCCCTTCAACTTGAAAATAGAGGAAACCGTTTTCCTCTTGTGGCGCCCGCCACAAGGCCATGGCGCCCGCCACAAGCACAAAGTGGGGCACCTTAGTGGAAGTGGTGGGAAAACGTGGGAGTTGATGGAAGTTTGAATTGGACACGTCATGGCTTGGACTGTGGCGCCCGCCATTGGGTAGGCCATAAGAGCAAAATGCAGATTTTTAGGGTTTTTGGCTCTTTTTCGCTCATTTTCTCGATCGGGGCTCCTATTAAGGTAAAAACCTGAAAACAAAGGAAAACACAGTAATAACACAACAAAACAATAATAAAATAACTAGAATGCATGCGAAATTGGAGTCGAAAAATACGTAAATTTTAGTATGATCAAACTCTCCCACACTTAATCCTTTGCTTGTCCTCAAGCAAAACATTGAAAAGCTCATAAAAGAAAATTTGTGAAAACGAGTGCTTCAGGTAAAAATTCTAAGTTACAAGTCGGGATGCAGTGATAGGTACTAACTGAGTGAACTAAGGGTATCATGATGACACTAATCCGCAAATACGGACATAAACTTCATTCCTATATTAACCAACCCATATTATCCCACAATACCTAGGCCTGCCTCTTCATCTCTTTTTGTGTCCTTTTCATTCAGGCGCAATCACATTAAGCCCGTTATCCGTACATACTTCATAGTAGAGTGGCCTGTTAGTGATTATGATCAGAGCATGAGATTTCTGGCACATAAATATGTGTAAATCCTTTTATTGGACCCAACTGTAGTTGTGGGGGATCGAATCGTAATCCGCCCTACCGAGTTCAGTGCCAGATACCTCTGAACCAACTAACAGTGAGTACTGCTTTTCTTTTTCTTTTTCTTTTTCTTTTTCTTTTTATAGAAATTTTTTTTACAATTCTTTGGTTTAAATGACTTTGTGAGGGTCACCTATACCGGAGTTTCCTTTTTGCTTTCTTTTTATTTTTTTGTTTTTCTGGATCATTCATTTATTTGCATCGGTCCCCTACGTAGAGGATGCGTAGGCCGGAGCTGACTGCTGAGATAAACTACTAAGGACTTATACAGAAATGATGATTAAGGCCATGGTATATGGGGTTTCGGGAATGATTCCTATATTTACGAAGCTTATGGTGCTAAAACAGATACTGATGTTTCGCAAAGTTCTCCCAAGTCACCACATCCTTACTCAAAACATGTCCTTAAAACCTGAAAACTTCCGAAATAACACTATTTTCATTTGCAAAAAATTTTGGTGAGGCTAAAGGTATGAGGAGGTAGGATTGTACTAAGGATCTACTATATTTGGTGACTCGTCAGACTCATGCATTATACTAAAAAGCAAAATAAACAACTAAAAGGGAAATTAAACAACTAAAAGGGAATAAACAGTCTAAAAACAACAAATAAAACTGAAAATAAAAGAAAAATGATAAGTGCTCCTCCCACACTTAAATCGAACATTGTCCCCAATGTTTCGAAATAAGATAAGGGAAGAGTTACCTGGCAACCTATTGCTAACCACTAGTGCCCTCGCCATCCTGAGGTGGACGACGGGATCGGGTACGACGACGGTCTCTCTGATCCATCCTCGCCTGCAGGGCATCCTGAGCGGTCCTCACCTCTCGAAGGTTACCAATAATGGAACCTTGGGTGGCTTCAATTAGTGCCATGTGTCTCTGGTTGTATTGTTGTTGACGGGCTTGTGTATCGGTGATCACTTGCAGGGACTGCAGGACGGTGTCATAGGACCTGTCTGTCCTCCGTTGCGATTCTTGCATGAAGTTCATATTACAAGTTATTTGTTGCTGGAGGGTAGAGAGTAGGTCGTCACGCCTTTGCTCTCTAGCCAGGTGGTCACGCCACATCTCCTCTGTAATATAGAAGCCAGGAGTGGTACCTGCAGAAGAAGAAGATGGTGCGGTGTGTGGTGGTGAAGGATGATGGGGGGACACATGTGGTACGGGAGATCTCTCTCTCCGATCATATTCATCATCAGTGTCTGGTCCCGCCTCATCAGGAATGTTAGGAGGAAGAGGACCAAAAACAGGTGGAGCATCTAAATCGTAGGTCCAATTCCTCTCGTCACGTATATCGGTACGTCTAGTGCAAGGTAGAATAACAGATGGGATGGCTACACCATGAACCATAAGTGTATAACCTCCTTCTCTCCTTGAGCGACACAATTTCATGTCTCTCAGAAATTTTAAGTTAATTGCGCGAGGAGGTAAGGGGTTTAGGGTAGCCATCTCGTTGTTCTGGTTAAGTGCCCGAGCAATAGACGTAATCAATCCACCAAAAGAAATCGGTCCCGCCTTATTCAGAGTTAAAATCATGTGGGCGAGCATAAACGGAACCGAATTAATTCTCCTATTTGTGAGGCTTCCTTGCAAATATAGAAGCTCCTTAGCGTTAACCTTATTTGGATTCTCCCGGCCAAAAATAGTGCATGCCAACAGATATCTAAAAACTCTGATGGTCGGGTTATGGATAGTTGAGGCAAGAACTCCTTCAAAAGAGTTTATGGAAACGTTTGATAAACGCTCCCAGAAGGAAAATACCTCAACAGACCATTCAGAATCCAAAGGGGCCTCACAAATAGCACCTTCCCCATGAGGGATCCCTAACAGGCTGGCTAGTTCATCGGTACTGAATTGGTATTCAACAGCAAACATTCTAAATTGAACAGTACCGACTGTGCTAGCAGTGTTAGGGCGGACAACATAAATTAAAGAACTTAAAAATTCAATTGTCAGCCGCTCATAGGTGGGTTCTTTGTTGATAAAGAAATTATGCAAACCTAAGAAGTCTAATAAATGGAAAATGTTATGGTAGATACCTAAAGTATAGAGACAATCTTCATCAACATACCTTGTCGGGAGGATTTCCCGATTTTGCAACCGTTCAATGATTTTTCTTTGTCTCTCCCCCGGTTTCCCTCCTCGAAGAATGAATCCGTTGAACTTCATTTGAATGCTCTTCAAATGTGGATGAAGAAGATGAAGTGGTTGGTGAAAAGGTTGGATTTTTACAAAATCCGGCGGATGAAATCGAAAATGGAAAGTGGATTTGTGATTTGTGTGGTATGATGGTTAGGAAAGTATGAGTTTTTTATGGGTTCAAGGGCTTTTTTCCAAGGTGAAAAAATGGGTTTTGGAGGTTGTAAGTTGCAAAAATGGTGAAGAAAAGTGGTTTGCCCCGACCATTTACAGACGCTGTGGCAGGCGCCACAAGGCAAAATCCGACTGGGCCAGATTTTGGTCCTTTGGTGTGGGCTTCGCTTGTCTTTTGGCTTTGGGGGGGTCTGGATAGCATTTGTCTTGTGATTCTCCTAGTTTCTTTGACTTGCATAATTATAAAAGTAAAAAAAACGAAAAATAAAAAGTGAAACTGAAACAAAAACAAGAACGGAAATTAAATGTAAATATAAATAAATAACTGAAAAAATTAAAATGCAAAATAAAATAAATATAAAACATATATAGATAAAAATAGAAATACTAATCTACGGCTGTAGTTTATATAATATTCAAATGCGATAATGTAAAATGAGAAATGCAAATACGATAAATATATATAAAGAGAAATAAACTGAAATGGTGAGATCAAGTATTAGGGTGGTCGTTTGCCTGAGTGGATTCACGGAGCACGGCTATCTCCTGCCTAAGCTCGGTGATCTCCTGATATAGACAATCGGCTTCAGTAGCATGGGTGAGATCAGACACTCCCATCTGTAAAGTTAAGTCCGCCACTTCCTGTATAAGCTCTGCAATCTCTCTACGGCACTCAGCGATCTGAGTGCGTATGTCAGGTGTCTGCAATGAATGATTATTAGAGAGAACAGTGATTCTAGGAGATGGTGGTACAGGTGTGTATTCAGCAACTGGGGGCAATCTCGACTCCTCAACGGTCTCTCCCTGGCCCTCTAGAGCATAACTCCAATTCGCTGGATCATGCACACTGGTCATCATAGGGTCTGGCAATGTGAAGTAACGGATGGCCTCGCTGTCGACTAGTAGTCGGAACTGACATGGATGGAAAGAGGCTCTCCTCATCAATCCTCTGGTCAAACAGAAATCGATGTCCATGGTAGTATATCCACAGTAGGTCCGAAGATGCAACAGCTTGCGAGACAGACCTAAAGCGACGGCAATCTGTGTGATGATTCCACCAACATGGATGACTCCTTCGGTGGATCTAGAGATACCGCTGAGATTATTCAATATAAATTTCCCACATGCTACTGGGCGAGACTGGGATGCGCAAAATAATAGGAAGATCTCCTCTTCACTTAGTAGTGTCTCTGCATCAGGTCTTCCTAGGAAGGAATGTGCTAATATCATTTGAAAATATCTGAAGGCTGGGTTATGTATGACATAAGATAACTGTGTAGATGGATCCTGGCTTCCGCCACCTGATATATCACTCCAAAACTTCTCCACTTCCTTACCCAGGAAATATCCCAAAGGTGTCTCCGGGACAGCATCAGGAGTAGTCTGGAAACCTAATAAGTCGCCGAACTCTTTCTGGCTGAAGGAGTACTCAACTCTGAAAAGTCTGAAAGCAGCATACCCATCTGGTCCAGAATATGGGTCATAGTCGAATGAACTCAGGAATTCCAAAGTCAGGTTCCTATATGTGTTATTCAAGTCATCAGGAAATTCGTCCTAGTGGAGTTGGTGGCTAAGGAATCTGATACTCGGCTCGATACCCAGTGCCTCCATACAGTGCTGGTCAGGATAACGTGTGGGTGCCATAGGGCGCTGGTATAAAGCAACGTAGCGCTCCCTCTGAGCATTGTCTCTATAGGCAACATGCATGTCATCAAAACCCTGCATCCTGTAAAAGTTAGGAAAGTGATCCTGAAAATACAAACCATTCAAACTTTAGTCTCAATTCAAAATAAGATAAAATAAAAATAAAAATAAAAATAAATGTAAATAAATGCGAAAAAATTAAAATGAAAAGAAAAACCATGGGTTGCCTCCCACGCAGCGCTTGTTTAACGTCATTAGCTTGACGATCAGAATTTATACACCTGTAGTAGTATGAATCGGTGGATCAATCAGGGTGTGGCTCGAGTAGTATGCTGGAATGTCTCCTCCTTCATAGAGCTTCAGTCTTTGTCCATTTACAATGAATGGACTACAGGTATCGTTCTTGATTTCTACGGCTCCGGATCTCAGAATCTTGGATACTTCGAAGGGGCCAGTCCATCTTGAACGTAGCTTTCCAGGGAAAAGTCGTAACCTAGTGTTGAAAAGGAGAACAGAATCGCCTACATTGAAGTTTTTCTTTACTATTCTTTTGTCATGATAGGCTTTTGTTCTCTCTTTATATATTTTTGCATTTTCGTAGGCAGATTGCCTAAGTTCTTCTAATTTATGAATGTCTAGGGTACGCTTTTCTCCAGCAGCTGAGTAGTCTAAATTCAAAGTTTTAATGGCCCAATAGGCCTTATGCTCTAACCCGAATGGTAAGTTACATGATTTTCCATAAACTAGTTGGTAAGGAGTAGTTCCTATAGGGGTTTTGAAAGTGGTTCTATAGGCCCATAATGCTTCTTGAAGCTTCTGAGACCAGTCTCTCCTAGAAATAGAAACAGTTTTCTCTAGGATTTGTTTTATCTCCCTATTAGATACTTCTACTTGGCCACTAGTTTGTGGGTGGTATAGTGTTGCTACTCTATGCCTAACTCCATATTTTCTTAAAAGTTTGTCAAATATTCTCAATATAAAGTGTGATCCTCCATCGCTTATGACTAAACGTGGTGTTCCAAATCTAGGGAATATATAATTTTTAAATAGTTTGATTACTATCCTAGTGTCGTTTGTGGGTGCAGCTATAGCTTCAATCCACTTAGACACATAGTCTACAGCTACTAAGATATACCTATTTCCTAAGGATGGTGGAAAGGGTCCCATGAAATCTATACCCCATACGTCAAAGAGTTCTACTTCCTGAATGTTTCTTAGAGGCATTTCATCACGTCTTGAAATGTTTCCAGTGCGTTGGCATCTATCACACTTGACAATGAAAGCATAGACATCACGCCACATGGTAGGCCAGAATAGGCCAGCTTGAAGAATCTTGGCGTATGTCTTAGATGTGCTCGCATGTCCACCATAAGGTGCAGAATGACAATGCTCGATAATATTATTTACCTTTTCTTTTGGAACGCAACGGCGAAAAATGCCATCTTTACCCCTTTTGAAAAGGAGTGGTTCGTCCCAATAGAAGTTTCTCACATCGTGGAAGAATTTCTTCTTGCGGTGGTAGTCAAGATCAGGGGGTACTATATCAGCAGCTAGGTAATTAACGAAATCTGCATACCATGGTACGTTACTTATTGCTAATAAATTTTGGGAGTGCTCATAAGGATCTAGGTTATTATCTTCAATGGTTTCTACTTTAGCTATCAGTCTATCATAGGCGAAATCATCATTTATGGGTACTAGTTCAGGTTTTAGATGTTCTAGCCTAGAAAGGTGATCGGCCACTACATTTTCAGTGCCTTTTTTGTCTCTTATATCTAAATCAAATTCTTGTAGTAATAGAATCCATCGGAGTAACCTGGGCTTGGCATCTTTTTTACTTAATAGGTAACGAATGGCAGCATGATCGGTGTAAACAATAATTTTTGCTCCTACTAGATAAGATCTAAATTTGTCTATAGCGAAAACTACAGCGAGTAATTCTTTTTCGGTTGTTGCGTAATTAAGCTGGGAAGCATCTAGGGTTCTACTGGCATAATAAATGGCATGTAATTTTTTATCTTTTCTTTGTCCTAGAACGGCTCCAACTGCATAATCACTAGCATCGCACATTATCTCAAACGGTTCCGACCAATTGGGCGGTTTCATAATGGGTGCTGAGATTAATGCTTTCTTTAAAAGATTAAATGCGTCATTACATTTTTCGTCGAAAATGAATTCAGCATCTTTCATTAAAAGTCCGGTTAACGGTTTAGTTATTTTGGAGAAGTCCTTAATAAAACGCCGGTAGAATCCAGCGTGTCCAAGAAAGCTTCGGACTTCTCTGATTGTTTTTGGTGGTTTTAGGTTTTCTATAACTTCTATTTTAGCTTTATCTACCTCTATACCTTTTTCGGAAACTATATGTCCTAAAACTATTCCTTCGGTCACCATGAAATGACATTTTTCTCAATTTAGCACGAGGTTCACCTCCACGCATCTCTCCAGGATTTTCTCAAGGTTAGCAAGACAATTGTGGAAATCGAATCCGCAAACCGAGAAATCATCCATAAACACTTCCATGATACCATCTAGGTAATCTGCAAAGATTGACATCATGCAGCGTTGGAAAGTAGCTGGGGCGTTACAGAGGCCGAACGGCATTCGTCTGTAGGAAAAAGTTCCATAAGGGCATGTAAAGGTAGTTTTTTCTTGATCTTCTGGGTGAATAGGTATTTGGAAGAATCCAGAGTATCCATCTAAATAACAGAAGTAAGAGTGTCTGGCTAGACGCTCCAACATCTGGTCAATAAATGGTAAAGAGAAATGATCCTTCCTAGTTGCTTTATTCAATTTTCTATAATCTATACACATCCGCCATCCTCCTTCTAAACGTTTTGCTACATGTTCGCATTTATCGTTTTGCACGACCGTGATGCCTCCCTTTTTAGGTACTACATGCACAGGGCTCACCCACTTACTATCCGAGATCTGATAGATTATACCTGCCTCAAGTAACTTAAGAACTTCCTTCTTAACAACATCACTCATTATAGGGTTTATTCTTCTCTGATGCTCCCTAGAGGGTTTTGAATCTTCTTCGAGCGAAATCCGATGCATGCATACGAATGGGCTTATACCTTTCAGGTCAGAGATATTATATCCTAAGGCTGAGGGATATCTTCGTAAAACGTCTAAAAGTTGGTTCGTCTCCTCTTGGCTCAAGGTAGCACTAACTATAACTGGACGGTTCATCTTTTCATTGAGGAACTCATATCTCAGGTTCTTAGGCAGCTCCTTAAGTTCTAAGGTTGGTTTCTTAGGGCATGGTATAGGATCTGGGGTAAGGGATAAACATTCGTAAAGGTTATCATCGATGTAAGGTTCTTTAAAGTCATCATCTTCCTTTATGGGGGTCGATGGTAACTTAATAATTTCTTTTTGTTCTAATTCTCTAACACATTCATCAATGATATCTAAGGCATAACACAAGTCTCCCATCACAGGTGCCATAAGAAATTTCGAAAGTATAAATTTTATTTTCTCGTCGCCTACCTCAAATGTCAACTTTCCTTTCTTGACATCTATTATGGCTCCTGCAGTCGATAAGAATGGTCTACCTAGAAGAATTGGTATATCATTGTCCTCTTTGATGTCCATGACGACAAAATCAGTAGGGATAAACAGCTGACCTATCCTAACAGGAACATCTTCTAAAATGCCTATCGGATATTTAACAGATCTATCGGCTAACTGAAGTGACATCTTAGTGGGTTGTAATTCTCCTAAGTTTAATCTCTCACAAACTGCTAGAGGCATTAAGCTCACACTAGCTCCTAAGTCTAGAAAAGCTTTTTCGATGACATGATTACCCAAAAGACAAGGAATGGAGAAATTTCCAGGATCTTTATCTTTCTTTGCTAATTTGTCCTCGGAAATAGCATTACATTCCAAAGGCTTCGGATCGTCAAGTCTACGTTTGTTGGTAAGGATGTCTTTCAGAAACTTTGCATAAGAAGGTATTTGGGTGATGGCTTCTGTGAAAGGGATTTCTACATGAAGTTTTTCTATAACTTTAATAAATTTTTGATACTGTTTATTGATCTGGGTTTGTTTGAGTCTTTGGGGATATGGTATAGGTGGTTTATATGGTGGGGGCGGTACGTAAATTTTATCTTTAGGTTCTTCTCCTTTATCTCGACCTTCCTGGTTTTCAGATTCCTCTGGTTCCTTTACTTTGTCCGGGGGTTTGGTACATTCCTTAGAAGTTTCGGGTTCACTCAATCTTGGGTTTGGTGGCTCATCATAAGCGTTCCCACTTCTTAGGGTAATGGCATTGGCTTGTCCTCTCGGATTTTGTTGAGGTTGTCCAGGGAATTGTCCTCCAGGTGTAGTCTGAGGGGCTTGGTTTAAAGCTACCTGAGAGATCTGGGTTTCAAGCATCTTGGTATGAGTAACTATTTGGTCAACCTTGGTTCCTAATTGAGTAATCAATTCGTTAACATGAATGTTTTACTTCATGAACTCCTTGTTTTGTTGGGTTTGAGCGGTGATAAAATTTTCCATAATTTTCTCAAGGCTCGGCTTTGGTGGTACAGGTTGCATAGGTTGATTTGATCTAGGGGCTTGATAACTAGGTCTCGGAGGTGCATTATTTTGAATAGGGTTATTGTTTTTATGGGAGAAGTTAGGGTGATTCCTCCATCCAGGGTTATAGGTATTCGAGTATGGGTTCCCTTGGGTGTAGTTCACTTGCTCGGAGTGGGTTTCTTTTAATAGACTGCATTCTGCGGATTTGTGTCCTTGGGTTCCACATATCTCACAATCCGACGAAACTGCGGCTACAGTATTCGGGTTCGTGCACATATGCTCGACATTTAGGACTAATGCGTCCATTTTAGTATGCATCATGTCTATAGAGCTCAGTTCATGCGCTCCTCCTTGGGCTTCCTTCTTCTCAACTGTCGCTCGTTCGACTCCCCATGATTGATGGTTTTGAGCCATGTCTTCAATGAGGGCACTAGCTTCAGGGTAAGGTTTGTTCATCAGAGCACCGCCTGCGGCAGCGTCGATGGTCATCTTTGTGTTGTAATGAAGTCCATTATAGAAGGTTTGAATGATTAACCAGTTTTCTAAGCCATGATGTGGGCATGCTCGTAACAACTCTTTATATCTCTCCCAAGCTTCGAACAACGATTCTCCATGGTTTTGGGTAAATCTAGTTATATGGTTTCGAAGAACGGCGATCTTACTCGGGGGAAAATATCTAGCAAGAAAAACTCTTCTAAGGTTATCCCAAGTCGTAATGGAATTGGGTGGAAGGGAATCTAACCATGATAGAGCTTTATCTCTGAGGGAAAAAGGGAATAATCTTAAACGTATTGCCTCAGGAGAAGCTCCATTGGTTTTAAAAGTATCTTCTAATTGAAGAAATATTTTTAAATGTTGGTTAGGATTCTCGGTAGCGAGACCCGCGAATTGTCTCTGTTGCACTAGTTGCAACGGGGATGGTTTAAGTTCAAAATTATTGGCTGGGATGATTGGGTTTACTATACTAGAACTAGGTTCTTCATTAGATGGTTGAGCGAAGTCCTTAAGAGGTCTCTGGTTTTGATCTTCGGCCATAGCTCTCTTAATTCTATGAAAGACTACACGTGCGCGAGCGTAACGTTCAGGTTCCGCAAGAGGGTTTACTAAGCTTAAACTTCCGGTGTTGCGAGTCCTTCGCATCGACTGGCGGGAAATAACCTAAGTCTAAACGATATAACAACAGGAAAATGAAATTTGACGAAATTGGTCCCCGGCAACGGCGCCAAAAACTTGATGCGTTGTTAAACTTGGTGCGGTGTTCGCAAGTGTACGAACGCGTCAGAGTAATATAAAAGATTATCGAACCACAAAGACCAAGTGTCAATCTATCGTTATTTGTTGTTATGGTGTTTATCAAAGGCAATTAAAATAGGTATTTTTTGTAGTGTGCAATTGAAAAATAAAGTACTGAAATAAAATATAATTAATAAAGATAGGGTCGAATGTAATTCACGTAATCAATTGATAATCCAAGTACTTGTTAATAGAACTACTTATGGGCAATGTTTCCTACTTTGAAAAGAACTAATTTAACGGGAACTGTCGCTTTCGCGTATTCAAAACCGAGTTGTACCCCCTAATCAAACCCTCTTATTGTCACTTATAAAAAGGCGCGCATTGCGTTAGAGTAGTAAACCTATTTTTAAGAAATATAGTATCTTGACTAAGTTGAAAAGTATTATAACCTGGATTTCTTAACCAAAAGAGGTTCTTACGAACCAGACTCTAAACTTATAAACGCGTCCGAAAATAGTTTTAAAATCTCTTTTCTTTTTTATGTTAAAAACTTATAATGAACTAGACAAAGCGCTTTCACTGTTTTTGAAATAGTTAAAAACAATTAAGTTTAAAAAGACGTTGGACGGCTTTCCATCTTACCCAACGGAATTGAAGTGCGGGAAAACTTAATTTGAAAGTTAAAATAGCCCTTTAAGTGTTTCTACGAACAATTGTATGGATTACTGGTTTAATTACGATCCTTACATTCTAGCCTTATAAATTTAGCTAGACATGGTAAAGTAAAAGTGCATTAAAATAAATAAAAGTAGTGCGAGTGCGGAAAGTAAATAATTTAAAGCGAGTGCGGAAAATAAATGAATGTAGTGCGAGTGTGGAAAATAAATAATTTAAAGCGAGTGCGAGGAAATAAATAAAAGTAAAAGCGAGTGCGGGAAATAAATAAAATAAAAGCGAGTGCGGGAAATAAATAAAAGTAAAGCGAGTGCGAGAAATAAATAAAGTAAAGGCGAGTAATAAAAACCTGCTCCAATCGGAGGGTTGAGTAAATTGCAATGCGGAAAAGAAAATGGCGGCAGGATTAACTTCCTTCCAAAGTGCTCCAAACTCGAGTACAGACTCAATTACACAATTGTGGTAACACTCTAATGCGAAGCGATTACCACTTTATAAAACTGAATATATGCCTAGGTGAAACAAAGTTGCTTCTGATTTCGCCTTGTTCCAACATTCGGATCTTCGTCTGCTCTAAGTTTGGGTGATTGTAAAACTGAATTCGCGTTTCTATTTATAAGCAAATAAAAAAGGTGGAATTAACTTGGATGCCCTTCAACTTGAAAATAGAGGAAACCGTTTTCCTCTTGTGGCGCCCGCCACAAGGCCATGGCGCCCGCCACAAGCACAAAGTGGGGCGCCTTAGTGGAAGTGGTGGGAAAATGTGGGAGTTGATGGAAGTTTGAATTGGACACGTCATGGCTTGGACTGTGGCGCCCGCCATTGGGTAGGCTATAAGAGCAAAATGCTGATTTTTAGGGTTTTTGGCTCTTTTTCGCTCCTTTTCTCGATCGGGGCTCCTATTAAGGTAAAAACCTGAAAACAAAGGAAAACACAGTAATAACACAACTAAACGATAATAAAATAACTAGAATGCATGCGAAATCGGAGTCGAAAAATACGTAAATTTTAGTGTGATCAATATGAAAGAGATGGAGATTCCCTTAGAGAAGGTTTAAAAAAGGCTGAGGTTCGTGTCATACCCCAAAATTTTCCCAACCTATTCTCGTTTTATCTGACCCATGCTTTCAAATTTATCTGCATAGTCCTCCTAACATTCATATGGAAATCATTCATTTTGATTCGTTTACATCATTGGTTCAAAAGGTTCATGATTTCAACTGATATGTCTTAACACTTGAGGAATTAAGGATTTGATCAAGGGATTTATTGGTCCTCATTCGTTACTTATGGTACAAGATATCCTATAAGTTTCTATGGACTAGGGTTTCTTGTTGTGTGCACTTGTGGAACAAGGTTTTGGGTACATCTTTGGAAAATGGGCTATTGTGTTGTAGTTGACTGGTTTGTCAAATTCAATTTTTGAAGATTGACTTATGTCTTAATTCATCTGGGACTTCTTATTTAAGATGGATCATGATATATTTGGGTACATCTTTGGAAAAGAAAAGAAGGAGAAATGGAACACGTTGGCATACGAGTTGAGTTTTGGTCAACTAAGTCAACCACATAAGGTTGACTTTTTATTGACCAAGTCATATTAATTTGTTAACTATGTCTTTCATTGGAATATTCAGATTTCAATTGGATATTTGGTCTTTATGTTCAAGGAATTCAAAAGGATTTCAAATTCAAATTTGAATAATGGACGGAGACTGTTTTTTTTACTTAAAGATCAAGTTATCCATACAAGTCAACCTATACAAAGTCAAAGTACACTCAAGCACCCAAAAATACATTACAAAGAAATCTGAATCAAAATTACACAAAAAATTCAAGTTTGATCAATAATTGACTTTTGGTCAAACAATTGACTAAAGTCAGACCTATTTCTCCCTAGACCTACACTACTAAAAAAATCGCTTTTAGTGACTAAAAAATTTCGGTCACTTTAGCCACCGAATTAGCCACCAAACTTTGACACCATGTTAATAAAATTTTTAAAGTCGCTAAATCGGTCACCAAATAAAATTAGTCACTGAATTAGTGACTGAAATTTTGTGACCATAATATTCAGTCACAAAATATATTTTTATACAAAATTAATTTATTAAAAAAATTCAATGATCGAAATTTCGGTCACTAATAATTTTGGTATTTTTATTTTTTAAGTTACTATTTTTCTCCTGATTTTCTCTATTTTTAAATATGTTATGTTCATCCTAATTTTTAGGTTTTAGTCAAAGTTTCACATTTTTGTTTTTATAACATATAAAACATATATTTATATAAAAAAATGATAAACATACATTTATTAATTTAATAAAAAAATATAATTTAAATGACATCATAATAGTTTAAATATATTCTAATAATATATACTAGTTTAAATATGAAGTTGATAATTATTATGATTCGTCTCAGTGGTAACATGAGTACTATAACCCAAGGGCGTGGGTTTGATACTTGTATAAGGCAATTATTTTCGTTGAAGTTTAATTTCTTTAACACACTAAAAATAATGACTAAATCAGTCACTTTATAGTCATTTTATTGGTTACGAAACGTTATAATGACCAATTTTTAAACTTTTCCGACCACTAATTCAGTCACTAAACGCGAAGTTTTTAGTAGTGATATCTCTGTTCAAGCTGCAAATCCACTTTATTTTCATCATGTTCCAAGCTAAGTGGTGAGGTTGACCATTGTGGAAACCTTTTAATTCATGCTCATGTTGCCTTTAAGTACTTCATGTCCATGTACCATGTCAAAATCCTTGTCCAAGCAATGCATTTAACATACACCAGACTTGCACACAACCAAGCAATATCATCATTACCATGTACTATGCCAACATTCCAAACTTGTGCCTTGCCATTCCAAAGACCTACATAAAACCTACATTAAAACAACACAATGACATTGCCATACATACATTAAGACCTATCTAAAACAAGACAAGCATTCAAACTGCAGCAATACAAAAAACAGCTCAAGCATACATGATAATTTCAGAGCTTACTACATAGCACACATTTTCAACCATGACCTAAAACCCAAGACAAACCACATAATACAATCATGATATGCCATTCAAAACATACATAGTTCAAGCCAATGTAATGCACTACATACATACATATCTCAAACACATATGCCAAACAACATTTGCATCACATTGCAGATTTACTTCAATCATGGATGCAATGCATACATACATACCATGAATTCAATAACCACACAACAATCACCAAAATAATATGTTATGTACATAACTTAGTCATACATGTAGCGGGGTATTCTTTACCTTTAGATTTATTGACTAAATCAAAAGTAAATCATACAATTCGAGTCGCCACCGCACTTCTATTTATCCAAAGGAAAGGTTAGAAAGCGAACAAAAACCGAGAAGTTTTATCAAATTAAAAACTAATAAAAATGTCAGAGATCGGGGTAAGGGGGTTGGTTATACAATGGGAAGGTTTTAAGCACCAAAAACATCCTTAGTACTCTAAGGGAGCCCTTTTTGCAAAGTGTATTGTAGGTTGGTATTTGTGAAAATATTTGTGCAAACATGATTGGAAAGATGAGAAAAGAATATACATTATATTTACTATTTTGTTGTTTGAATGGATGAACCCATTGCCTACGTACCATCACAAAGGTAGGATTAAAACCTCGTAGTTCGGGATAAAAATCTCAAAATAAGTTGGTGAATTGATTTGGTCAAAAGCCTTAAGGTCTTTTGTTATCAAAGGGAGAAAACTCAACCTAAACCAACAATCCACCATGTGAGGAGAGCTTCAACATACTAGTGTGGGATCCACCCTATAATAAGTATGGAAGACTTATAGTCCAATCACTAAGGATAAGGTGAGTTTTACATCAACCACTATGATAACTCAAACCTATGGCTAATGTTTATGAAAAAAAGTTTTAAGAAGTGGCCATTGGAACCACAAAACAATTTGAAATGGGTTGTATTTATAAGTTAGAAGTATTCACAAAATGAAGTCAAAGTTGACTTAAGGTTCATTCAACATAAGTATTAAAGAAAAGAGTTTGAAAAATCAAAGGCATAAGGCCTAGGTTTCTAATTTGAAAACAATGTCAATGTTTGCACAAAATGAGTTTGGCTTGGGTTAGAATGGAGAGAAGAAGAGAAGGGCTAGTCCTAAACATGCAAAGATGAGAGAAGAGATAAAACCTTTGGAGTTCCTTTCTTGAGATCATAAAGATGATTCAAGATGCTCCTTTCCTTTGGACTTAGCAAGCAACAAGCAATCAAAACAATTAAATATTCATGCTCCTAGGATCTCCATTTGGTTTGTCTTTCTTAACTTGGCTATCCATGGCAATGGTCCTTCTTACTATCTCAAGTTTGGAATCCCTATCACACAAGAACAAACAATCAAAAAGTTCACAATGCAATAAGAGGAATGGACAAGATGAGTTTAGATTAGGGGTCCTTTCAAGTCAACTTCAAGATTAAGCATTCTAAAGGCATGAGGCCTAGTTGCTCTTCAACAAGTTTAGCATTCTAAAGGCATGAGACCTAGTTGCTCTTGAACTCCATTAAGCATAGGTAAGGTCCTAATTCTAAGTCTTTTCTCCTTTTTGCATTGGATTCACACAAACAATCACAAAAACAAACATAAAGCCACAATATATTTATTCACAATAATGAGCTCAAATGAGCAAAGGGAAAAGACAATATGAATAAATGAGCAAGAAATTAAATTGCATTAAAGTAAATTGCAAGAATTAAATGCTTGAATTAAAAGTTAGTAATTAGTAGTTAGTGTTAGTGTGCCATAAGGCAATTTAGCAATATGTTAAGCAATCGTAAATGGACTAATGTAGTAGTCACACCTATCTGAGGTCGGTCAATAAAACTATAGGCAAACAAACACAAGTTAGAGATCATGACTAGTAAGCCAAGCTCCTACAACTTGCCATGCCAAAAGAAAAGAAGAAAGGCCTTGTATGGATTTTAAGTTCTTTGCTTGACCAAGAAGCAACCTATCTTAGACACAAAGCAATTCACTTGATCTTTGATCAAGTTGAATTTGATTTGGATCAAAGAAGGTTAAGCCTCTCATATGTCAATGCTAACTACAAATCATTAACGCATTGGCCAAAAAATAAAAAGAAGAAGATGAAGATGAAATGAAATGAATAGAAAATGAGAATTCAAATGACATGATCCAAATACAATGGTCAAATGTGAATGGAATCAACATCAACCAATGGTAAACAGAAGTGAAATGAAGATTAGAAGTCAAGCAAGGTCAAACATATTTTTGGCATTTTTTGGAATTAAAATAATACATAAAATAAAATGACAAAGTATGGTCAAACTTAAAATTCAATTCAAATCAACTTGAATAAGTCCAATTGAATCATCATCTAACATGGTCAAACAAGGTTTGACAAATTTTCTCAACATTTTTTGAAAACAGAAATTATTTTAAAATCAATTAAAAGCATTAAAATATAACACAAATGAATTAAAATCTCAAATAAATCTCAAATCAATTAAGAAATTGATGAGAATATTTTCATAGACTTATCATGATCCAAATGTGTTAAGAAAATATTTTTGGAATTTTTGGATATCAAAAAGTATTTAAAATGAATTAAAAACTATTAAAAACAAAATAATTCACAAAAAAATATTAAACGGAATCACAAAAATAATTGAAAATCAGATTATGAAACTAGATTTTAAAAGAAATTTTTTGCAATTGGTCCCATATTTTTGTGATTCCAAATAAAAGAGTTATGAATTTTTGAAAATAAAAGGAATTAAAGAAAATAAAACATAAATTAGAAAAATACAAAAAATCAGGAGTGCATGATTCAACTTCATTAATTGACGTGGACAATCAAGTGGTCCAGAAGCGCACGCGCATGGTGATCATGAGTCAAGTGCATCACACCACGAATTAAAAAAAGTCAAATAGAACAAAGGCTGAGATTAGATCATAGGAGTCAGATCCAAAGGCCAAGGAAGTTCCACGTGGGGACGGTTGTGGAAACCACCGTCTTCTCCGGTGAGCCAACAGAAACCGGCCACCAATTGCAGGTTTTGCAACCTCAACCAAATTGCACGTGCCTTATACCAAATTAAAGCTGAGGTGATGTACATCACCCCTGTAACCTTGGATTATCCTCAAGATCCCTATGGAAGGAGAAATCTGAGATGGAAAATCCAGGTGTTCAATCTGAAATGCATCAATTCACAAAATTAAAGCCACCATTAGCTTGCCTCTCACACGAGGACTTTAGAGAACCAAACAAACACAAGCAAAGCACAATATATGATGAGATTCGAATCAAAACAGTTGAGATGTAAACCTTTGAAGTGCAACTTTGATGAGCACGATCCAACCAAATTCTTGCTTCCAACTTGATCTTTAGATGATGAGGATGATAGGCTTAGGAATTATAAACTGAAGATCAACCGGGGAAGTTGAAATTCAAGTTTGAATTTGAGAAAGTAAAAATCAAAATTCCTCTAGTGTGGTTGGGTTTCAATTTCTGCAGAGCTTCAGGTTGATTCAAGGATGAGAAATGAATGAAACAAGCATGGTATTTATAAATGCAGCTGCAAGCAAAGTGTGACAAACTCGTGTGCATGAAGCTTTGGGTCCTCCATGCATGGGCCTGTACAGGCACATGTAAGGCCTAAAAGCAATTGGAAATGAATGCTGAGCTTATTTGAAACAAGTTTGGACGTGCAATTTGAATGGTATTTGCTTGTGCATGAAGATTTCATATGAAATGCATAAATGGTCACAAATGTTCTCCTCTTCGAAAGTCCCATATGGAAAATCCAAACATAGGCATGTGAGTAATGGTTGGAAAGGTATTGACATAAGGAACAAAAGTTTTGTTGGGAAAAAATCCATTTGGAGTTTGGAAAATTGTGAAAACTGGTCATGAAGTTTGATGTACAAAATATGTCTTTGAAAAATTTACCAAAAGTGACCAACTTCAAGCCCTTCTGTTTCAATAATGAAAATGTCAAATGGAAAAACCTCCATCATCAAAGTTGTATATATTTTCAATATGATAAATTTGGACTTAAATTTTGCATCATTTGGATTTTGGATGAGAAAGTTATGGGCACTTGAAGTTGGACTTTTTCAAGATTCAATGGCTTTGGTCCAAAGTGACCTATAATGTTTTGTATTATCACATGTGTTTCTTTTAGGATTATGAAATTTTGTCCAACATAACATTTTAAGTAAACATCTTAAGATTTACAATCCAATTGGTCTCACCTCAAAATCATAAAAAGTTAAGGAGTTAGGTCTTTGGGAAGTTTACCTAAAATTAGGGTTTCAGTCAAAATGACCTATAATGTTTTGAAATGAATGATGACCTTACAAGTTTCAAATGGATTTTTGATGAACATGAAAGTTGTTCATATGGTTCTTAAGAACATTTTTTCTCTTGAGTTCATCTTCATTTGACAAAAACATCAAAATTTAGGTCTCAGTGGATTTCAATTTAGTCAGATGACTTGACTGGTCAACTTCTCAAGTCCAAACTTCAAATCTTTATGAATGAATGATTGAGGACACTCACATAGGCTCATATATGCATAAAATAATTAATTAAAGAACTTCCCTTGATTGGATTTGATCATAGGTTGAGGTTGCTTCATGAGCAAGGTACAGTCAATGCATAGTTGAATTAGGGTTTCCTTGGGAAACAAGCCTCAAGCCCTTTGGTTTATCTTGATCAAATTGGAAAATTGAGATACTTGGGAGACATATATGATGATTGAGAGCTTTGTGAACCATTGTCATGCTTGCTTTCATCTTCATCTGGCCACTTCCTTAAGCATAGGAGCCTCTTAGGAGCAAGGGCACACATGATTGCTTGAGCTTCAAAACAAAACAAGTTAGTGACATATTTTTTGTGCTTTTGGTTAGTAAACAAAATAAGAAAAGAAATAATATACAATTCAAGCATGTTTGGTGGTCTCAAACCAACTCACCCAAGTCCCAACCCAAGGGTTAAGGAGCCATGCATGCTATGATCCTTGAGGCAATGCAATGAGCAATGATATGATGCCATGAGGGATCTTAGGGTCAAAATTAGGGTCTAACAATCATACAATACAACATCAGTTAGTCATTATAACCTAAACATCTAACTAATCTCAGTTAACTCTTAAACCCTAAACTAACTATGTCATTGCCAAATTCAGTTGACTTGTCCAAACTTCAAACTACCACCTAGCAAAATAACCAACCCTAATTGTCATGACAGAACCAACATAAACTAACTGCCCTAACTCCCATAACCACCTGCCCTAGGTAGTTATTAATTGTCTAAATTCCAGTTAATACACGGTTGCCAAATGTCCCAACCCAACTACCAACCCGCCCCTTAACTCCAACTTCCCTCCAAAACTCTTTAACCAACTTTTAAAAGACAAACTAACTTTTAATCTCCAAAATAAACACACTTCCATTCCATATTTTATACTAAGACCAGTGTAAAACTAACACAATCATCTTAGATTTCTCACATTCAACTAACACACAAGCTTAACTAACTCACAATGATCCCCCACCATTGATAAACCTTGGCCTAAGATCACTATCCAAGGGCTAGGATTGAACCAATTTCTAACTGAATTTCCCTCCCAATTTTCATCTTCGCTCCTCTATATAAACCATAATTCATTACTTCATCATCCAACATCACTAACCCTAAGAAAACTCTGTCAAATTCATCCCCCCAACTTCTAAAAATCATTATAAATCTCTCAACCTACCATTGATTAGAGCTTCACAATGAAGCTCTAAATCAATTGAGCTAGACCTCAACCTTAATTTAGTTCATCATCATCTATGTAAATTCATACTTCTAATAAGCCCTACATCAACACACCACAACACAACAACCAAAAATACAAGAATAAAAGGAAAAGGAGAAGAAGAGCAAAATAGAGATTGAATAAAAGGAAGAGGGAATCTAGGAAGAGAACTCATACTTGAACATTCAAAGCTTCTCTGGGTTTCTGTCTTCTTCATCATCATCTTCAACTCCTTAAGCAACAAACACCAGGGCTAATATCCACCTTACGGGTAATTCTTGAACTTAAATCTTCTTCGTCCCTTTTGCATCATTCTCTTTACCATGTTGTAGAACTATCATGTATGAGCAGAAGCCCTATATTGCACTTTGGTTCCATGGACCAGGGGCGTTTAATTTCACTTTTTGTGTTTGGTTTAGAATAATGGTTTAGGGTGGGATTTAGATAAGCCAAGGCACATAGATGAAGATGGGGGTAAGGATAGGGTTAGTTGGATGGTGTTTAAGGTTGCTTTTGGGCTCCGCCGCTGCCAGAGGCAATTTCCGATGCAACAGAGCGATTTCACGTGAAACAAATGTGAGAGACGAGGGAACATATGAGGCCGAGGTTAGAATGTTGAAAGATGATGGGTTTCTCACTTTTCCCCTTTCAAACTTATTTCTTTGGGTTGGATCCAAGGACCATTGGCCTTTACTTACAATGTGCCCTCCATTATCAACCACACCCAAGTCAAACAAAAACAAAATAACAATGAATATGGGCCTCTCATTCTGGGCCCAGTGCCTTGTTACTTTTTACACACCCTTTCATTCTTACCCCATAACAGAGTTTACGATTATTTAGTTATCTTAAACAAACTCTTTTAGCATGTTTTAACACATAAAAAATCATTTTGAATGATAATTAGGCAGACTTAGTTAATTAGGTTTAATTATTCTAAACTAGGATTAATTTCTAGATTGGAATTAAAATTCCTAATTAAAATTAGATTAGAATGAGTTGCAAATCAGGGTTACATATCACTAACTTTTATTCTTTCTTTTCTTTGACCTTTCTTCATAATTTCATGGTTCTTGATGTATATAGCTTAACCTAATTTTTCCATGATCCCCATTTGTCTTGACTTAATTAATTGATTAAATTCTATCTGGTCAATTAATTGAATTAATGACTTTATAACTATTTAGTTACTCCTTTGAAACAAATTACATGATCCATTAAGAGCTTTTTCAATTAGATGATTAAAGATCCTTTGATCATTTAATTTGAATTAGAAAATTTTAGGACTTGTACCATACACATTCCCTTAGGTCAAATACAATCATATTCATACTCTAAAACCATAGAAGATAGGACAATTAATGCATGAAAACATCAAGCTTCATTCCCCATCTTTGGTATCACATCCCATTCATTTAATCATGTCTCTCTCTCTCTCTCTCTCTCTCTCTCTCTCTCTCTCTCTCTCTCTCTCTCTCAATTTGAGATAAAACCATTTTGCAAATAAACTTGATCAAACGTCAAGTATAAATGCAAAAACACTTAACAAATACGATGCGAATTGTACGCCATGAGCCTTAAGAAGTAGAGAAGGAATAAGAGGGAGCATTCACATCCTTATTTTGAATATCTTTGGATACGGAACGTATGACCCAGTTGTTAAAAGTATTCACCTCCATTCATAGACTTTAGTGTAATTCAAATCAAGACAATTTTCAACATTTATCTTCGGACTAAAATCAATCACAACCAATATAAAAAAACATCCCATACTCATCCTCTCTTGGTTTAAACACCACCCCCTTAGTTTATACACCATTTTTACAATTTCTGTCATTGATTTAGACACCACTTTTATAATTTCTACCCTTGGTTTAGACACCACTTTTACAATTTCTGCCATTGATTTATATTATAGCATCCCTTCCTTCATCTCTGAAAAACCTCAATAAAGAAAAATCATTCTACAAGAACCCTAATCCCCTCCTAAAATATTGAATCAAACACTTTTATTAAAATATTCTCTCTCATCTTCTCTAAAACCCCAAACCAAAAGGACCCTTAGGGCCTGATTAAGAGTTTGGAAGAGAAGAAAAGGGATGACTTTAAAAAAAAGAACAATTGAATGGAAAGAATTAAATAATTTTGGTTGAGAGATTTTTAAAGAGTTTGTTTTTATTCATAACACCAGAAATCCCATAATTTAGGAAATTTAAAATTTGTATTGAATGAGAGTTTTTGGAGAGCTTACATAAAATTTCCAAATATATTTTATTTTGTTATAGTATTCAGAAAATTAAAAATATAGTAATGATAAACACTATTTTATCTTTATATACAAAATATTTCTTTAAAAAATGTCAAATATTTTCCATTTTTTTTATAAATTTGTTTTCAAAAATATTCTCTTCCCCTCCCCTCCAAACTCTTAAATAAAATCTTAAGGTTTTTTTTTTGTGAGTTTTGAGGGGAAGGGAGGGAAGGACTTTGAAAAAATAGAATGATTGAATGAAAAGAATAAAAGGATTTTAGTTGGGAGAATTTTGGAGTTTTTTTATTCATAACATCAAAAACCCCACAATTTGGTGAATTCAAAATTTGTATTGAAAGAGGGTTTTGGAGGATTTGTATAAAATTTTCAAATATATTTTAGATTGTTATAATATTATGAAAATTAAAAATATAGCAATGATAAACACTCTTTTATCCTTTATAAAGTGATTTTTTGTTCCCCAAATCAGAGTTTTTAGAACGGGAGGGGAGGGATGTTAAAATATAATTAAATATATTGACAAAATTAACCTCAATGTCTTTTATAAAGATTATAATTTATAATGTTCTATCAAATTTCTCTTCTTTCTTTTTGATGTTGGAATTTTTTTTCTTTGAGAAAAAGTTTATTCATCCCTTAAGTCAATCTCATATATTACAACAATTATTATTTCTATTTTTTCTTTCCGAATTAAAATCATCGTTTACTTTTATCTTTTTATATCAACTTTATTATTTTTATTATAATGACTATATATATTTTTTGTTTTCATATATTTTACTAGCATAACACCCGTGCAAAAGCACAGTTCAAACTTTGAAATCTAATTTATGGATAAAATATAATATTAGCTGAATCTAAATATACTTAAGATGTATTATCTAAAACGGAGTTGATAATATATATATATATATATATATATATATATATATATATATATATATATATATATATATATATATATATATATATATATATATATATATATATATATATATATATATATATATATTAATTTTATGGATAATTAAAAAACAAAAAATATAAAGTATGAAAACGTTAAATTGAAATTAATATGTTATAATTATTTTAATGTTTAAGTTTATAGAAGAGGAAAAGTATATTATATCCCGCTTAATTATTTATTGACATAATTAGTCATCAAGTTTTTTAACTTAATTTAATGTTCACTTTAGTCCCTTAACAAAAAAATATTATATTTTGGTCCCTTAAAATTTATTCTATTAGCATTATTAGTCTCTTCCATTAATTTTTCTGAAAAAACATTAAATGTTGCCAACCTATCATGACAACTCAGCAAAATCATGAGATTTTTCATTATATCTTTATTATGATCATCTTTAATATAAATGATGAGATTTTTCATTATTTCTCTATCAAAATATCTTCCATATTTAAAATTTATCATTACTCCTCAATTTATCATCATCTCCGACCCATAAATATTTTTTTATAAAATTTGATTTGGTCACATTATTAGATTTTCTTTAATCCAGAATATTTCTTAACAATTTTCTTCATCCATCAAGATCATCTATTGTCTTCTACCAATCAAGAACCACAATAAATTCATAATAAATCAAGAGCTTATCATTGTTCTTCATAAACTCCCAAAATAAAAAAAACTCTGATCCATCTTTTTGAAAAAAAATCTTGAACAATAATTTCGGCATTGGTACGTTCATCAATGTAAAGGTTTTGTGGTGAAGAAACAAAAGCTTGTTTTTGGTGGCAAAGAGCTTACTCGGAACGATGTGCTTATTAAGGAGTATGGTGTTGCTGAAGGCAATGTTCTTCATTTGGTTTTATGCCTTTGAGATATTCTTTTCATTGTTGTTAGGACTATTTTTGGCAAGGAATTTGAGTTTCATGTTGATAGGCATAAAAATGTGGGGTATCTTAAACAAAAGATTAGGAAAAAAAGGAAGGTTTTATTGATCTTGAGGAACAATAATTTTTTTTGTAATGAAGAGAAATGATCAAAGAGAGTTACAATTACAAGTAGAAGAGAATAAGAATGTGAGTAAATAGATTCAAATAGCAAAGTTACCACCTGGTGTTGGTTTTTGGTTGGAACCTATTATTGTTGTGAATCCCAATATCAGTTTTTTTACCTTTCCTTTGGGACATGATTAACTCCACATATAAGGGTTTGAAGAAATTAAATCGTCCTGTTAGATCCTCGAAAAGAACATGAGGGACTTATTTTATTCAAAATTCGAGTGGCGTTTCAGTTTTCAAGCCCTTGATGAGGAACCAATGGCTGTGAACAACCCAAGAGGTTTACCATGTTCATTGAACGACAAAGTTTAAAAAGAGGAACAATGGTGGGAGGAACAAAAGGTTTAAAAATAATTGTAGATCTATTGTATTATGTTGGGGAGAAAACCAGAAAGAAGGAGAAAAAGAAGAAATAAGGAGAAAGAGAAAGAAGGTGATGATTATAAATTTCATTAGAGAATAATTAGGGTTTATTCCAAATAATGAATATAAATGAAAATAAGTGTAGAAAATATAAAATATATTAAAAATGAAAATAAATAAATTAATAAGATTAAAAAATGATAAACAAAAAATCATGTTAGATTTTAAAAAGATAATAGTAGTGCCACGTAGACAAGCAAACGTTTTTTTGTAAAAAAATTTAACGAAGAGACTGCTTAGGCTAAAGACACAATTTTAAAAGACTACATTGTAACCTTGTTTAATTAAGGGACCAAAGCGATATAATAAATAAAATTAAGGGACCAAAAGACGAATTAAGCCTTATTTATTTTACTCTTAATTAATAGATCTTAATAAAATTGAGTTGTAAAGTGAGAGGTGTCTTTCTATATAAATTCTTATATGTTTTATATCTAATCAATGTCAGACTTGCGAGTTTTGCAATACATACACCCTCTCACGCCAAATACTTTTTTGAATTTGATGCGTAGTTATAAATGATAGGCGGCTCATGATTTGATTGATAAACTATAATACCATATTAGAGTTTGTCTAAACTCATATTTACAAAACTGGTTTGTAGGTGAGGATTGCCCTCCCACTTATAAATATACGTTCATGTTATATATTATTTGTTCATGTTATATATTATTTGATGTGAGAATTTTAACACATCTATTCACGCGCAGGATTGAATATATCTTACTTGAAAATTTGGTCAAATATAAGAATTTGGTCTTATAATCTTTTGGTTCAAATTTCAAATTAGTTTTTAGGATAATTGTAAAATGATTATCTGTGTCACTTTATGTAATAAATTTTTTCTTTCTATATTTTTTGTATGGGTATGTTTGCAATGTTAGAAAACCATAAATTCAAATAATTTTTTAACAAAATTATATTTGTGTCATTAATAGTTTTTATAATAAACTCAAATTAATATATTACAAACATTTTCAATTTTATTTAGAATGTATTAAAATCATTAAAATTGATTATTGTCGGATTGCAGGTGTTAAACTTTTTTAGTGACCCATTTTTATCATTATAATGTAAGAAATTATAGAGTAAAAAATTCTTTCTCTACTTTTTAAAGTAATTTTTACTTGTATGTAAGGCATGACAACGGGGCGGGTCGGGAACGGTTTTTACCTCTTTCAAACCCAAATCCGAATCCCAAACAATCCCGTTCCCCGCCCCAAACTCAAACGGGGATGGAGAATCAAAACCCAAACCCGTCCTAAACGGGTTCGGGTATCCCCGCCCCGCCACCATTCATTTAGTAAAATCGATTTTTTAATAGAAATATTTATTTTTCCAAAATAAAATTACATTACAAATAATAAAATAAAAGAATCTAAAAAAATTCCATACATACATTTCAAATATTTTAAATAATAAATTCAAATTAAAATATCAAAACATTGATCACATATTTAATATTTTAAATTATCAAAAATAAATAATAATGTACATAGTAAAATAAACGGGGCGGGTTCGGGGTGGGTACCAGTGTCCCAATTACCCGACCCGTCCCCATATTTTAAAATCGGGGAAAATCCAAACCCAAACCCAAACCCAGTCAAAGCGGGGTTTCTCCGACAACTTCGGAGCGGATTCGGGTTGGTACCCACGGGTACGGATTATATTGCCATAATGTTGTCAATGTTAAAATTTATAAATTTAAATTATTTTTAATAAAATAATATTTATGTCACTTATAGTTTTTATAATAAATTCAAATTAATACATTACAAACATTTCGAACTTTATTTAGAGTGTATTAGAATTATTAAAATTTACTAATTGATTTTTGTCAAATTACAGGTATTAAACTTCTTTAGTGACTCATATTTATCATTATAATGTAAGAAATTAAAGAATAAAAAAAATAGTAAAAATTATAGGGAGTGTATTATAGTTGTTGTCATATTTTGTCAATGATATTAAAAAACAAGAAATTCAATTAATTTTAATTATTAATATTTATCTTAGAATATTATAGTCTGTATATTTTTTAATTAATTTTTTATGTTTAAGATTAAAAAACTATAATTTATATATTAATTGATCACTATCCAAAAAGATGTGCACAATTAATAATCTTGATACATAAATTTGGATAATCATTCTCTTTTTAATAAAAAATGTTTTTTATAAAAATAAAAAATAAATATTAATTTTAGAAAAACAAATGAATGTTTCAAAACTATAAACGGTAAAAGATATTATAGAATAATTGTTTAAATAAAAATCAAGTGAATTATTTATAAAGTCCTTATAAAATCCTTAAAATGAATGATTTGTCACAAAAATAAAGCCATGACAAAAGGATAAAAGGGTAGTTAAAGGTAGTTTTGGTGGTAATCTATTTTCCTAAGTTTATAAGAGACTTTGCCTTTTATTATTATTTTTCAAATTTTTGATGAAATTTTTTAATATTTTAAATATTTTTTTATAATAACTTTTTTTTAAATTTTATTCTATTCAATTATTTTTCTAAAATTATATATTATTATCGTTACTCTTTTATAAAATATTTTCTGATGTTCTATGATTAAATATTTATTTTATTAATTAATTTCTGTTTGAATTATTTATGAATTTGTTCACTTTCATATTTTAAATCAAATATATACATAAATTAAATCCCTCATCTTCTTTCCATTCTCACCCTTAGCTTTTTTATTTTTTTTATTTTTAGTTTTGACATTTGTTGAAAAAGTAATTTTATATAAAATGATAAAAACGTGTTAATCATTATTATATTTTTAATTCTCAAAATACTATATTAACAAAACCACATTTTGAAAATTTATGTAACTAGTAAAAAATCCTCTAAAATTTTGAGGTCTTTAAATTAAACTTTTTAGTCTTATGACAAATCCACCAAAATCCTCCGATCCTTATATTCTTTCAGATTAATCCTTCTCTTTTTTTCAAGTCATGCAATCATATGTTTGATAAGATTGGACGGTTGTGATTCAAGCATGGTATTTTTTTTTAATTACTAAATAAAAATTAAATCTACCTCTTTTAGATTGTCCGATTAAGATCGGATGGCCAAAAACACTTTGTCCCAATTATATGAAAAGCCCGACTGCAAGGAATCCAGTTTCGACAATTGACTGACCCTATTCTCTATCTCTCACCGGAGCTCTCCATTGCCTCTGTACTCGTCTCCGGCCACGATCCACCACCTGCACGAGCCGCCGCCTTTCCAGATAAAGTATCCGGTAGCTTTCACTCGATTTTTTCCTCTATCCGCCTCTCCTTTTCTCCCTCTGTTAGTTTTTTTTTTTTTTATAATTGAATACAATGATTTTTCTAATTTCTGTTGTTGTAACTTGAATGGTTATCTCTATTGTTGTTGTTGAATGCTGATAACTTCTCGTAGTTGAATGTTTTAAAATGTTGAATTTTAGTTTTAGGGTAAACTTTGGGATTGAATGTTAGGCCGAATGATAAATGTTTGTTGTTAAGATAGCATCCGAACTAAACCTTAAGTCTTGAAATTGAATGTTGTTGAAAGTTGAAATTGAACTATGTTGAACCTTGAAATTGAATGTTGTTGAAAGTTGAAATTGAACTCCGTTGAACCTTGAAATTGAATGTTGTTGAAAGTTGAAATTGAACTCTGTTGAACCTTGAAATTGAATGTTGTCATTATTGAGCTTTGAAGTTGAATGTTGTTATCATTGTTGTACCTTGAATGTGCCATGATCAAAGAAGAGGAGTATAGTAAACTTCTTATTCAAGGGACCATTGATGGTGATTGTGTCATTCATTCCTCACATTCACAAGTCCTTGATCAACAAAACAATGAAGGATTTAACTCTTTGCTTTTGATTTCATCACAAGTCCGTGATTAACTAGGGTGTTTTTTTTTTATGGCTTTATTTGAAATGATGATCACAGTAGGGTATTGTTAGAATTGAATCAATTGATATGTTATTGTGTAAATGGTTGTATTCTTATGTGGTGTTGTTGGAGTTTTTAGACCATGATTTTTTCTAACAAGGACCTGTGATGAAATCATATAACAACAACAACCATTCAACATGTATTCATTTTAATTGTTTTTTGGACTGTGTCACTGTATCGTTAACTCTTCGTTTTTCCTTTAGATCTGTTCTCTTAATTTGTTCTGCTTCCTTTAACAAATTGGTTGACTTATAAATTGTATTACTTGAAGAGTAGAAAAATAAAGATGAATAGTAGGAAAATTAATTATGTTTTCAAGTGGAAAGCTTGTAAGAAAGAAGGAAATAAAGTTTTTTTTTTTATATGATATGATTATCATATTTGATTTTCAAATTGTAGTTTTTTTTTGCTGCCCACCCGGACTTTTTAGTGATGCTCTGCCACTGATTGCAGTTGGTTTAAAAGAGCATCGAAAAAACAGCGTGCTGCTATGGACCCATCTATAGTCAAGCTTCTTGAAGATGATGAGGTTTTCCTCTCTACTGTATATTTCCAAAAAACATCTGCTGATCTTTAATTGGGGCCTCGCTTGTACCATCATTGTGTTTTGATGTCCACAGGATGAGACTATGCATTCAGGAGCAGATGTGGAAGCGTTCCAAGCTGCATTGAATAGAGACATAGGCGGAGATGCTTCTAATGCTCAGCTTTCTGATTCAGATGCAGGTATCCATCAATTTACATTATATCTAAGCTCCGGATATCATATTTGTAAATTGGGCATAACTTCCTACGAATTAGTGAACTTCACTCCCTTTGCCTTTTTGCATTAAGATTGTTAGAAATACACGGTATGACATTTTAAAGGAAAAACAAGAGAGTAGGCAGATAAAACGGAAAATAGTATATCATCATTATGAATTTCAAAATAATGCATGATTCAAATTAGTAAACAATATAGTGGGATCAAGAAAACGCGAGCAAAAGAGGATGAAAACATCAATAAGAAGGGTGAAGAGACAGCATGATGTATTGTGCTAGGGTTGTTTCTTTGTTATTTTGACCTGGGTTATTGTAAGGTTGGATTTTGGTAGATCATGTGTCGTATAAGGAAAAAAATTGAAAAACAAATCCTGCCTGAGTTCTTTTTGAAAATGGGTTGCATGACTTGATCTGTTTTTGAGGTTGCGCCCATAGAGGAATTTGTATCGTGGGATTCATCCGAGAACCTGGTTTCTTGGAAATTAATAGAGTTAAAGAAGTGGAAAGGTGATTTGCACCGTGGAGTAACATAAGGGTTTGAGAGATAAGGGGTTTTGTGTGTTTAACTCCCTCCCGATAACATATTGAACAAACTCACATCTGCCTTTAAAATAGCAAATTGGGATTCATGCTGCAACTCAAGTCCAAAAGAGATTCACAGTTTGATCTGTATCAAATCTGTTCGATCATGATGATTGCATGGAATGTAAGATATTGACAAATTAAAAACTAAGTGCAAATATATTGCAAAAATGGGTTTCATATATCTGTCCATCCAACTTAAAATACTCTCATTTCTAAATAAATCACCACTATTGCTTCTATCTTAAAAAAATCTGAATGGTTGGTTGGTTTCTTGTCCTTTTGTTGACTATGAACTCTCTTGCTCAGATTCTTATATTATTATATTCTAAAATATTATATTTATGTTTGCTAATTGAAGCAGAAAGGGGCCTCTGATTTTTCATCTTTTGTTGCTTAGTTAATTTTCTTTCTAACACCCCCTTTAAATCTCAGTGCTATTGTTTATCAGATTTTTCTTCTAATTCTTGCTTACTATTTATAAAGAAGAATTTATAATTTTCTATCTGATTATTCATTATTTAAGATACCAGTATTAATATATAATCAGAATATCTGGATTATATATTAACTGTTGATTCATGTTATTTTTCTATTTATTTGATAAATTCTTCATCACATACACACATAGTGCTATGACAATTGCTTCTTTTTTTTTCTTCTGAAGGAAGCAATAATTCATTCAGTCAATCATTACCAACGTGGCCAACTTCTAGCCATGACAACCAGACTGACTGTCAAACTCAGGAGCCTAAAATCGCCCAAGAGCAACCTTCATCTGAAATGGAGCTGAAGCAAGAAGGACCTGTCGTGGAACAGATGCAAAACGTTACCTCTCAAGATGCAAGTAATCCTACTTTATCACACAAACAATCTCAAGACGAATGTCTCCAACGCCAGACTGTACCAGTTTCCCACCAACATGCTCAAACAAATGAAGTTCAAAAATCTGAAAAAGATCCTGTCTTTAACCATGAGGTAATAAAAACAAATAATCCCAACTGTGAATCTCAGTATGCAAAATTGCAGCAGATGAGTAATCAACAGGCCACAGTAAATGAACAACCTAGTAGCCAAATCAATCGTAGTAAGCAGGTGCCATTTGGCTTATTGCTCCCTATCTTGATTCCCCAACTTGCCAAAGATAGAGCCATGCAACTTCAAACATTATTTAACAAATTGAAGGTGGGTTTCTCAAACCAGTTTCACTATCACGTCCTTTTCCCCTCCTTCTGTGCTAAACTATTAAAGTTTGTTGTGCAAGGCTTTTTTCACATTATTAAGTTTTATGTTTTGACAGTTTTGTTTTCATTTGTTCTAGAGAGATGAAATACCCAAAGACCATTTTGTACGGCTTATGAAAGGGATTGTGGGGGATCAGATGCTTAGAATAGCATTGACAAAAGTGCAACAACAAGTAGGTAGAGTAGATTCTTTGTGTAGACTTACAGATGTTTTTTCTTAAGGCGGTTGAATATTGATTTCAACATTATGCTAAAAACCATCTTTTTTCTTGTAGACAAAAGCCAATGCAGGTTCTTCTGGACAGCAGCACCCTGTAAGGATGCCAACGGTTACTTCCAGTGGAACAAAATTTAATGATCCCCATGCGTTAGCACAACTGCATCAGAGAAGTATGAATGCTACTGCAGATCATTCTCATAATACTTCTTCAGCTATCCAAGTGAAAAGTGAACCGACCTATTCAACTATGGACATTAGTGCTAAAAAATCTCAGGAACATGATGTTCGAGTAGTGCAACCAAATCAATTACCATCATCAGGTTCTAATGCTGTCAGTCAAGAAACTGAAAGATCCTCAGTTCACATACAAGGCCTTAATAAGCAGCAACAGCAGCATATACATTTCCCATCGACATATGGAAGCAGTGGTGGTAACTATAACCATTTTTCCGGGACAACTACTGGTTCATCATCTCTCAGACCACAACCTCATCCTCATGATTCACACATAAGGCAAATTCCACATCAGAATATTGGTCTAAATCACTTAGGTGTAGAACGACAAAGTTCCTTCACTGATCCTAAGAGAATGCCAGGTGGATCTGTGTCGGCTGGTGTAAACAATACAGCACCACAACAAACTTCAACTTCTTGGCAACCTTCAGCAGAACAAAATTCTGGCTTGTTTTCATCTGTTTCATATGTAAAAAAGGAACCTAACGACCTTTCTATTGAGCAGCAACATAGGCATCATTTATCTAAATTGCAGGGGTTGCCTTCTGTTAATTCCGGTCAAACTGAACAGGGTAGCGGTGTCAATCAAGGCACTGTAAAGGATGAGTTTTCAAGAGGTTCTTTAGCACTCACTAGCTTACCACCTACAACATCTGCTAGCTTGCTCGCAACAAGCTCTGTATCTCAACTAGATCCAACTGGCTCTGTAAGTTACAAATTAATGTGCACGTCTTTGTCTAAAAGTTGCAATACCTATAGTTTTAGGGATCAAATAGTATCCAAAAGTTATTTTTTGTTTTCTTCAAATTTCTATAACCTTCCAATACTCACTGGTTTTTATTCGGGAAATAGTATTAATCTGCTTGAATTGCTTGAAATATTTATAGTTTTGATCTGCCTATTGTTGAAATTCTGTGAAATATTACGACTTCTTTTTGAGAGATCGGGAATCTTTGCTATACTCACTTTCTCCTTTTATTGGTTGTTTTCTTTTTTGTTCTTTATTTATAGAGGATATCTCTCTCTATATTGCTTCCAGTCTCTATCTTTCTTAAACAAGTCTGTATTTTTTTACCAATAATCAAGAGTGAATTTATGGTACTATCTTGCCACATCAAAATGATTAGGGTTGTTAGGATTTGTAGCTTCTATCGTCATTCGCTCTTTTCATGTGGGGTTGTAACAATAGTTCACGGTTTGAATTGGGGGCTATGATGCATAGGTACGGGTACGGTACCCGGTGCGGGAACTGGTACCGGTACAAGATACGGTACGTTAATAAAAAGTAAGGTATGGGTACGTTAATAAAAAGTAAGATTTTTTTATAAAATGTATGAGTAAAGAACTAAATTGTTAGGTTCACAATAAAACATCACCATAAAAGTTCAAAAAAAAATCAAAAATAATGTTAAGATACAATAACAGAAAAATTAAAATACGTAAATATACTATATTGATATTTGAGAGAATCACATATTTCACACGAAACCGAATATGAGAAGAAAAAATGAAGTATCACAAGTACGGTACGTGTACCCGGTACCGGTACTTTACCATTTTAGAAGTACCCCTGCTTCAGTGATTGGGGGCCTGTGTTTAGGGGTTATTCACTCTGTTTTTATTATCCAAAATCTTCCTTGTTTTGGGAATTCTCTCTAGAACTCATCTACGCCGAATTTCCTTACTTAAGGTAGCACTGTGATTTTGACTTTCTACAACCAATCTATTGCTTGAAAAATTCCTCTTGCCTTGAGTACTATAAAATATAAATCTTCAATCCACCCCGTTTCTCCATAGAACTTTGACTGACTTACAGGATAGGATAGGACTCAACTAACTTTCAGTTAGTTGCTAACTGTTTTGTAACTGTCAAAACTGTATGAGCACAGTTTTGATAGTTACAAAACAGTTAGCATCTAACTGAAAGTTAGTTGAGTCCTATCCTTCAATAGAGAGTAACAAGCCTATATTTTGTGTTTTGTTCCCCTTTCTAAAGCATTTTACCGTTGCGAAATATGAACTTAGTTTTTCTGGAATACCAAGCCATCATTCTGTTTACAAGGGCGTGTTCCATCCATGTTTTTAATGATATCTTAATACTTGCTGATACCTGATTTGTTTTCCTCTTTTTTTATCAGTTTATTTCTCAGATCCCAGCTAGCACTTCTGCTATGGTGTCTAAGGCACCTCTAAAAAGACCTCTTGGCCAGAAGAAACCGCTTGAAACACTTGGTTCTTCACCTCCTCCTCCAAGGTTAGTTGCATTATTCCGCTAGTTCATGATTTTTTTTCTGGGTTAGTTATTGCATTTTCTTACTGATTTTATTATATGCATACCTGCTTGTTATCATACAGTAAGAAACAAAAGGTGTCTGGGTCATCTCTGGAACAAAGCATTGAACAGCTTAATGATGTTACAGCTGTTAGTGGTGTTGATCTTAGGGTATGATGCTTTGTCATATTGAAGAAAACCATAGTCAGGAATGTATACTTTTCTGTTTTAACAATTCCAAGCTATTTTTATGTTCTCTTTATATAGGAGGAGGAAGAGCAGTTATTTTCTGGGTCCAAAGAGGACAGTCGAGCTTCAGAAGCATCTCGAAGAGTTGTGCAAGAAGAGGAAGAAAGTCTGATTTTGCTGAAAGCTCCATTGCAGAGAAAATTGATTGAAATTAGTCAGTCCTGTTTATGCCATTTCTGTCTATCTGATTTTCTTTTGTTTTTTCACACTTATCTACATATGTACTTGGCCTATATAAGCCTTATAGCTGTTCTATTCTGTCACCTTGGCAGTGACCGAGTGTGGCTTGAAAGGCATGGGTAATGATGTGGAAAAATGCTTGTCACTGGTGAGGTTAAATCTATTTTTCATTATTTATTACAAAGAGGATTCCATGTAATCTTACGGATAAAAATAAATGTTCAGTGTGTTGAAGAGCGAATGCGCGGAGTAATAAGTAACATAATCAGAATGTCAAAACAGGTCAGTTATTTTCTATAACTGCTTGCACGAGTAGCCATTTTGTCAATCTGTAAGTTTTCTGAACTCCAATAACTTTCCTACCAGAGGGTTGATATTGAGAAAACTAGGCATCGAACTGTTGTCACTTCAGATGTTCGACAGCAAATCATGGCAATGAATAGGAAAGCAAGGGAAGAGTGGGAGAAAAAACAGGCCGAAGTAGACAAGCTCCGGAAACTAAATGATGTGAGTTCCACTTTGTCACTGGAATTTTTGTTTATTTGATGACATAATATAACTCTTGTCCCTGCACATTTCTCGTGCATGCATATATTTTATATTTTTGCATCTTAGACTCAAACCTATATGCTTATTATTTAAAACATTGTGATCTATTTTTAAAGTATAGGTAGATGGTGGTTCCGGAGTTGATGGCGACAAGGAGAAGGATGATGGTCGCAATAAAGCAACAAAGGTACTGCTTTCAATTTAGATGATGCAATTCACCATTATCTATGTGGGAAGTCTTATTTTTTATTGGTAATATATTGTAGGTGAACAAGGAAGTAGATGACAAAATGAGGACAAATGCTGCAAATGTTGCAGCCCGAGCTGCTGTTGGGGGAGACGACATGCTGTCAAAGTGGCAACTTATGGCTGAGCAAGCCAGGCAGAAACGTGAAGGGGGAACAGACACTGCATCTGGTTCTCAGCCAACCAAAGATGTCAGCCGCAAATCTTCACCATCATCAGGAAGGAGCACAAAAGACGGTCAAGAAAGGGAGAGAAAAGGTCCAAATTCTCTTGGGAACTCAGGTGGGTTTCTTCTTTGTTGTTTCCTAGCACTTCAAATGCTGATAATAAATTCAATGGAGTTTCTATCATTACCGTTGCGTGTTTGCACTGGTCACATTGGTTTTTATGCATATCTTAAAACAACTGATATATAATTATTTGCTCAAAATATACCTTAATTATATTGCCTAATATTCAAAATCAGTAGGTGGAATGAAAACTCTGCAAAATCCATACTTTCCTATCAGAAAAGCAGTAGAGCAAACCAAAGACTGAATGAGATAGGAGGGGATGAATGTAGCCAGCATCCAAAATCAACCAGTATATATGTGCTGAACTAGCTAATAATAAGTTGCAATACCAATGTCAATGCATGAAAATAAACCAAGACACCAATTCTCAAACAGTAGAAAATTGATTTTTAACAATGTTCTGTTATCAATGCATGCATTACATGCCTGCCTCAGAAATTTATATAGACGATACAATCTAGTCTACCAATCAATTGTTGTGTGCCACTGTTCTGTCTTGAAATAGCCTTACATCACAAAAAGAAATCATGTTCAAATGCTTTAAGTGAAGAGAAAATAAAGACTAAAATGCCCAAACCAACATCAAGGCACAAATGGAAAGAGATAAGAACCCACATGTTATTTTAAGTAGCAGTTCCACTGCTCTCTGTCCATATTCTACTATCATATATTATTACCGTACTCCTACTAATCCCTAATATTGCACATAAAGCAGGATCTAGTAACTGAAATTGCCTATTTATGCTGTGGTCATTTATTAATCTCTTTGTTGGATGATATACCAATAGCTGAGAAGTGTATGCAATCTTGGAATATTAATGCTTGTTAAGATTTAAATGGTTATCGGTTCATATCTTGTTCCAAGATACATGAGCTCCTGATTCTAGAAAGAATACCCATCTGGGATGGTTGTTGATAAACAACATCTTCAAATATTGAAAGAAAAATTGAAAACAGAATTTTAAGTGTGTGACCTGTTTAATAAAGAACACAAATATGTAACCGAAAAACATAGGTAGGTGAGGCTAAAATATGTGGTTCACAGATTTAAAATTGCCGAACCAATTGTTAGAGACATTTCAGCAAACTGTTTCGTATTCACAGTAATCAAGAGATGAAACAATGTGCATTAAATGTAAGGAGTTGTAGAGTGAAATGAAAATATTACTCAAATAAAATGAAAAAGTAGGTGCAAGTGCAATAAAAATGGACATTATACTTAACTAAAATGCAGAAGCAAGATGAAACACAATTTAAAGGAGCTCACCAAATAAATGAGGGAATGAGGGGATAGTAGATAAAGCCCGAGTAAGTTGAAGAGAATCTGAGCTGAAAAAGAAGAGAATCCCCAAGTAAGCTCACTTTTAAACCTGCAACAAAAGAACCGAGCAGTGGCGAGTAGTTCTAGTGATGCACTAAAAATGGAAATTGACAGAAGAATCAATGATATGAAAGATAGGAGGAAAGATTGTTTTGGAGTTCACTGGTTTTCTGCAGCGGGAGATAAAATAGGAGAAGTAAGTTGGGTTCAATACTGGAAAGAAGAAAATTGGAGGACAAATGATGATCAATTACTTAAATGAAAAGAACTAGGCTTTTGTTAATATTTGTTTTTTTTGGCTAAAGTGGTAAATATAATTAAGTAAATATGGAATATCTTTCTCTTCTAAACTTTTTTTGTTAAATAACAGTGTATGACCGTATTGTTTGTTTTTCCCCATGTTCCCTGTGACCAAATTGTATGTGAAGTTTCGAAAAACTGATTCTGCACAACCTAAACACCCATAAAAAGTATTGTGGAATTCAAACTTCAGTAAAACTTTATCTATCCCCATGGTCTCTAGATATGATACAAAATGTGTGTATCCCATGGTCTGACTATAATGCAACGTTTTTGTTGATATTATTTATGTCCATGTGATTTTGTTGCCAACAGCATCTGGTAGGAAATTTGGGAAAAATAATTCCCCTGGATCTCATACTCGCATAGCTCGTAGCATCTCTGTGAAGGATGTGATTGCAGTCTTGGAGAGGGAACCTCAGATGTCCAAATCATCACTCTTATATCGATTGCATGAGAGAATTCATTCTGATACTTCAATCGAATAAGGTAAAATGGAATATCTAGGATTTTTTTTTCTTTTTATATTACCACTGAGCTTACTCTCATCTTATGCTTATCGGTTGATCAGTGACATCAATTGGTCCCCTTTTCAAATCAGCTTCAAGCAACTAGCCCTTTTTCATGTCTACCCTCTATTCTCTTGTATTCAGTTCACTATAGGGTAATTTGGAAATAATGAAATTAAACTGAAACTCATCAATGGAAAAGTAGAGGTTTGTAGCTATGAGCTGATGTCTATTGACACTATTTCATGTCTGGTTCCATTTGACTTTAACTGTCAAGTCATATTTGTTACTGTATGAAAATAAGTACTAGCATTTAGCGTTTCACTTTTCAAATATTTTAGCAGAAAGTGCATTTGATTCACATGCACTTTAATTGTACAGCTCAAATTTCTGTATATAACAGGATGGTGATGCGCATTAAGAGGAGTGTAAAAAGATTTGACTCATTCAGTAAAAGGTCGTTTCTTTCATATCATACGCAGAAGTTCAGTAATTCAGTTTTGGCCTACTACTGTGATTAGATGGTGAAGAGTATATATCTAACACTATTTCAAGATAAAACCTTGCTAACACGCACATCTCTAGGTTTATTAGCATATTTACGATAAGAAAATTTTAGCTTGTTTGTTGAATGAATTGAGATGTTGGTTTGTTTTGCGTTAAAGTATATACTGTCATGGTTGCTGATATTTTTCAAATTGTCTTGCAACTGAGTTTTGTGATTAGGGGTGACAATGAGTAGGGTTTAGGTAGGGTACTATAGTACCCGCAGTTTAACAAATTCCACGTATCCGAGTCCATATCTCTGAGGGCACAACGTTTCTACCCGTACCTGTATTTTATAGGTACCTAAGTACCCATACTCGTGTATTTGCATTTTTAATGAAAGATGATCGATCAATTATAATTTATCATGTCATTTTAATTTTTAACAATATTTAATTTTTTTTTTTGAAGATATTAGAGTTAAGATATAAACCAACATTTATATTAAAATGCGTAAATATTTAATAGTGACTTATTTAATAAAATTGTTAGATTAACATGTGTATATAATAATGAAAATAAAAAAATATAAATATATATTGTGCGGGTATGAAGTTGGTTGAGTAGTAAGATATCCGTACATGTTCATTTTAGTGGGTAATTGTTTGTGTCCGAATTCATTTTGTGGATTTTTATCGTATCTTTTGTTGGTAATTTTTGCGAGTATCAATTCGAGACGAGTATAATTGACATTCCTATTCGTTATCATGATTATTGGTTGTGACTGATTTGTTAAATACTCTTAAGATGGTTCTCAAGATGACTGTCTTTTAAGATTTTTGCACATAATATTGTCATAAGACATTGTATTTTTACTAAATTAGTCTTATTAATGTGTTGGAAGAAGGGCAATGAGTAATAATTAAAAGGCACAAAAAATAACAATCATTTATATATACATTGAAAAGTGAGATTTTTTTAAATAATCATATTTTTTAAATAAAATTCTAAAAAATAACCTATTTTCAAAATAATTACGGAAATAATCACCTTTTAATAAATATGCGTAAGTCCAACTGGCGCATCTAATTTTCGTAATTGACGCATTTAATTTCCTATTGAATGGAGGTGTCATTGAGTTGGGCGCATGTATGCCTTGAAGTCAATTGCATTGATGCATACATACACTACATCATTTGTATGCCCCAATGCATATGACGCGTGCATTATGCTATTTTTTTAAATTTTAAATTTTATATTTATGAACAATTAAATTAAATACATAAATAAAAAATAATGATTAATATTATAATATAAAATTAAAATATATAACAATTGACAAAAAAATCAATAATTCGTTCGATTGAAACATCCCCTATTTCACATTTAGGTGTGTTAGTTTGTCTTCGAGGTCTTTCACGATTTTCCTGAGGTGTTTGGAATCTTTTAGTGCTGACATGATGCAATGGTGAATGGTGTGAAGGTCCGACGGTATTTGATAGATTTGTCATCATTTCCTTCCAATAGTTGGAGGAGTTGTCACCAACAGAGCTTCCGTAATTGAGTTTGGTGTCCATATTTTCGTAGTTGGGTCGTTGTGGTTGGGTGGTTTGTGGACGGTATGGTTACCCAAATTGGGACATTTACTCGTTTTGAAAACGAAACAATGACTCATGTGGTGTACTAAAGTCAAACAATTGTTGAGTGTTGTGGCGATCAGATATTTGGATGTTCATTAGTGGGGGATTACGATGGCATGACGTTGAATCGTATGAACCATTCGGGCTATAGATTGTTGGGTGGCTACGTATGATTGTTGGTGGTTAGGGTTTAATTCCTAGTTTTGAGTTTGGGTGTGTGACATGAATTGGTTACGAGGTTGGATGTATATGGTAGGGGATGGTGTGAGGTTGGTCGTTGGGTTTAGGTGGGTTGACGTTGAGTCCTAACTTATGTTTGATCTCAGACCGACACCCTTCAATAGTGAGTGCCTACAAAAAAATTGATAATGGCTGGCAGGATCCTCCTTCGACGCATATCTAATGCATTATAATTATCGCTCAAAATTTCATGTTGGAGATCAAATACAAAACGTTACGGAAGAAGATTGTCAATGCATGGTATGCATTAACAAAACCTTCTTTCAAACACTACTGTGAAGACATCAGATTGTCAAACGCAGATGTAGTAAGGTGGATCGACAATATTCCATTGGAAAAGTGAACTAGGGCATACGACAACGGTCAACGATGGGGCCACATGACAACAAATCTTGTGGAACCAATGAACTCTGTCTTCAAAGGCATCTGAAACCTACCTATAACCGCTTTAGTGCAAGCAACCTATTTCAAGCTAGGGGCAATGTTTGAGATCAAACGTTTCAAATGGAGTTCAATGTTACAATTTGGGCAGCTGTTCAGTGACGCTTCAATGAAATTCATTAAAGAGGAAACTACCAAAGATGACACACATGTGGTCACGGTGTTTGACCGTACGAAAGGTTGGTACATTGTTACTAAGTCAATGGATCACAATAAAGGTGTGCCGAGGGGACACTATCGAGTGGAACTAGATAGAGGTTGATGTGATTGCTGAAAGTTCCAAGCATTTCGTATGCTCTGCTCCCATGTCATAGCGACATGTTCAAAGATTCGACGGGATCCTTCCAACTTACTATCCGACGTTTACAAAATTAGTTTTTTAGTGATAGCAAAAGAGGATTGCTGACCTGCATATCAATGGGACATTCTCTGGCACAATGAAATAATTCGAAGAAAGAAAAAAGATCGCCCAAATAGCACCCGTATTCGAACCAAAACGGATACGCCGAACAAAATGGTTAGATTATGTAGTTCATGTCGGCAGCCCGGTCATAATCGTACTAACTGTCCTAGTGTTGGAACAAGCACAACAAGATAATTTTAATTGTAACTCTTTTGCTTTATATTAAAAACAACATTCATTTCATATGATAACTTTGTGAGAAAATACCATCACAAATAAATACAACACATAAACAACAACACAAGATATTACAACAAATAAAATACCATCACAAACAAATACAACACATAAACAACATAACTATGTGATTACAACCATCAAAACAATTTTGTGAGGAGTATACATCATCGTGTGAACGTTCTATCAGTTTTAATATCCACCCAGAAACGAACTTCTCCATTTTGGTTGAACGTCGTATCAAGCCATTGAAATATTCTGATCCTTTCATCATCTGCAAAGTTTCCATCTAACCAACGGTTCAAGGTCCTATTAAGATGTTTGAACGTATCTATATTCCAAAGTCGGATCTTCATGGGAGGTTGCACTGTTGAAAAGATTAAATCGGCATTTCTCTTGTGAATATATGGACACAAGTATGAATATACAGACATTTTAAAGAAAATTGAAGGAGATTGAAAGAAAATGGAAGGATGGTAAGAAGTTATGTGAAAATCTATGGGAGAGATTTTGTATTTATAATAAATGAGTGGTGGAGCATTGACAAACATCTACATGCATGCACCATTGCTTGGGGAGCACACACACATGGCTACATGCATGCGCCAATGCATGTGGCACCTTCACATGCATGCGTCATTGCATGTGGCGCCTTCACATGCATGCCCCAATGCATGCGCCCAAGCCATTGACACTTTTGTTCAATGAAAAATATATGTGTTAGTTCAACTAGCGCATGCTTCATGAAAGATGGTTATTTCGATAATTATTTTGAAAAATAGGTTATTTTAGTATTTTAATTTGAAAAAATAGTTATTTTTAAAAAAAAATCGAAATGAGAATGAATTCATTTAAAAATAATTTCCCTCGGTCATTTTGAAACTATGATATGATAGGAAAGCATTAATGGTCAAATAATCACACAATTACTATTACTTTCTCGGGTACTTTCTTGTAGTATGGCAGACCTAGACCTGCATTTAAACTTAAATGTGAAATTGTTACACATGGGGATTATCTATAATATTTTTTTAAATAAATTGAGTTTAATAGTTATGTATTAATTAAAAAATACATGTTGTAGACTACATGATCGCAATTGGTTGACTGTGTAAAATTAATTTAGTGCATATCATATTTTCTCATAAATGACTTGATTATATTGTCAGGGCATATCATATTTTCTCATAAATGACTCGATTACATTTTATAAAGTATTTATTAAGAACACACAATTTATGCTGACTTTGAGTTATGTCTCAAATTTTTGTCTATTTTGCTTTCAGAAATGTATCCCCTTAAACATTACGGAGATATATTTCTGGATTATGCAGAAGCTGAAATAAACACATAGGTAGAAAGATGCAATGCAAAATGAAAAATAAAATTAGCATTGCTAACATAAAAAACTAAACATTACATAGATAATTGTTAACAGAAATTGAACATTACATTTCAATATTTAGGAGGACGTTCCAAAATCTTCATAATATCATCGATCGATTTTGAAATTGTTGCATCCATCTCAATCGAAACTTTTGTTTCAAAATGGAAAAAAGTATTTCACATAGCCCCTGAATTTTGCATTTGTCTTCAGCTCAAAGTTACTGAACTCAATTTTTCATTCGTTGTCAATTGACGGTGGGCAGTACTTGAGTTTCATAATTTTTTGATTGTCGGAGTATGGTAGGAAATTATGCAATATGTATTTCAAATCTACAAGAGGGGGTGTACTCATTGATCATAAATTGAATCGAGGGTTTCACACCGTTAAAATAGACATTTGCGACATGTCAATTGATGTTCATTTTGGTGTAATGTGTTTTAGTATAAAACATGAGACAAGAGCACCATACTCATAGTAGTTCTAGACAAATATAAATCTTATAAATCCTATCTTGCACTCGACGATGTTCCGAAGATGTATTTCCGGTACCACCCTATTATATTATTTTGGAACCACTCAAAAAACAAAATGAAATTTTGGAATATATAGAAACAGAACATGTATTAAAGTGAAGAATTTTTTGAAAAACTTAAACATGTATTGAAATATTTGAAATGTATATATTATACATCATTAATATTAATACAAGATTACATACAATACATTGTTGAATAAAAATTAAAATAAATTGAAACATGTGTCACCGATTAAATCTATATCTATGGTTGGTACCGCCTTTGACTTTTGTTTATTTGATTCTCTTTCAATCTCGCTCAACTTGGTGAACTCTTGCATCCTTTCAAAAAAATGGTTCGACCAAGTCTCAACTTCCCTTGTTGAATGAGTTGCTCACACCGGTGATGTTAGTGATATAGGGCATCCCGATTTCAAATAAACTTGAACAAAGTGCCTCAGATTTGAAATCCAACAAACACACATAATACAATCATTTGAATTTTGAGGTGGAGAAATGCGTAATGGAAAAAATGTTTTCGAAAAACCGTATCTTGTAAGATCAATACACACTCTTTCAGATACACTTGCTATGAGACGACTCATTTTAGAGAAGCACATCCATTTATCCTCCGGTGCCGATCCACTAATGTAAGGAACAAGATATTCCTAAATTACATCAAAATTTTCTTTTTTTTCTTGTATAGGCGTGTGTATGATTCTTTATGGCCCATCAACTCTTCGATGAGTTGATGGCGGACGAGTGTGTGATCCTCTTCTTCTTTACCGAGCAAAATAGAAACTACTCGAAAATTGCAGTTACCATCACCCTCAATATTTATTATCTGTTCAATGTATTTGTGCATAAAAATCGGCATCTCGTCGATGAATGGAATTTATGGTGGAGGTGGTGAAAGAGGTGGTTTGCTAATACGAGTTTCTTTGATTTTTTTTTTGCGATTTTGGAGTTGGATAATCGAGAAAAAGTTTGTCAACATGTTTAAAATAGAAAGGAGACACCGCGTCGTTGAATTGTCACTCGTTGTTGGTTTGACATTCTTAAGAGTATCTTTTGTTTTTACTTGATGAGAGGGCAATTTCAAGTCAGTGGTTTCCAGATAAGCAATATTCCTTAATTGTTATTTGATGTAGAGTTTCATATTGTCAACAATTTTCAAAAATATCTCTTGTATCACTTCTCATTAAGATAAAGATATTCGATTTACCATCTTTCATGACACCATCATCATCAAACCTAAGCCTTTTCTAGTGAGTGCAAACTTCATCCGTTCGTATCAGGCTATCAAGTTTCACATTCTTATATATAAGACAAGAACATGGGATACCATAGGTTTTCATTAATGTGCAACCACACATTAAGCCATCAGAACCTACATTCTTAGTCCGTTTAGCTTCGTGAATATATTAATCAGTTTTGCTCGAGATATGTTGTCGACTAACTGAGAATAAAGATTATATTCTTTGAATATGTTTTCCAACACTATGATGTTGCGACCAAATGATATTTGTATCTCATTATGCTGATTTTGAATTATTTGGTTCATAGAGTCTCAATCTCTACACAAATCACACTTACTATTTTCCAACCAATTCTTTAGTGTAGTATGGGCAAACTCAACTCGGTTAGTTGTTGTATTTTCAAGGTGTCTAATCTGATAGGTCCAAGCATAAATAATATTCTCCTTCACCTGGTCCAGAATTGTACTCTTAAAATATTTCAACGAATCTGGATATTTCTCACAAACATTCCTGTAATGTATAACATCATTGACATATAACTATTTTGTAGAAGAATTTATTATAACATTCCATGCATCCATTATTCTTTCCATTATCACGTTCGCCTTGACAATTTTTCCGTCTCCGTCCTTTATCTGTTTTCTCCTTGCCTCAGGTTTAACCCGACTTCTCACATTTTTTTTGTTATGATATACCTACACAGTAAAGTGTAAGAAGTAATAAGACTTTTGCAACCCAATTCATCAAAGCGGTATCGCAGTCGGTGACAATTACTTTTGACATGTCTTATTTGTCCTTCAACACTTCTCGACACACCTCTAAAGCCCAAGTAACATTTTCCTCTTTTTCACTCTCTAAAAATGCAAAAATGATAGAATATGTCTTCATAGTAGAGGTAACACTAATAATTTTTAATAGTGGAAGCCTGTACTTGTTGGTTTTATATGTTGAATCAATGATGAGCATAATAGAAAACATGTTGAACAACTTGATGGAATCAGGATAAGTACAAAATATATCTCTAACGTTTACTCCATCCTCGCATGTTCGGTACCTAGATACATAACTATTATTATCCAAATGTTTCAAGAGTTGTTGCATTTCAGTTCTATCCCCCCTCAACACCTTGTCATTATGGGCCCGAATATTGTAGACTTACCTTATATTTGAGATATTTCCGAGTCTTTTACGTTTCAAAGTTGCAAGTTTGTTTTTCGGTTGCACCATATTCAATGTCATGTCTGAAATGATCTCCTTCTCTTCCGACATTAGCGACATGCAATTGGATGTCCGACTAACTTTTCACACATGTCATGGTTATGAAATCCACATATCACATTAAATATCCATTTCTTATTTGACAAAATATAACCACACAACTTAAAGGGACACTCACATTTTCTTGCACTAGTGTCATCTCATTTGAATTTTCAGAGAGGACTTTTATACATCCCACTTCTTTTGCATTTCACTGTTACAAATGTAACTCTTCTATCTGAACCATTATAGAACCTTCCAATTACAACACCAAAGCCCAATTGGGATGTCTCCATATGAATCCATTGAAGCATGTGATCACGAAATTCAAACTCTTATCCATTTGTAAATTGGTTGGCAACATCCGCCTTCTTCACATCAACATGTTTGACATCTGAAGATATAATAGGTTTAGGGAAAATATTGGGGTGCATCATATCTAATGCAAACAATAACAAAAAATACTAAAAAAACAAGTGAAATTGATAACATACAGACTCTAGAAATACATTTATGGAGGAATTCATACAAAATCCAGAAATGTATTTCTGGATGCAACATACGTGTTTTTCAGCTACTAATCAAGATTAATGTGAGCAACGAGGAATGAAATAAACGATCTTTATCTTGAATTCAAGCTTATTTTTCTCTTTTTCATGTGATGAAACACAAGAATGAAGTTTTAGAGTGAAAACCTTGATTAAGAATGGAAGAGCTTGTTGAAAGGATTGGGCAAAACGGGTATGAGGCTTGATCATGCAGAATGCTGTTTTATTAAAAATCACGTTTAATATTTTCAAAAATGCAGATCCGGAAATGACTAGAATGCAAAGGTGGAAGGTTTTCAAATTCCCTCTTCAAAACTCCGGAAATGCAGTTTTGGAAAAACCACTAGAATGCTAAATAATTAATAAATTGATTGGATTTGCCTAGAAATGCATCTTCGGAATAAATTTTGAAAAAAACATGGGGTGACACTCATTTTAGGTGTTATCCAGTGAGACAAAGGGTGCATCTGAAGATGCATCTTCGAAATCTAAGGGGCATTTTCAAAATTCCATATGATGTTTTTCCACCTCTTAGGATAGAATTAGTAATCCCCATATACAAAATAGTACTATTGTTATTATTAGTAAATTAGAAGTAAAGATGAGAAAAAGAAGGAAGATTAAAATAGAACTAGCATATGCATGGAGAAGGAAAATTAAAGTAGAACTAACATATGATGGGAGTAAAAAACATAAATTAATTGAAAGTTCAATTGTGATTGTCATTAAAAAGGGGAATTGCTTTATACACCCTAAGCATTGCATCCTCACTCTAGTGAAAAATCAAAACTACCCATAGAATTCAGAAATTAATCTTCAGGTGCACCCTATTCACATTCGTTTTTGAGTCAGGCCCTTAGGCTATGTTAAAAAAAATTATTGAAATGCATCTCCGTGTAACTTCTCCTTTCTCACTTCTCAAAATACTTTCAACTCTCAAAATATCTCAACTCACAGACTCTCAAAATTATTAAACACACTTCCAAGTTTCTACCATCAACATTCAATCAATCAAAGAGCTCAACATCAAACTCACATTTGGTAAGTTTTTTATTTCTCTATACCTTTTTTGATTTTAATATAAAATGTGTAAAAATTGAGCATTAGGTTATGTTATAGGTAGTTTGGATATGTTATTTAAATGAGCAATGTGTTTGATAGGTAGTTTAAATGATCAATTCATTTTTTGGATGTTAGATTGAACCATATTTTTTCCATTTTAGTTCTTTTTAGTTGTTGAACATTATGAAGATTCATCTCCGAATTTTTTCTCAGTTTTCTAAAAATGGAGATGCATTTTTTGGATTTTTTTTCTGTCTACATTGTTTGACTTTATTTCATTGTGTTTCATCAGTATAATTCTTATGTGATTTATTATAGGCATTATGGATGATAACCAATATAAATTGAGACACGATAGAGTTGCGCATCATGCATCGGTTCAGAGGGAAAAAGCTTAATCATCGCAGACACCGGTAAATTCTAGTTCGATTTATGCAGATGCGTCAACTTATGTGGCTCATGGATCTCCTCCTTTTTCTTTCCCCTAGAAGGTAGGTGTTATCTCTCGATACCCTAGAAGCCTCACTGATACATGTTAAGGCACTCGAGGCACCGAAGGCGACACCCCAAGGGTTTGGAGAAAACATGTCTGACTTATCACTCCTATCTATATATCCGGACCATGCCTCCAGCATGTGTGGAACAGAGAGGTAAAATTCAATTGTATTCATTCTTTGAAACACATTTGTTATAATACTGGAAGATCTTGACAATGATTTATTTTTATGCAGGACCGTGATGCTTTAAAATGCATCAACCATGGCCGAAATATTACAGGTATGCCGCAACCTACTGAGGAGTGGTTTTAGGACCATGATCCTTATATTGAGCTCTCCGATTTTGGACATGTTAGCAAAATCATATCTTACACAGTTGATGCTAAGTTCATACTAACTTTACAAGAAAGATGGCGACCCGAGCACACACATTCTCTTTTCTAACCGGTGAATATACCGTAACGTTAGAGGATGTGGATATGTTACTAAGGCTACCTATTAAGGGTAAGGCGGTCAATGGAAAAATGAACTTTGCAAATTCAATTTGCAAGGATCTTTTAGGTGCCGACTTGTTGGATGATAACCCGAGAGGCCAAGCTATCTTACTTTCGTGCCTTAAGATATATTACAACAGTTTAACATTAGATGAAAGCTCTATCGAAGAAAGGAAAACAATAAAACCTAGGTGTTATAGTATGCTTCTAATTGGTTCATTATTATTTTTCGAAGGTAGTGGTTATAGTATGCATGCTATGTATTTACCCTTATTTATATCCAAAATGCATATAACACCAACCTTTCCTCATACCATAGCAAAAACACTCAAACATCATACCATAGCCGAAACAGTGAGTTATTTGGGTAAAAAATTCCAAATAAACTACATCCTAAAGTTTAATACTATATTTTGTTACTATATATATTAGTTTATTACTTTTACACATATTATTATTTGTATTTGAAAAAGAAAAATTATGAATTATTTTATAAATTAGTGATATTAAAAAGATTTATTAAAAGAGTTCAAGAAAATAATAATAATGATATTTAAGAAAAGAAATAGCATTAGTATTTTGTTGTTGGTATTGTAAAACATTTATAATTTTCTTTTCTTTTCTTGTGGAAGCGTTATGATCGACCTTAAAATCCGCACCACTACAATTTTGTATGTTATGGGTATGAAAATCTACTATTGCATTGTCCTTCTAAAAAAGAACTTGATTTGAAGAATATAAGTGTTATGCTAAATTATCATTAGGGAATTTCTTATCGCAACCTATGGGATGGAAAAATACCCTATGGAAAACCCAAAATGCCCCTCAGATTTTGGAGATGCATCTCCGGACGCACCTTATTAAAATGAAAACGTTAACTAATTTGGAGATGCATTTCCAAAATATTTGAAAATATACACCATGAATGATACTCTGAAAGGCATTCTACACTTTTATTGTTCCGGAGATGCGTCTTTGTTTAGGTTTACGGAGAAACATCTATGTACCATATCAGAATAGTGCATGTTATGTTTGTTTTATGGTTACGTAGATGAAAGTAATGATTTATAAATGATAAGAACCTTGTTATATGATGAGATTTAAATCATATAAATGATATATATATAAATTCAAAGGGTCCAAAAATGACATATATAAATCAAAATTGAAATACACGATAAAGTAGAATGAAGTCAAAATAAAATACAATCCATAATAAATCTAAAGTACAACTACAATATACTACTGCGTATGCCAGAATACAACTACTCTGCCTCCTCGTTCTCCTCGGCTTCTACTACCCCATGTCCTCCGACGTTGTCTCTGCTACATCAGTGTCTCTCATGGCTCCGTCATGATGAAATCTAGGATCAACCTCACCTCAGACCCATAAGGGAAGATACCTCGGTCAATGCCTTCCCACACAATCACCATAATGCAACGACATCTAGGCAAGACATCATGAACATGATATAACTATTACTGTTCATTCTCTAGTATCTCTTGATGAGCTGACCTTAGTGGATCTCTTGAAGCAACCTGAATCATATACGGATGTGACACCCCGAAAAACCATATGATGTACTTGTCGATATAGTTATAGCCGCTCTCGACTATGGTACTTCGTGCCTCCTCTGGTACCAAATGACTAAGATAATCATCAAACATGGCATCCATCTCTCTATGTGTCATAGCAGGAGAAGCAAAGACATAAGGGTGTCTGGGAATAGTCTGAGTGTAGCCGAACTACCACATGACACGCTCAGGCAGATGAGGAAATGTGATACATGAGCCACAAGCCAACCATCCCGAGTATAACACTATATCGTCAAATGACCATGTCTCACGGTGATAGACATAGTTGTTAAAATGCATATCCTCAACAACCAAACGATCAAGATACACTCTAAACAAATCTATCATCTGGTTCCTTCTGAGAGGGGAAAATACAGAAGCACACGACATATCCTTAGTGTAAGTCGGTACACACGATCAACCCGAGATGCGCGGGAAGTTATGGAGGATCCAAGCCTAAAAAGTGTTGGAACACATGCATCATCAGTAAGGGCGTTACAAAAATGTAAATGAAAATTACACATAAACATTAAAATACCAATAAATATTACATTAAGTAGTGTGATACTGCATGTGACTTGCTTCATCTTCCACCTACAACCCTCTGATAACTCCGAGTATGAGCAGACAAAACAAGCATCCCCCCAATTGTACTCATGGATCTGCTCGAAGTCCTCGAAGTACCATAGGTATACGACATTTGTATAAGTGGCACTCTCTCTCATAAAAATCATAGTGCCAACCAAATATAGCAGGTATGCTTTCATAACATATGCTCTATGGAGCCCCACCTGGTCGCCATCGCCTCTAGTCTGCTCAACTCTAAGGATATCATATGCATATACCTTTTTCAAGAATTCAAAACTAGCATGAGCCCCTCTAGTTTTTTCAAACTCCATCACGGAATCCTTTAGGTCAACTCCCATATAGTCTACCATCATCTTGAGTGTCTCGTCTTTGCTAATCCGCCAATGATCTAGAAGTTTCCCTTTGATCGGAAGATGCAACAAACACGACACATTATTGAGGTGTGGTAGACATATCACCAAGTGGTAGATGAAATGGCGAGGTCTCGGTATGTTGTCTCTCCACGAATGCATTAAGCATCCCCTAGCTGATCGTAATTCAATCGGTCATGCACAAGTCCTTCATCTTATTTAGGGATAAAGCAACTTGAAATCACTCATCATTCGGCTGAGGCAAGCCAATAATCTTTCGACCATGGTTAATAAACTTTAGCGGATCACGGTCCCTGCAAAAAAATAAATCTATGTCAGAAACTTGTAATATAATAATAAGCGTAATTTAAAAAGAATGAATCCAACTAATTTTACCTCTCCATCCCAAATATGTCTGGCACTATGGTATGGGTAGAGAGACAGTAGTGACAACTCTACAGGGTCTTCTCGAAATACCTGAGTTGGCACTGGCTCATCATCCTCATCACCCGAAGGTGGCACTGACTCATCAGCATGAGGTCCCTCCGGTACCTGGGGTGGCACTGGTACCTTAGGTACCACCGTTGATTCGGGTATCTCTGGCGCCTGAATAGGTGAAACTTGTCGCCTACGGGAGGATTGAGGCAGTGAAACATCAGTATGTGACTCTCGTCTCCTATGGGAAGATGAAGATGGAGAAGCATAATCCTTATAAGTCGATGCCCCCGCATGTGTCGGGCTAGAGTGAACAGGGGCCTCCAAAACCTGACTTTTCACCCTCCAGAATGATGCATGATGTGCAATCCTCATATGCCTTACGTTGTTTTCTCTATCAACCATAATTCTTGTAAGTAAACTAGACAATTAGTACAACCAAACCTACAAGCATGAAAAATACAAAAAAAATAGAATGATAATTTACGGAGATCCATCTTTGGGTCATGGAAATCCAAACATTGAAAATTTTAGGAGATGCATCTCCAGAATTTTTTGCAACTTTTCAGGTTCGTCATTGGCGATAATGCAGACCACCAAACCCCAAAAATAATGGTTTGATAGTTATTTTTACCCATCAAACATGTTCTACAGTATGTATAAACTATCATTCATGCAATTTCTGCTTATTTCTTATATAAATCATTAACTTCTACTCATTTATACAAAAACTCAAAAAAAATCAAAATATCAAAAACTTACAAATTGAGAGTTTACTTCAATGTTAAATGATATATATGATGTACTTGATATTGATGGAAGAATCTCTTGAATTTGGTTAATTGATTTTGAATTTGATTGATGGAAGAACCTTTGAGAGAGTTTGAGAAAGTTGGTGTGTTTTTAGAAATAAGGAAGTATAAGGTTTTAACGCGATATAGAGGCAATATTGTCCAAAGGTGCATCTCTGAAATAATTACGTAGATGTATCTCTGAAATTCTTTAACATTAAGTCAAAATTTTATTTACTCAGGATGCGTCCGTAGATATATCTCCAAAAATTATGTGCAATTTTACATTTTCATATAATATCCTAATAATATATAAGATGCATTAAAAAATTATAAAATTATTTTGGTAAAGACAATAATAGTATATATGACTCATCAATAAAGATGATAATAAATCTTTAATCAAGGGCCCTCGTAGATCAGTGGTTCTTCCACTATAAGTTTTGGTGGACCATTACTAGTGCAACATTATGGGTGAAATAACAATTAGTTAGCATTAAATTAAAGTAGAAAAAGGAAGAGTGGGCAATTTCCACAATGCCAGATCACTGATCATCAACAAAGCAAGACATTTGTTCCCATTGAAGCTCTCTTTGATTGGACAGTACCCTTAAATTTCATAGTTACCATAAAAATCCTATGGTCATGTTGTTTATATATACTTATATACTTCAAGAAATAAGTTTTGCCAAGTAGGCCACTATTACGATATCATGTGATTTGTCACGTTAATACAATTTAATTGATATAGTTGCATGTGATTTTTATATTTGAGATGTGTGATCCTTAACACTACACTATTTAACAAAATATTAAAGGTAAAATAAAATGAAAAGGACTGAAAAAAGTTTTCTTTTTTAAAGTGACAACTTGAATGGTCCTGTGTATTATTGTTTGTAATGATTTATAAAGCTAATTATTGCATTATCATATAATTATTTGGTTTGCTATTATAAATTTTATTTATTATTATTAAAGTTGAGTGAAACGTCTTAAATTATATAATTGAAAGATCTATTAGTAATATTTAGTGTGACGCGTCTTAAATATGATTATTTTAAATTGAAGATATTTATTAAAAAAATTATATTAATCTATACTTTTTCAAGTTTTAAAATAGAGAATTCTATTAATTAAAATAACACAAAATATTTTGAAGTTTTAAAATAGAGAAGTCTATTAATTAAAATATTGGTATATTATCGTTAATTAGATTGACGCTTCCTCCTATATGTTATAGACCGTTATCAATTGAACTAACGTAGCTTTTATGTTATGATTTTTTTATTTGAAAGTGAATTAATTTGAGAAATACGTGGGAAAGCAAGATAGGTAGAATATTTATTTGAAATTGTGGGTTATTTGGGTTATTTTATCAAAATAATTCTACAACTATTTTCGAGATAATTAAAACTCTTCCCTAAATATTATACAATCCTAAGCTATTAACTTTTGAGTGAAGTTTTAATATAGCATATGTAATTAGACTAGTGAACAAAGAGTGTGAATTGTGACATGTAAAGTTTGCTAGTGAACAAGAGGAATTCCATTGAAGCCAAATATGTGGCAAATCCACCGAATCTGTGTACATTATCTTTTGATATAAACTATGATTTTTAAAGTAATGCAAATAAAGTACAAATAAAAAAATTAAGAAATAAGCACTTTTTCTCTTAATGAGGTTCCATAATATCATTTTTCTTGATACTATATACACTGAAAAAAATGTGTATTGGTACAACACCACTTTTATTATTTTATAAACAGAGTCACAGCACTATTTTTGTGTTCCCATTTGAAATATGCATTGGCAATACAAGATTCTCTTAATCACTGCAGACTCAATAATAATCCAAACCAATAATAAATACCAGCTATTCCTGCATTTCTGAAGCAATTTCAAAAGAAGCTGAATACAAATTTGGCCAAAAGCCTAGAATTCTCTTACTGGAGTTAAAAGATGAATATGCTGATTTTCAAATGTCTTCAGATGGCTGTGCTGCTAGTTTTCTCTGGAAGATACACCATAGCAGAAAAGAAAACACAACATCCTAAAAAGACATACATAGTTCACATGGACAAGTTCAACATGCCAGCGAGTTTTGACGATCATATCCAATGGTATGATTCATCACTGAAATCAGTAACAGACACTGCAGAGATGCTGTATACCTACAAACATGTAGCTCATGGATTCTCCGCAAGGCTAACAGCTGAAGAAGCAGACTTACTCACAAAGCAACCGGGAATTCTTTCGATTGTCCCTGAAGTTAGGTACGAGCTTCACACAACTCGAACACCAGAGTTCCTTGGATTGGAGAAAACAACAGCTTTTCTAGTCTCTTCTGGGAAACAAAGCGAGGTGATTGTTGGAGTAATAGACACAGGTGTATGGCCTGAACTAAAAAGTTTCGGTGATACTGGACTTGGACCAGTACGGAGTAGCTGGAAAGGGGAATGTGAGACAGGTAAAAACTTCAACTCATCAAACTGTAACAAGAAACTTGTTGGTGCAAGGTTTTTTGCTAAAGGCTACGAGGCAGCTTTTGGACCCATTGACGAAAAGGCAGAATCAAAGTCACCAAGGGATGATGATGGACATGGAAGCCACACCTCAACTACAGCAGCAGGTTCTGCAGTTGCGGGAGCAAGCCTTTTTGGTTTTGCTTCCGGGACAGCAAAAGGCATGGCCACACAAGCTCGAGTAGCTGCTTACAAAGCGTGTTGGCTTGGTGGGTGCTTTACAACAGATATAGTTGCTGCAATTGACAAGGCCATCGAAGACGGTGTCAACATACTTTCTATGTCTCTTGGTGGAGGTTTAACGGACTACTACAAAGACAGTGTGGCAATGGGAACTTTTGCAGCCACAGAACATGGAATACTAGTATCCAGTTCAGCAGGAAATGGTGGACCTAGTCAGGCATCTTTGGCTAACGTTGCACCATGGATAACCACTGTGGGAGCTGGAACGATAGACCGTGATTTCCCTGCCTATATCACCCTTGGAAACGGGAAGAGATACAATGGTGTGTCTCTTTACAATGGAAAATTGCCACCTGATTCTCTACTGCCACTTGTTTATGCTGCAAACGTCAGCCTGAATTCGGATTCTAGTGATAACCTCTGTACCACAGATAGTTTGATTCCTAGTAAAGTTTCAGGAAAGATAGTGATATGTGACCGAGGAGGAAATCCTAGAGCCGAAAAGAGTTTGGTTGTCAAGCGTGCAGGAGGAATTGGGATGATTTTAGCAAACAACGAAGATTATGGGGAAGAGCTAGTTGCTGACTCCTATCTCCTCCCAGCAGCAGCTTTGGGAGAGAAAGCAAGCAGTGAAGTAAAGAAGTATGTTTCTTCTACTCGCAATCCAACCGCTAAAATTGCATTCGGCGGTACCCAATTACAGGTTCAGCCATCCCCAGTGGTGGCTGCTTTCAGCTCTAGAGGACCAAATATACTCACGCCGAAAATACTCAAACCAGACCTCATAGCTCCAGGTGTCAACATTCTAGCTGGATGGACTGGGAAAGTCGGACCATCTGGCTTGTCTGTTGACACAAGGCATGTGAGCTTCAACATCATCTCTGGCACATCCATGTCATGCCCCCATGTAAGTGGGTTAGCGGCTCTTCTTAAGGGAGCTCATCCTGAATGGAGTCCTGCAGCTATAAGGTCTGCCCTCATGACCACATCCTACAGAACCTACAAAAATGGGCAAACAATAAAAGATATCGCTACTGGGATACCTGCTACGCCGTTTGACTATGGTGCTGGGCACGTGGATCCAGTAGCTGCTCTTGATCCTGGTCTTTTGTATGATACTACAACGGATGACTACCTGAGCTTCCTCTGTGCCTTGAACTACACTTCATTTCAAATTAAGCTTGTTGCAAGAAGAGAGTTCACATGTGACAAAAGGATTAAATACAGGGTGGAAGATCTCAATTACCCGTCTTTTGCTGTTCAATTTGTCTCAGCTTCAGGTGGTTCTCACAAGCCAAGCACTGTCCAGTATAAAAGGATTCTGACTAACGTAGGGACCTCATCAACATATAAAGTTTCAGTATCTTCACAGTCTCCTTTGATTAAGATTGTGGTTGAACCACAAACACTCAGTTTCAAGACATTGTACGAGAAGAAGAGCTACACTGTTACATTCACGTCTAATTCAATGTCTTCTGGTACAACCAGCTTTGCTCATCTGGAATGGTCAGATGGGAAACATAAGGTCACTAGTCCCATTGCTTTCAGCTGGACTTGACAGTGATATCTCAAGTCCCTGACTCTGAATTACATGTTGCGAATATTACGCAATTATGACAATAATTGTATTTCTCTTCTTTAGTCTGTTTTTGGTCCAGCAAAGAAGCCTATAATGGAGCTGAATATGTGTCCCTTTGCTGTGATTCCATGTAAAGAATAAATTTATACAGAAAAAGGGGCAATAACACATGTTAGTGATGGCATTGAATGGCAATTCATATTACCGATTACCCACTTTGCACAACTTACATCACAGTTGAATATATCAAATGATTAACCTATTGTAGGCATCAATATGATATTTTACCAACATATTTACACTATATCTTGTCAGTGAATTAGTGGTTGTTGGTATTAATAAGGAAGAAAAATATGAAGCATTAGCTAAAAAATAAAGTGGTATGATAATAATAAAAAGATCTTTGTTTACCCGGTGGACAACAGGTAATGTCTGGATTGTTACAACTAGCCAAATCCTCAGTTCAGATGATTTATTATTTTTGTTTAAGTAAGAACACAACTCTCCTCTATTACATTTCGAAAGTGCAACAACCTGAGATTGCAACAGTGATAGACATTAACCAATTCAGGATCACTCTAATGGTTGAAAAAACAATATATTAAGTGAAATGCCATAATCTTGATTACCAACTACTCTACCTAACAGATAAAGCAGACGGAGTCGTGGTTTAAGTGATCCATAGCATACAAATTAATATTGCTGTGTGTTTGTGTTCCTTGGATCGGTCATATAGTTAATATGCACCATGCAGGGTTTTCTAAATGTATCCCCCGGCTTACCTAGGAGTATGTGATGAATCATAAATTTGAACACCTGGCATACCTGAAAACCGGAAAGGGCTTACCACTGCCATCCAATTCTAGAAAAAATTCTAAAAAGAAATATCAGTTTTTTTTCTTTCAACAAGTACAGTAAAATAGGATGATGAGATTTGCATAAGAACCCACCATTGATTATATAGCTAGATTGTCACCCCAACCTCATAACAGCTTAATAGAGGATGATGACATTTGCATAAGAACCCACCATTGATTATATAGCTAGATTGTCACCCCAACCTCATAACAGCTTAATAGAGGCAAATGTCCTCTCTTGACCTGTGTTGGTTATAAGCTCATAAATTCTGTTCTTAATAGTTATATATGCTCATAAACTCTATATTTAAGGACATTTTGAAATAAAGCTAAAGATTTAAATATGACAATGTTTGTTCTCTTACAAGACAATACCTTACACAAGCAACAATAATTCATGTGCAAGTATCTTTCTGAAAATGTGATCAAAATCATACCCTACATTAAAAACTAAACGTCATTGATTCTTTCTGAATATGTGATCAAAATCAGACCCTACATTCAAAACTAAACATCACTCAGAGTCCTCAGCAGACTGACAAACAGGGAGATAGTATGTATCAAGCTGCCAGTATCTGTGTTTAACACCTTCCCAAACTTGTTCCCCCAAGCAATCCTTAACAGGCAAAGGAATTAATTGTGTGGAATACCCCAAATTCTCAAGCTCAAGAGATACCAAATGGCAGTAAACGACATGGAAAAATGCATTACCACCACATAGGCCATTGAAGAAAGAGTAAACTCCATCTGGTTTCAACAATACTGGGAGATGTTGGTGGAACTCTCTCAAATCTTCATAGTACTCCCCATAGGTGTCAAAGAATATCCCTAAAAACAAAAACAAAAAAATCAAAACAAATGGTTTACGTCAAAGAGTTTAGAAGCACTCTCCAGCTACAAATAACCGGACATCAGAAACAACAAAAAAAACTCTAATGTTTTTCACAGAAGTAAAACATACAGTCTTGGAAAGCATCTGAAAAACAGATACACCTATTGCATATTTCCAAATATCCTCGCAAAATAACATCAAGTGTTTTTGGTTTCTGTCAAACAAAATTGATTTTACCTTCAACCTTAGTTTGATTAGAAGGGATTAAAACTTAAAAGTAGCCATTATGTTGGATTAGAAAATCAACAATACTTTTTTTTTTATCAAACTTACTTTCAGACTTAAGTCATCCAAACATGAACACTTTGATAACAAACTCAATTATAACCAAATAAATCTTACAAAATTAATTCTATAATTACATTTATCAAAATCTCTCCCAAAAACACACTTAAAAAGATAACACAATAAGTTCTAGTGCTGCAATTAAACATTGATGTTTATACTTTATGCACACACGAGTTAGCAATTACCATCATATGTTTCAAGCTGAGACAGAACATCTTGCCAGCGGCCAAAAATAATCTTCACATTTTCCTTCTGACCCCAACCATCGCGAAGCATGCGTTCATAAACCTCTGGATGAGCCTCAACAATGGTGTGTTTCACCGGTGAATATTGCTGTATAGCTGTATCAACAAGGCCCATTCCAAATCCAATATTGAGTACATGACCACCTCCTAAACAAACAGCTTTAGCATGAGCCTCCATCAACGGCTTCTCCCATGCCATCATCACAGCTTTACTTTCAGAGTCCATAACTTTATCTTCACTAAAACTTACCCTATCTTCCAAATAATCATATCCAGAATCAGTGTTTTTCTTTTCCTTCCTAGCAATTGTTCCCAACACTAATTCAGAACGAATCCCTAATAAAGTATAATACACAAAACACGGTGAAATTTCAAATTCAGCACAGTTTGTTAATTAATAAGGCATAAAGAGTGGTTAGAATTTGGTACCGGCATTGAGGAGAAGCTCGTAGGCTTCTTGGTGACCTTCTTGCATTGCGAAATCACCGGCGGATAAGTTGGAAGGAGAAAGTGCGTTCCAAGGAGCGCCGGCGGAGAGAAGGATGTTGAGGATGGGTGCATGGCCGTGATTTGCAGCGTGCATAAGAGGAGTGAGACCATCGCCGTCGAAATAGGTAACGTCGGCGCCGGACTCAATGAGAGCCGTTACCTTCTCCGTTTCACCCTTAATCGCCGCCGCGCATAGTTCCTCTTCCTTCATTTTGCGCCACTTCTAACTTCTAACCCCAAAACCTCAGCATTTCTTCTTCCTTTATTTCTTATTTTAAATTATTAATTATTTTTGACAAAATTGTTGTAAAGAAATATACTATCTTAGTTTCAAATTTCAATCCAAGTATATTTTAGTAAGATTTCTGTCATATTATCTAAATATTCTTGAGTTTGTAAATATTTTTTTAATAAGATAGACAAGTTAGATACATTGAACTATTTCTATTTTTAATATTTTATATTCTTTTATTATTTATTATTTTATCGAGTGAAACATATGATTATGTTACTTTAACAATTAGAAATAAAATCTCATATAAATTTATAGAACTCACGTGCTTCATTCAATAAAAAATGTATGTTAAAGAATATTGAAAAGATAGCGTTTTTAAAAAAAATAAATCATAACCATTATTTTCAAAAAAAAAATCCAAAAAAATTATAAAAATAACCAGGTTTGATAAAGGATGCGTCAGATGAGTTGGCGCACCTCAATGCATGAAGAGAAGGCGCCAATAGCATTGGCGCATGCATTGGGCTCCTCATGAGGATGCGTCAATGCTAGTGGCGTCTACATTGGGCCTCATGAGGAGGTGTCAATGCTAGTGGCGTCTACATTGGGTCTCATGAGGAGGCGTCAATGCTTCTAGCGCCTAGGTGCATTTGGTTGTGTGGGCGCCCATTCATCTGGCGCCTGCATGTGATGGTCATGTGGGCATCAACCCCTCAGGCGCCCACATGTTTTATACATTGATGTTCCGTCTCTATAAATATCACGCCTTGGATGCAATATTTTTCACTCAAACGCATCTCCTAATACAGTTTAACCACCATCAATTTCAATTTTCTTTGTTTCAACAATGTCTGCATACATTCATAAACGAAATGCTGATGTAATATTTTCTGTCGTTGCGGCTCCGATACAGGTTCGACTTTGGAACACAAATATGTTTGAACGTCTTAACCGGACGTTGTACAGTTGGTTAGAGGGAGAAATTGGAGAGGGTGAACGGATTAGAAGAATACAATGGCTTGTGTCCACGTTCAACCAACACGGAGAATTACGCGAATGGGTGGATATTAAGACCGACCAAGACGCTCGTAGGATGATGCATTACATGTTCAAAATTGTTTTGATGGTTGTAATTGCATAGTTCTTGTATTTGTTATAATTATTTGTGTTACTGTTTATGTAATGGTACTTTCGTGGCAGACGTCTAATATGAAATAAATTTAGTTTTTCATATATTGCAATAGAGGTACATGTAAATTTATCTGGTTGTGCTCGTTCCAACACTAGGACAGTTATTACGATAGTGACCTGGTTGACGGCATGAACTACATAGTCTAACCATTTTGTTCACCGTATCCATTTAGGTTCGAATCCGGGTGCTGTTTGGGCGATCCTTTTTCTTCCTTCGCATAACTTTGTTGTGCCAGACGATGTCCCCTTGATATTCTGGCCAATAATCCTCTTTTGCCACTACGGAAAAACTAATTTTATAAACATTTGAAAGGCTGACGACTTTGTAAACTTCATATAGCAAGTACGATGGGTCCCTTCTAACCTTTGAGCATGCCGCAATGACATGGGAGAAGGGGGTACGAAAGGCTTGGAACTTTCCGCAGTCACACCAACCTCTATCTAGTTCGACTCTATATTGTCCCATCGGCATGCCCTCATTGTGATCCATGGACTCGGCAACACTAAATCAACCTTTACTTCGGTCAAAGACCGTAACCACGTGTGTGTTTGCTTTGGCAGCTTCATGTCTGATGAATTTCATTGAAGCATCACTAAACAATTGCCCAGATTGCAACACTGAACTCCATTTTGAGCGTCTGGTTTCAAACAACGCCCCTAGCCTGAAATATGTAGCATGCACCAAAGCGGTTATTGGTAGGTTACGGATGCCTTTGAAGACAGAGTTCATTGATTCCACAAGATTTGTTATCATGTGGCCCCAACGCTGACCGTTGTCGTATGCCCTAGTCCACTTCTCCAAAGGAATACTATCGATCCACCGTAACGTATCTTCGTTTGACAATCTTATTTCCTCGCGGTAGTGTTTGAAAGAAGGTTCTGATAATGCATAACCTGCATTGACAACCTTCTTTCGCAACGTCTTATCTTTGATTTCCCACATGAAATTCTGAGCAATATGTCTAATACATAACACATGCGTCGAAGGAGGATTTTATCGGCCGTTGTCAATGTTATTATCTGCACTGATGATTGAAGGGTGTTTGTCGGAGATCAAACATAAGTTAGGCTGAGGTGCAACGTGCAATCGGAGATTTCTTAGGAAAAAACCTCATCCCTCAGCAATCTCCCTTTCAACTAGGGCAAAGGCGATTGGAAAAATATTATTGTTCCCATCTTGTGCCACTGCCATCAGTAACGTTCCTTTGTATTTTCCGTACAACCATGTACCATCAATTTGTATAATTGGTTTACAGAAAGAAAAACCTATGATACATGGTTGATACGCCCAGAATAGACGGTGAAATATTCTATTTTCAACAGCACACGTACCATCTGGTGTATAGGCGGGCAATGTTTCCAGCTTGACAATTGTCCCGTGAGCATATTGTTTTAGAATCAACAGGTATTTTAGAAGTTGTTTGTAGGACTCCTCCCAATTGCCAAACATTTTTTCAACATCTTTTGTCCTAGCTATCCATGCCTTCCTATATGATGGAGTGTACTCGTAATCTACCCTAATATGCGAGATTATTGTACTCACCTTTAATGACGGATTGTTGCCAATGACAGACAATATTTCGTCCCATATTAGTTGAGAGCTTAACTTACGATGATCCTGCATTGGGTTTGTCAGCATGCATGTGTGATCTTGACCCATTGGTCCAATCTCCCAAGACTCGCTCCTCTTCCGGTACGAAGCTGACAATCTAAAAAGACAGTGCTCATTCGGACAATAAACTTTATACATTGATGCGTCAGTTCTGTCAACTCTGAAATCAACTGATAGTTGCATGTGGAATTTCTTAATGGTTTTTACACATTCCTCTTTTGTGTGAAATGTGTCTCCTTGTTTTAAATATCCTTGCATCTGCACGTAAGGATTGTACCATACATCTGCTGAAGGTTCATTTGAACCCAAATTTAACCTTGTCATGTGTTAGGGTGGGCAGTATACATGACTTGTTGGTATTGGCTCCTCTTCCTCTTCAGCGTTCACCATCGAATCAACCATGATCTCAGCTTATTCTTCGTCGTTATCTGGAACATTCACCTTAGCTTGTCCGTCATCAGTCTCGTAAAACACTTGTGACTGATCAATGTACTGAGACACCTATTGTTGATGTGGTAATATATACAACTTTATATCGTTGTAACCGAATTGTTCATGACTGACAAACATATGTTGAACATCATCATCATCTCAAATCTTTTTCTGGTAAAATTTTACCTGTTTTTCTGCAAACCAAACCGGATTTTTATAGATGATTTGGCCCATATTACTGCACTGCAATTTCTTTTCTATTCTTTGTTTCAAATGTGAAAAATTTGATCGTCGATTTATTGTAAACCGAGTTACCTCTGTATTTCGAAAACAAAAATCGAACAACTGATGATCAAATATTTCACCTTCGACATGGGCATTGGTCATGTAATGTTGTGTGGAAGACATTTTGTTGAAATATTAAATATGTAGATAGCTTTAATGGAACTGAATGCATTGCTAAGTTGTTCATCTGTACAGCATAAATAGCGTTGCATTGCTAACTTGGTCGTTGCATTGATAACTTGGTCATTGTCTGTACATACTTGACCATTCATGCAGTAGAAAGAATCAACCATGCAGAGAAAAGAGTGACAAGAACACACATGCGCCAGGGAATCAAGGAATCTCTGAACCCTGAGCCCTAAGATTCTCACCTAGGCGCCCATTCCCTAGGCGCCATAAAGTAACTAGGGCGCCAAAAGGATGGGCACCTCTTCACAAAAATTGGTCTTAGGCGCCACTAGGAAGGGCGCCCCTTCCCATTGCCCTACACTAAGGCGCCAAGAGGAAGGACGCATCTTCCTTGCATGTGAAGAATCACATGCAGGCACTAAGAGGAAGGACGACTTTTCCCTTGCATGTTGATTCTTCACATGCACCTAGAAGAGATTCCTCACATGTTATCTCTCACATGCTTTCTAAAGTTTGTCATTCCCTTGTCTTCTCTTGCCATTCCATGGAACCAATCACATTCATCTTAGATTGCAAAACTACTCACTCATTCATCTATAAATAGCCTCTCATATCAACAATATCAAATCATTTTCATCAATACTCAATTATATTCTTCTACCACACTTGTTTCCTCTACCACACTTAAGCTTTGCAAAATCAAATCATGTCTTTGTTGACTATGGGCGATGAACACAGAGGCACACTCGAGAATATCTCGGCATTTGTATGTCATCTCTCTCTTTTTACTTTTTCTGTTTTTAGTCTTATACCTTTGTTATCTATGTTTTTCTTACTTCTTATAGAGTTTTGTTTGTTGATTATGTATTTCTTCTTCTAATTGTATTTTCTTACTTTTTTATATTATGATCCGAAGCGGTTTAGATGTTGTGTACATGAATATGTACCCCATGATCCTTTAATAGAACCATATATTAGAGGATGTGGATTTAGAAATCTACTCAACATTGTTTCGTACTCGGTGGACTACAAGTTCATTGTGGCTTTGTTGGAGAGGTGGAGACTTGAGACCCACACATTTCACCTTCCGATTGGTGAGTGTACCGTCACACTTGAGGACGTGTACATGTTGTTGGGTCTCCGTATAGACGGAAAGGCACTGAATGGTCGAGTTAACCAAGACAACAATATCTGCAATGAATTATTGGGTGCCCCTTTGTTAGACGACGAAACTGAGGGAGACACATATGATCAAGCAAGGGGGCAAGGTATAAATTTAAAATACCTTAAACAATATTATGCCAGTATAGTATTGTCTGAAGATTCAACCGAGTATGAGAAAATAATAAAAGCTCGGTGTTATATTATGATTTTATTTGGTAATTTTTTGTTTCCAAAAAGTACAGGTAATTCTGTAAATATAATGTATTTACCTTTATTACGCAACATTAATAAGGTAAACACTTATAGTTGGGGTTCAGTTGTGTTGGCCCATCTATATAGTGCAATGTATAGAACTGCAAAAAAGAATATTTGTACTTTTTTTCATGTGCGTATTTGCTTCAAGCTTGGGGTTGGTCAAGAATGTCGTCGCTCGCCCCGATAAATGACCGCTCATTCGTGTTCCCGTTTACAACCAAGTAAGTCTAACACTTTACCATTCACCATTTAGTTATTTATATTTTATATTATAATTAATAGTAAATAATATTTTTCACTTCTTTTTTATCTTAGGTGGTCAGTAAGGGGAATGAACTACAACAGGTGTCCGAAATACGCTATTGTAATCAATCGAAATATATTGGACCACATTGGACATGACGATGTAATAATCCTACCCAACTATATTTTAATTTGAAAATACTTCTCAAATTATTTTCCATCTAACCGTTTTGTATTGTTTTACAGTTTGTCTAGAGGCCATATCTGGGTCTGGATCATGATGTGAACCATGACGATGCTGCAGTTTGGACAGCGAAGACACTGATTATCCGATTCACTACAGTGGAAATGCACCAGAGTGACAGGGTCAAACTGCAGTTCGGAATGCTACAACAGATTCCAGAATCTCCCACGTGTTTGGGGAATTGGCATCAAAAAAGGGTTGATGCATAGTGGGATTATTCGGACTGGAGAGACTTTGCAAAAGACATGTGTCGTCAATGGAGGAATCGACGACAACACATCTTGAACGAACCAGTCATCCATGGTGCAAGACCAACTCAACAATATATGGCATGGTTTAGATCGGTAGCAACTCAACAATTTGTATCTGAGCCGCAGTATTTGATGGATCCACGCCAACATGCTTCGTCATCGTACGCCCCACAATAATTCACCACCTAACACCAATGTGAACCCACCCAAACCCAACAACCAACCACACAACATCAACCAACCACATACACACAACAACCAAACACCCAACATCGCAACCCGTTCATGCCAACCACCCAACAACCAACCATCCAACGTCGCAATTCATTCATACCACTCACCCAAACACAAAACCAAGAGTCAAACCCCGCAACCACAACCGTTTATAGCCCAGATGATTCATATGGGTCACTTCATCGTAGCCCCCCACCAATGACCACCCAAACATCCCATCAACATAACACCCAACCATTGTTTAACTATAGTATACTCTAGGAACCATTGCTTTGTTTCCAAAACGACTCAATGGCCTAATTGGGGCAACTATAATGTCCCTAATTCACCCAACCCCAACGCCCTAACTACGATGACATGGGCACCAAACTCCATTACGGAAGCATCGTTGGCCAGAGCCCCTCCGGATATTGGGAGCAAATGATGACGCATCTGTCAAATATCGCTGAAACTTTCGCCGGACCTTCCAACCAACCATCGCTCGATCAGGTCAACAAACAAAGACCTTAAACACCTCAAGAAAATCATGGGAGACCTCAGAGACAAACTAACGCACCGGGATGTGGAACAAGGGGACGTTATAATCGGGTCGGTCATTAGTTTATTGTCAGTCTAATGTAACCAATTATTACATCATCAATAAATTTATTTATTTTCATTACTCTTTCTTATTTATTAAATAATAAAAATTAAATATTAATAATTAAAAAAATTAAAAAAAACTAAAAAAATTAAAAAAATTAAAAAAAATAACAGGGGGTGTATGCGCCAGACGAATTGCTGCATACACCAATCAAACACACATAGGCGCCACTAGCATTGGCGCCTCCTCATGAGGCTCAATGCTGGCGTCACTAGCATCGGCGCCTCCTCATGAGGCTCAATGTTGGCGCCACTAGCATTGGCGCCTCCAATAGCATCTCCTCTTCATGCATTGCGACGCATCCTCTACCAAATCTGGTTATTTTGGATTTTTTTAATAAAAATAATGGTTATTTTGAAAAAAAAATCGCGTTGTTAATGTTTCTTCTTTTATAAAGACTAATAAGATAATTGTGCGGATACTATTAGTAATAAAATATTTATTAAATATATAATAATAAATTATTAAAATACGATTATAATTTAATTTCAATTAAATTATAAAAACTACAAGTTTTTTTATTCATTAATATTAAAAGAAAAAACATTTTGCATAAGTTTTTTTAAACAATTTTTAAGTGAAACTTTTTTTTTTCTTTTATCCACATTTATGTAATTATGGTTTTAGTTTTTGAAGTTTTATTTAGTAAGATACATTTTAGTGTAAAATGTTGAACTAACTAAAAATAAATGACACAATTTTTTCCTATTTGAATAAAAAAATTCACTTCTCATTGTATTTTTCATGTGCATATATTACTTATACAAGAATGATAATTTAATTTAGGAAATATCAGACAATAAATTACATTGAAATTGCATTAACATTTATTTATTAAAACTAACCAAAATTAAAATTTACTCATTGATGCAAAACCTTTTAAATTAATTTATTTTTTGATATATTTTCTCATTTTTCTCCTATTTCTCAAAATCATTATTTTAATTGTATGAATTTCAATTAGTAATATATATTTAGCATAAACATATTTAATTAATTGAAAAAATGACAAACATGTTTTTTGTATTTGATTCAATAATTCACTTTCTCGCGTATTATTTTGTGTTTGTATCAATCAAATAAAAAATAATAATTTAATCTCAACAATAAAATTTTAAAAAAATATTAATATTGTATTACCTTTCATTCTCTCATTCATTACAATTTCACATATTATTGTGAAAATATTATTTAATTGTACAATTATTGTTTTAATTGTATAAACACGTTGATTATATCTCACTTTTTTCATATATTTTCTTGTCCTTGTATCAATTATATAAAATATTAATTATTTTTTAATCAAAATTGTATGGTAAAAGCGGTACAAAATATTTTTTTATTTTATCATAATTTAAATTTAATATCATAATTTGTTATAGTATTTTTTAATTATAGGTAATATATTATACTTGTAAAATTGAAAAATAAAATACAGTGTAGATATTATAAACTAATGATTATATGTTGTTAATAATAAAATATAGATTATAGACATAAAACACAATATAGTTTTCAACAAATGCACAAACAGACTATTGAAATTGCAATACATTTCATTCATTAAAACTATAAAAAAAATGTAAAAAAGAATTTAAGAGCTTTTGCCTTTGGTTGGACCTCCTAGCTCATCAGAACTTTTCTTTGAATTGACTTGGTTCATAACATGGTCTTTTGTCTAGCATGTCGAGGGTAAAAAAAAACTAAATCTAAACATTTGTGGATCTATCTTTTTAGGACCCTATTTGCTATTCGTTGAAATAGAGCCTTTGATGTTATTCCATCATCTTCATCTGCATTAACCTCTTTCTCTTATACCGACACATATTTTTCACGTGTCTCTTTGTCATTAGATTCTTCTTCTTCATCAACCTTTCTTTTACCTCGTCAATTTGCTTTAGTTCTGCGATGGACAATTTACTAACAAGTGTACTAGTGTTGTTATCGAGTAATAAAATGAATTTGTCCTCTCTAGGATCGTGAACTTAAAACAAAAGATATTGTGTGATGTAAATAAAAATAGTCATTGGTGTCGCATCCGCGAAAAAAACCGGCGGACTAAAACAAAACAACACAGAGCCGCCACCGTGCGTTATTTATCCCAAAGAGGGAAAGGAAACGCTCGAAGTAAACCTGGAAAAGACGTGGTCTCGCGACCAAAGAGAATGGGATCGGGAGTCGGTTATGCGAAGGGAAGGTATTAGCACCCCTACGCATCCGTCGTACTCGACGGGATCCACGCTCAAAAGATAGAAAAAGGTTGTTAAAACAAACATTGCTCACAAACATCACACACACACACACTGGAAACAACACAGGTGGAGGAAGAGAGGAAAGGGCTCGCTAGGATATCGCATCCTATGCCTACGTATCTCATCTGGAATGAGAATCAGAGCTACCGTAGTTCGACTCACGCACGCCGAAACAAACACACGCACAAAAAGGCAAACATGGAACCCGAACGCCAATCGCTGGACTTACATCAGCTTCCGAACCAAACAAACCCACACTGGAAACCAGATGCCACTTGATGGACTTATACCGGACTCCAAGCACACAACAAGAGGATACGGAATGCCAATTGCTGGGCTTACATCCATCTCCTACACACACAAGAAGAAACAAACAACAAGTTACTAAGGAGTCGGGAACTCGAGCCTAGCAACTGTCAAGCAAACACACACAAAAGAAAAAGGGTGCCCGGAGAGATCTCGTGCGACCTCCTGCCTACGTACCTCATCTGGTATGAGGATCAGGGCAACGTAGTTCCCCTTTACAGGGGAGAAACTTTCTCCTAACCAGAGACTGGGAAATGACCAACTAGAAGGGAGACTGACTCGAGCCTAATAGTTATCATGTATTCCACAATGGTCCTAGGTTGAGTTTTCTATCTACTTGCACAAGCAGCAAGCTAATCCTAACCAGGCAAAGCAAAGCATGCAAGCATAACCAAAACAAAGCAAACATTCACAACTAGCACACACTATATACAGACAAAGTGGGCTCACACAAGGGTTAGGCTGCAAAAGCAAGCCAACTGTATCAGGTGATGTTAGCTCTTAACCCTAACATTGAGAGTTAGGGTGAAGCAGATGAAATAGGAAGTGAGGGGTGTGCCTCACAGCTCTTATCCCTGGCCAGGGAGAGCTTTAGACAAAGGAAGTGTGGGTTCAGAAAGTGGGAACCCTTCTACACTTATGACACTGACTCAACTGTACAACTGTACAAGGATCTTGGGTTACTATCCACAATGCATCAACACCAGTTGTGTGAGCAGAGGGTGACTCAACTGAATAGCAGGAGATGGATTGCACATCTCTTGTGTCTGCCAATTGCCTTAACAAAGGTCTTTTCCTGCTTGGGGACAAAGATAAACAAGCACAAGCATTGCCTCTTAAGGAGGACTTCAGACAGGTGTCTGGCCAAGTAACAGGCCAGGTCTTCCAGACTACATGGAATTAGTGAGCTATACCTCAATTGGTTTAAGCAACCAAGCAGCAACAAAGCAAGTTCACAATGAACTATAGCAACTAAGGTACCTGAAATCAATCTAACATAATCAGTACACAGCTCAAACAGTCAAACAGACAAACTAAAAGTCAACAGTTAACTGTACACAAGCAATGCATCAAGCAAAGCACAAGCCAATGCTCAACACAAATGACTTAGAAGCCACCTACAAAACAAACTTAATGTTAATCAACATCAATCAAATAAGCAACTCAAGCCAAGTGAATTAATTCCTCCATGCCATATGCCTTTTGTCCTGAAAACACAACTCAAACATTAAGCACTAACCACTAGGACATGGCCTAGGGTCAAAATGGGAGCAATAAACAAAAACAGAACATGAAAATTATCAAAAACCAAGATCAATCAAATGAGAGTCAAATCCAAGTGGTCTCATATTCATATCATCAACCAATATCATTTCACAAAGCATCTAGTGCAAAGTGTGCAATTTCAAAGCTCATTGGACCAAACAAAATGAATCAATCCAAATCAACTCACAAACATTTCAATAAATCCCCAAAAAATTCATGGTCAAACAGCCTTCATAACATGATCTACACACCAAATTTCAAGTCATTTGGACAATTGGAAGCAAGTCAAATAAAATCCATAAGTCAAGGTATGCATATACAAGCTCATACAAGGCACAAAATCATGCATCAACTTCAAGCAAGCACAAAACAGAGTAGGAACATGATAAATGCACCAAAACAAATCCATGGTAAACTTTAAGATGTCTAGAATCACTCCACAAAATTTCAAGTCCATCCAATACATATCAAGAATTTCACAAATCATTTAAGATCATGACTCACAAAAGGTCCACAATTGGTCAAACAGAAAGGAAATTCTCAAACAAATTGGAAATGCATCCAAAAATTCCACAAATATTCACATTCAAACTTAACATCCAGAAGAATCTACATGCAAAAATTCAGATCATTTCAAGTTCATATGTCATGGTAATGAAAATCCACAAGTTGGACAAGAAATGGTGTGACACACATTGTCACACCTCCAATGATCAGGTCATACCTCACAAACCAGGAATGCAAAAATCACAAACTCTATACCAAAATGCTCCTAAAGATGTCTAGTTTACACATATAAAATTTCAAGAATTTTGGATTAAGCATCATCATTTCACAACCAAAATAGTAACCAATGTGCAAGCAATCACATGTATGAACAAACCCTAGGCCATTCAAAAAACCACACGTGAACAATTTTTGCAAAAATCATCAAAAACTAGTAGACATGGCAAGGATCATTGCACAAAAAATCTCATCTCAATTGGATTAATGTTTTAGGAGTTATGAATTTTTAAGTGTGGAGAAAAATTAAAAAAATGATGAATGGAGTGGACATGAACATGTGAAGTATAGTTGAAATAAATGCAAGGCAACATGTGAAATTGTCCTCGCCAAGGATCGAAGGGAGGGAGGATTTGAATCCCAGCGCGCGCTTATGCATGGTGGAGGACACGTGGTCCAATATCTAGCGCTATAACATCTGAGCGCATGCAAACAGCAAAAATGAAGATCAAACAAGGTTTTCTGGAAAATTTCTAGGGTTTATCACGCGTTCTTCATCCAAACCCAGCTCATGAACAATTCTTCACCAAAATTAACAAACCACACATCATTGGAAAGGTCTTCTAATGTACATCACGAATCTCCAATCAATTAAGCCTAATTCGTTCTAAATTAAGAGATTCGATCCAAAACATATTTGTGCATCAATCTTAAAATCCACACAACTTTCTTGTTTCTCAACGAAATTCAATGGAACAAAGCGCAGATTACTCCACATCCAAAGATCTATCTAAAGCATGCATCAATTTCATGAATTAGGCAAATCGAAAACTAACCTTCTTGGAATTGCAGAAATGAAATCGTGTGTTTTAGGCCATGGAAGATCCAAACAGAAACTCCTTAGTGCTCCAATTGATGAATGGAACAAGGTTTTGATGTTGATTGCCTTGGATCTAGCTCAAATCCGCATTTGCCATTGTTGCACACACTTGTAACAGTCCACGATTTGGCTTGAAAATGGTGATTCCTTGCTTCAATTCCACTCAAATATGCACATGGATGAAGATTAGATCAAGTATGATGCAAGGTTTGTGCAGAAAAATGAAGAAAAGTTGAGAGGGAAAATGAAGAGTTCTTGAGATCTAGATCTAGATTTCTGAATTATGAAGTGTTAACCACAAAAACAGTTAGAATTAGGTTTATATATGTGATGTTAATGAAGCTGGTAATCAGGATTAGTGTTAATGCAAGTGTTTAATGGAATTGGAAGTTTTGGTGCACTTTAGCATTTCACCCTCAAGTGCACAAAACCAATGTAACAGTGCAATGTTTAGTTTGGAGCAAGTTTAAAAACCTGTTTTAAGGCCAAGGCAATTGGAAAAACATGAAAACAATGCATATTTCTCAAATTCACTTTTTCCCTCCACTTTTCAAATTAAGTTCACATGAAAAATGCACTTTTTGTGTGATGAGTTTTAATTAAATGTGATGCATGAACTGAATAGAGGAGATCAAAAGAAATTTGCTCCAAAAAGTCCCACTTCATTTGGCCTCGTGGATCAAAAGTTATGCACTTTTGAAATTCAACTTTTCTTGCCAATGATTTGTCCATAACTTGCCAACCACAAACGAGAAGTTCATGTTCTTGGACTTTTTGGAAAGGTGAGAGCAAGATATACAACTTTCATGTTGAACGAAATTTCATTTGAAGCATTTTTGGACATGTAATTTCAAGGAGAAAACCTTTCCATTTTTGGCAATTTTGAATTACAAGTCACTTTCTATTTTTGGAAAGTCTTCATCTGACTTTATTTTCTTCAATGTTGATCTTTGACATGTCAAATGAAACTTGTTTGGACATGAATGAAGTGTCTCTAACCCTCTCCCACCTCCAAATCCATCAGTTGACCTGTGGTTGACTTTTGTTGACTGATAGATGAATTTGCCATGCATAAATGAACTTAAGCCTCAATCTCCTGATGAAATGGCTCAATGATGAAACCCTAGCTTCCATAAGCTCAATAAAAACCATAGAATGATCCCCCATCTCAAAGAAGACCTCATCTCCTTGACAAGCCCTGATTGGCATAATGCAGATGATTAGGGTTGACCAGTGGTCAAAACCCTAATCCCAAGGCATCTGATCAAGCACAATGAATCCCTTGGTGATGACAAGACCATGATGATGATGATGTACCATTGCTACCAAGATGAAGCTCAACCTCCTTGAGGCACCAAGAAACCCTAATTGAAGCACCACCCTCAGATGATCAGTGATCAATCCATGAAACCCTTAGCTTGAATCTCAACCTCTTTATCTTCTGATCAAAACTTAGGAGGATGACTTGCTTGATGTTGCCATATGATATGCAAATATGCAATGCCTAATGTCCCTAAAAATGAAATGTAATATGCTAAGCTAGTCCCAAGAGAGGAGGGCAAATTTTGAGGTGTTACAATTGGGTGAGTTTTGAGGTTGTTTTGGTCGAAAATGCAAGAACATATTTTTATAATAATGATGAGAAAGGTGGTCAAGTTGCATTATTAAAAATCCTTATTTCTACTTGATTGATGAAACACATATTAACAGACATGTGTTGACTACATAGTTACACGACGAACTAACTCTACCATGACACCCAATCCCCTGGCGTGTAGCTCACTGTCGCATTACGCGAAAAACCGGCGGGAAAACGAAACAACAGAGCCGCCACCGTGCGTTATTTATCCCAAAAGAGGGAAAGGAAACGCTCAGAGTAAACCTGGAAAAAGCATGGTCTCGCGACCAAAGAGAATGGGATCGGGAGTCGGTTATGCGAAGGGAAGGTATTAGCACCCCTACGCATCCGTCGTACTCGACGGGATCCACGCACAAAAGGAAGGAAAATGGTTGCTAAAACACTGCTCATAAACACACACACACTGGCTGAAAGAGACACAAGAAAACAAACAAGACTGACTCGGCAGGATATCGCATCCTGGGCCTACTTAGTCTATCAGGCATAGACATCAGAGTCAAAGTAGTTCGGACTGGGGGAACAACACATGCTCGCTAGGATATCGCATCCTATGCATACGTATCTTCTTGGACGAAGAAGAATCAGAGCATCCGTAGCTCGGCTCACGCACGCCAAACAAAACAACACAACACGGGCAAACATAGAACCCGAATGCCAATCGCTGGACTTATATCAGCTTCCGAACCAAACACACCCACACTGGAACCCGAATGCCAATCGCTGGACTTACATCAGCTTCCAAGCACACAACAAGAGGATACGGAATGCCAATCGCTGGGCTTACATCCATCTCCTGACACACACAAGACAAAACAAAAAGAGCGCCCGGAGAGATCTGCTCATCTCCTGCCTACGTACCTCATCTGGTATGAGGATCAGGGCGACGTAGTTCCCCTACGAAGGGACACAGGACTAGCCTAACCAGATAACAGAGGGAGACACAACTAGGGAGACTACGACTCGAGCCTAGATGTTATCATGCAAATTCGTCCCTAAGTTAAGGTTTCTAGCTAACTTGCACAGGGGGCAAGCCTATCCTAAACATGACTTGCACAGGAAGCAAGCCAAACTAAACCTAACTTGCACAGGAAGCAAGCTAAAAAAACAAACACACAAGCACAAATAGCACACACTATATGCAATCAATGGGCTCAATCAAGGTTAGGTTTTAGTCGAGGGGTCATATCAACCTCAACAAACAAACCACTATAACAGGGTAATGTTAGCTCTTAACCCTAACATTGAGAGTTAGGGTGAAGCTGATGAAAGGTGAGTGAAGATGAGACTTCACAGCTCTTATCCCTGGCCTGGGAGAGCTTAAGACAAGAATGTGTGGGTTCAGAAGGTGGGAACCCTTCTACACACGTGACACTGACTCAATGTACAATGATCTTGGGTTAATATCTGCAATGCATCAACACAGTGGTGTGAGCAAAGCAGATGACACACAGAATAGCAGGGGATGGATTGCACATCCCTTATATCTGCCAATGCCTCTTCACTTAGGAGGTCTTTGAGTATATACAAGGACAAATGTAAACAAACACAAACATCGCCTCATAAGGAGGACTTCAGACAGGTGTCGGGCCAAGTAACAGGCCAGGTCTTCCAGACTACATGGAGTTAGGATGTTATACCTCAATGCAAATGCTCTTAAGCAAAGCAAAGCAAGTTCTCAATGGAACTAAAGCAACTAATGTACCTGAAATCAATCAAATACAATCAGTACTCAAACAAACCAACTTTAAACAGCAAAAGTCAACAGTTAATCTGTACAGTCAAACAACAATCACAATGCACACAAGTGCAAGCCATGAGGCACAAGACCAAGTTTTAAAACCTACAAAACAAAGTCAAAGTTAGTCATGAACAAGCAACAAGTCAACTCCCATAAAGGCACATCACCAAGCATAAACACTTGTGCTTTTAACCTGAAACACAACTCAAAAGTGAGCGCACAAACCACTAGTCTAAGACTAGGGTCAAAATAAGATCAAATCATCAAAACAGAACATGAAACTTATCCAAAATCAAGATCAAACAATTAAAAATCAAATCCAATTGGTCTCATGTTCATATCATTCATCATTATCATTTCATGATCAAAATAGCACAAAGCATGCAAATAGGAGCTCATAGAAGTCAACAGAATGATTCAACTCAAATCCGATCACAAACATTTCAATAAATCCTCAAAAAAATCATGACCAATCATCATCCATAACATGATAAGCATACCAAATTTCAGCCCATTTGGATCAAGGGAAGTAGGTCAATGAAAATCATAAAGTCAAAGCAAGTTCAAGCAAACTCATACAAAGCATCAAAACATGCAACAAATTCAATTAATCATAAAACAGAAACAACACATGATAAATGAATGGGACTAAAACCATGATGCACTTTAAGATGTCTACAATTCACATGTAAAATTTCAAGTCCATCCAATTAAGCATTAGAATTTCACAAACCAAATACAAACATGTATCACAAAGAATCAACAAATGACCAAACAGGGGAGAAAATTCCAATCAAATAGGAAATGCCATCAATAATTCCAGAAAAATTCACATGTATTCTCAACGTCCATAAGTATCTTCATGCAAAACCCCAGACCATTTTGAGTTCAATAAGCATGGTAATTAAAATCATGAAGTTGGACATGAATGGTGTGACACAAAATGTAACACCTCTATTCAAAAAATCATATCTCATCAACCAGGAACTCAAAAAATATAAACCACATACCAAAATGACCAGGAACATGTCTAGTTTAAGCACAAAAAATTTCATGAATTTCTAATGAAGTATCATCATTTTATGATCAAAAGAGTGAGCATGGTGCACAACATGACATGTCAAAGCAAACCCTAAGCATTTTCAAAATCTACCCGTGCACAAATTTATTAAAAATCATCAAAAAATAAAGCACATCATGATGAACATGGTAGAAGAAAATGCATGTGGTTTGGATTATTAATGAATGAATTATGATTTTTTGATTGTGGAAGAAAAATAAAAAAAATGTGAACAAGTGATATGAACATGGAAGCATGTGGAATAAAAAAGCTAAAGCCCAAAATGAGAATATGCTATCCGGCAGTGGATACGGCCCAAAACGCAGTCGTCCCACTTACTGACGTGGCGACAACTCGACCAGTCCAATCGCGCGTGGCACGGTCAACAGGCGCATGGCCAATAGAATAGCCACTGGGCGGCCACGTGGGCTCTACAGTTGCCAAGCCCTAGTACAGTAATTCCAATTCGCAGGCGGCGGTGAGTATGGCTGAAACAACCGTCTCCTTCGTGGAGACGGCGGAGCAACAGTGCTCCTCTTCCAATTTTTTTCCAGATTCTTAAACTAATCACACCAAACGAAAGGTCATCACGCATAGGTTCCAAATCCAAGGTCCATTTGTCTTAATTCATCACCATAACCTCAAATCGAAGGAAAGAAAACATAACACCTAAACTTTAAACGCGCCTAACTTTGCCTACAGTACACTATATCATTCGAAATTTATACCAAAATCATCACCACTACAAGCTCTATACAAATGTCACAAAGAAATTGAGAATCGAAACGGTCGAATCCTGACCTTCTTGGCGAGCAGAATTCGGAATCGCGTGGTGCACGGCTAGTAAGGCTTCCAATCCTCTCTAGGATGCTTGTAGAGGCAGTTGATGATGGATTTGAAGCTCAAGGATGCACGAATCCATCAAATTTTGGAATTACCATGGGACCTTCAAGCTTTGCATATGAACGAAAATGACACAGTTTGCTTCGAATTTTGGTCCAGCTCTACTCAGCAACTTCTCATGAACATGAATCAATTAAGATAAAGTCCTTTTGTGTGAAGAAATTTGGCAAAAGTTTTGGAGAGAATTTTTTTGGAAAAGTTTGATTCTAGATCTAGATGTGAGTAAGAGTGGATGCTCACTGTGTTTTCTGTTAGAATTAACCATATATACCAACTGTTAATCAATTTCACTAATCAAACTTAAGCCAAATGCAATGGTTAATCAAAATGAATGTTATGTGCAAATTGCTAAAATCAACTCATTATGCATGGGGTGCATGCTACAATGCACGAAAATGGGCCTAAGCAAACTCCAAATATGGTTTTCAGTCAAATGCAATTGGTAGAAAGTGTAGAAAATGCTTAATTTGAAAGTCACTTTTTTACCCCTCCCTTTTTTAATTCAAGCCACTTGAAAAATGCCATTTTGATTGGATGATTTTTGATGAAATGTAATGATGCAATGTGATAGTACATGTCAAATTTGACTTGCTCAAAAAAGAATCACCCAAATTGGCCAAATGGTTCATGAGTTATGGCCTTTTGAAGTTCAACATTTTCTGAAAATGATTTGATCATATCTTGCCAACCACAAATGAGAAATGAGTGTTCTTGGACTTTTTGGAAAGGTGAGAGCAAGATCTTCAACTTTCATGTTGGACAAAATTTCATTTGAAGCTTGTATGATGAAGTAATTTTGAGGAGAAAAACTTTCCATTTTGGGCAGTTGAAATTACAGGTCACCTACTATTTTTGGAAACTTTTTGTCTGACCTCCAATTCTTCAACCTTGGTCTTTGAAATGTCAAATGAGACTTATATGGACATGAATGGGGACTTTCAAACCATCTCACACCTTCCAATCCATAAAATCAGGCACAGTTGACCACAGTTGACTTTCTAGGGTTTCTGAGGAAATTCAGCTTGACTGTTGAGCTTTGATCATCCAATCTTTGTCCAAATCACTTCAAAATGATCCTTAGACCATATGAACTTGATAAACCAACCTTAGGGCCTTGTCTCAATGGAAATGGCACATGCTTGCTTGTTTGACCTGATCTCCTGACCAGTTTGACCTAATTTGTCTGAGGAACTTGCACTTGGGCAAATGGACAATGCAATGTTATGCAGTGGACTATGTTATGTTAATGGCCTACAAATGAAAATATATGTACAAAAGGTAGGGTGCAAATTTGAGGTGCTACAGCTGCCCCTATTCAATCAACTGGGAACCCGAACGGATGAGAGCAACGGCTGTGAGACTTTCAGGGTAAACAGGGATTGAATACCAAGAACCGTAGAATTTGCACGCTGCTGGGATTCACCAATGGAAACGTCCACTGGGATCTGATACTTATTACTGGGTATTTTTTTTTTGTTTTTCTTCTCAAAGGATACGGCCACATCCAGACATCGAACGACGATGAATGGGAACAGAAATCACAACTAGATGCCAACGGACAACTAGGAAAAACTCAATATTTATCGGAACCAATGGAGAGGTAACCAGACATTAATGAATGACTGGAAGAGATACAACCATACGTCAACGGACGAAATGGGAAAAAACTCGACGTTTACCAAAACCAACAGAGAGGTAACCAACTGGGGACGACCAGGAAAAACTCGACGTTTACCAAAACCAACGGAGAGGTAAGCCAACTGGGGACGACCAGGAAAAACTCAACGTTTACCAAAACCAACGGAGAGGTAACCAACTGGGGACGACCAGGAAAAACTCGACGTTTACCAAAACCAACGGAGAGGTAAGCCAACTGGGGACGACCAGGAAAAACTCGACGTTTACCAAAACCAACGGAGAGGTAACTAGACATCAACGAATGAATGGGAAGACTCGACCAGACGTCAACGGACGAAAGGGAGAAACTCGACGTTTATCGACACCAACGGAGAAGGAGACCAGACAGGACGTTTACCGACGACTCTACTGGGGATCGACCAGACATTAATGAATGACTGGGGAATAGGATATACAATCAGACGTCAACGGACGAATGAGAAAAACTCAACGTTTATCGAAACCAATGGAGAGGTGAATCCGCATGGGGAAGGGTACAACTAGACGTCATAGGACGAATAGGAAAAACTCGACGTTTATCGACACCAACGGAGAGGTGAACTCTGAGGGGAATCATCTGGTATTACCAAATGATCCGTAGGGAATAAGCAACTAGACGTCATCGGACGACTAGGAAAAACTCGACATTTATCGACACCAACGGAGAGGAGGATTCTTCTGGGGATAATGAACACAACCAAATCATCAACGGATGACCGGGAAAAACTTGACGTTTATCGACACCAACGGAGAGGAGGATCTCTTCACTAGGGAAGGAGGACGACGTTACGAACATCAAAAGATGATGTTTACAGACATCAAAAGCAGACCAGACACTTACGCATGACTGGGAAAGCACCGAAAGATGGTGTTTATCGACACCAAAGAAAAATAACACACACGGGTGTCGACAGGATACTGACATCTGCAAGATGACAGGGCAAGGCTGAACACTTGCAGGGGGTCTCACCGGGGAGAAACAGGCTTTCCTCTCACTAACGGATGAGGAAATAAACCTCTGTGGGGATTGTCACCACCAAATGTTGACTGGAGCAACTGTAGCAAACGTGCCGTACAGGTTGAACAAAAATTTGCCTCTGCCGGGGATACGGTCTGATTGGGTTTCGAACACATGAATGCACATGTTTGAATTTTTCTATGGCGTAATGCTCCATTATGAACGGAAATGCTACGCATTCTGAGGATGCAATGATCACTATATGCAAAAATGCAAAACTGGCTAGGGAGCCAAAAGATCAGATACTCCAACTCCGTGGGGAGACTCTGCTTGAGGAATACTCTGCGGGGAGACTCTTGTTGGGGAATGATAAAGCGACCTCGCTGGGGAAGACTCAACCAACCCTTAGACAGGATAAACTTTGCTTATGAGGAATGACTGCTACTCCGCTGGGGACGACCCATCCAATCCACATGTAGGATAAACTCAGCTAGGGATGCAAATATCAATCTGCTACGGAAACTTGTCCAACCCATAAGTAGGATGAACTCTGTTGGGGAAATATTTCTTTAAAACCCGCTCCACTCGGGGAATTTGCTGAGGAAAAACAACACCAATCTCTACTCAGGAGATCTGCTAGGGAAATCCACCCTGTTGGGGATACCACACCTCTCTGCTGAGGAAGAGCAAAACTCTGGTGGTAACACAATATGCCAGACCCTGCACTGGGAAGAAACATCCACAACCCTGATGAGGATGAGCGTTCACAGCCACGCTGGGGATAACAGTATCACGAACCTGACTGCTGGGGAACATACAAACATTCCACTGATAAACTCCGCTGGGAAACTCTCCTGGGGAAAACATCTACCAGGCACTCAACGGGGAATCTCAACTGGAGAAATATTCGCTGGGAATATACCCACTGGGGAAATCTGCAAACACAGGCCTGCTGGGGATAAGCAATCCTTAGATCTGCTGAGGAAAGAAGGCCCTATCCACAGACACCTCTGCAGGAGAACATAGCTCTGACAGCTCTTAAACTTGCTTTGGAGAAAATGTCTGCTGGGGAAACGTCCTCAACCTTGAGAAACATTCTGCCCCTGACACTTCCCACTGGGGGACGTGACAACCTTCAGGCTCGCTGAGGAGACACCGATCTTGGATCTGTCGAGGAGATCACACTCTCAACCCACTGGGGAGATACGGCTGGTTTGACATGGGATGCCGGTCGACTCGTCGAACGCTGGTATTCATCATCCACCCACAGTGTCGACTTTCCACTCTTAAGAACCCCCAGACTCATCTGGACTTTTCTGCTCCATCATCTTGTATTCCTAACTCGTCCGTACTCCACGGAGATCGAACCCCTGGGGTTTATACATACTTTCCAATCATCAGACTTCCCTGATTAACTTTCAGGAATCGTCGTCGTGACTCTTCATCGTCCTTCTACCCCCTTGCCCCTGGTTGGACTCTGCAGGGATTTCTTTGTCAAAAAGGGTTCATATTACCACCTGTCAGCGAATGAAGATATCTAACAGCACCTGCACAAGAGATTGTTAGATAAAAGCGTGCCCCAGGCGTGCCAACACTTCAACATCTTGGTCGCTCAAACTTCCGAATAAGATTTCCAGATTTCAATCTTATAAGCAGGCATCGGAAGGGACCTCTATGTTTCAAAATGCAACTATTCTTATCAAAACGAATGGATGTTTTCGTAATCAAAGCGGTAATGAAAACAAAAACAAAACTATTTGACTGAACACGCATTTTATTGACTGAAAAAGAAGAGTGGCTCGAAACCGAGCAACACGCAGGAAGCAAACCCTGGAAAGAGGTGATTACGCACAAAAGGAGAAAAAATTATCCTAATGGCAATGTGAAACCATGATCTCATCGGGTTCCCACTCGGTTACACCCCATATGTCTTCAAGACTTTCCGCACTTTCTGTTTGCTGAACAAGACGCTTCCGATCGATCTCTGCCGGAGATTATCCAAGTGTATCTTCCAATATTTCAAACGATCATGCTGGACGCAGTTGTTCGTTTAATCCCTCTTTTGCCTGGACCGCCCTTTCGGGTTTCAGTCCACCGGGATACCCTTTTTTGCCCAAGTCGCCCTTGTGGGGTTTTCGACTTGCCGGGTGTACAGTTTTTTCTTTTCTTATCCCTAACTTTTGCCCGAACCCTTTTCTCTTTTTCCTTGGTTCGCCGGGATGCCCTTTTTTGCCTGGACTATTTTATTCTTTTTGTCCAGCGGGTCTCTTTTACGAAGTATTTTCTAACTGCGTCCGCATTCATAGGGGACGGAAAATCCTCATCATCCGTGGTCGTCAGCAACAAGGCTCTGGTCTGGGAAAACTGACCACGAATGGATATTCATAACTGTTTATCCACTTGCCCCACAATCGTCTTGAGGAGGAAAGATCCTTTTCAACACCACAACTCTTCCGTGCTACCCACGAGGTCGCACTTCTCGGTTAACAACACGCTTCATTTACTGGGTACAACTGCCCCATGACAAGTAACTGTCAGTCTCTTTTCTCAACCAGGCTCAACGCGTTATACCGAGTCCTCATCCGCTCGCCCTTTTCTAACTTCTCATCCATCCGGACTCTCCACAATGAGATCTAGCCTCCAGCAGGCAATATCACTTCCATTCCATACTGAATGAGGAAGGTGTTGCCCCAGTAGATGCACGTACCGAAGTACGACACTCAGGATACCAACTTTGTACTCAGCCACCATCATTGGTGCGTTCAAATGTTATCGGGTAATCACTAGCTCATTCACTTTAAACTCTCCCAATCAGACATCAGAATCCGTTCGGATTCAGGGTCAGGCCCCTCCTCCGGGATCGGTCACTCTCAATCTTTCGATTCGAGCACCTCGAGATGTCCTCATCAGGGACCTCAGACTTCCTCGGTTGATAATCATCAATGGGTTGCTGGCGAGATAATCATACAATACCCTCCTCTTGATTGCTTTCTGGGAGGTACTTTGAACACCATGTCCCATCAACCTCCTTTGCCCTCTCGCAACCCGTCCGGTCAATACTAGCTTCTCAAGCGTATACCTGACCGGGTCCATCTTGGACATCCACAAAATGGAATGAATCAGCATACACTGTCTCAGTCGGCGAGCAGCCTATGCCAAAGTACATCAAGTTTTCTCGAGCAGTGAGTGTATTGTTTCACAGTCGATAAACTTTTTGCTTAGGTAAATTGCATGCTCTTTTCGACAAGCCTTGTCATGCTGACCCACCACACACCTCGTAGATCCCTTGAGGGTTGTCCAGTACCAGATTTAACAGTTATTTCTTCCATGGAAGGTATCGGAATCAGAGGTTCCTGCCACTTATTATTTTTTCTTTCCAATGCCCCTTGGCAATCATTATTCCACCTGACCGTTTGATCTCTTTTTCCTTTTTCGTTTTCGGTTCAGGCCTCTCTTGTATTGCTCCTTTTTTTTTTCTTTTTTTTTTTTGCAGGATCGACCTCGATTCCTCTTATCCGCTCACAATAAGCCTTTTACTAGACAACACTCCATAAGTGCACTGATTCGAACTCAACAGTATGAGTTATCTCAACCGGTCAAACAACTTGCTCCGGTTTACCAGATGCCCCACTCCTGCTTGGGACTTTGCCATCATGTCATCAACATGGCATTCGCTTTCACGATGAATCATATCATGAAACAAAGTCGCCCTAGACCTGTGATACTTGGCACCGGCCTTCTCGATACTAAACGACATCACCTTATAACCAGAAGGTGCCCCTTGTGTGATGGACATGGTTTACTTCATATCATCTGGCAGCAATTCAATCTGGTCTTGGCCGAGAAGCCATCCATGAAGATAAACACTGAGACCCGAGCTATATAATCAACCGATACCTCGTTGTGACGTACCGGGAATTCATCTTTCAGATTAGCTCTGCTCGCATCTTGGTGGTCCGTACACATTCTCATCCTTCAGCACCGGTTTCCGCTTCACTGGAGGACAGTCTTCTCTCCATGGTAGCTCGTGCCCCCACAACATTGGTATCCTACCTTGGTATATCTAGATATAACCAGGCACACATATCAACCTGCTCTTTCAACAGGGCTACCATCCTGTTCTTGACTTGCCTCTGAAGCGGCCTCAATATTCGCTTTCTGACCTCGGCGGTGCTTGGAGCAACAATTCTGAACACTCCTCATGCGGTTGAATCACCTTCTCCTCTTGTTTCAAAAACCTGGCTAATTCCAGCAGATCACAATCTTCTTCGCCTTCTTCTTTGGCATGATAGATCGGATTGTCGAAGTCATACAGAGATGTAACCAAATTGTTATTGATGAGATCAGAAGGGTAATCACTTTTGAGTTTGGACCGAGACAAATTCAAAAGGAAATAGAACGAAAAACATTGCCATTTATTTGTTTTTAAAACTGCAAAATTAAATGAAAAACAGGGAACACCGCTTTTAACTACAAAAACATCCATTTATTATTGATGCAAAATGTTGCAAAATGAAACACATGAGGTGGCCCTTACAATGGACCATTACGTTTCGGGCAAAACGTATGGCTTTCATGCAAACAAAATTAAAAACCAGAAATACTACACTTCCGGATGAGTGACAGTAATGCTTTTGGAGACCTTCCAGTTTCCTGGTACGCAAGACTTTATCCACAACTCGAGCTCGCGGTCACAGTCGATCTCTTCACTCACTGAATAAGCATGATCAGGATCCAGCATTCCTGCACTGACAAAGGGGTACAGTGGACGACATCCTCTGTTTGGTCTAGACGACTCTTGATCTGGCTGATAACCGACCCCAAACATGTCTGCTTTTACCACTATGTCAATGATCCTTCCCCAGCCTTGGGCCTCTTTGTTCTTCACCACTTCCAGAGCTTGTTTATAAGAAGAAATAGACAGCTTCTTCTCTTTCTCAGCAACAAGGGCATTCTCCACCTGGACGATTTCAATTGCCAGACTGGGTGCTCTACATCTTACATCGTCCATTTCTACTTTCTTCATCTTCTGGGTCGTGTCTTTCATCAATACACACCCTTCTGTGGTGACGGTCGCACAACAAATATCAACAACAGGGAAAGCTCCATTCTGCATCAGAGATTTTGGGACCACAGACATTGGAACCTTTAACCGATTCTCCTCAGCCACTTCCATTCCTCTCTTGTTCTTTTTTACCATCTTTACCTTTACGGGACCCTGCCTGGGTACGGGGTTGACATCCTCATTCATTATCTGTGCCAAGCTGATAGTCTTGGAGTCCACCATATCTTGGACGATATGCTTAAAAGCTCTACAACCTTCAATGTTGTGTCCGGGTGCCCTAGAGTGAAACTCGCACTTGGCGCTCTCATCATAGTTTGCAGGCCTCCGCTGCTGTTCTATAGGAATCAAAATCCTCGGCCGAACTAATCCCAGATCCCTCAACCTCTTGAACAGAAGGGTATAAGTCACGGGTGGCTCCTCAAACCGACGATCCTCCTTCTTCTTCTTCACTTGGCTCTTAGCTTTCGGTGCCTTCTGTTGAGGTGGCAGTTGTTGCTGTTGAGCAGGTGGATTACTGACAGGAGTGGTTACAGTGGCAGCATAAGGGTGATAACGATCTTTACTACGTTCTTTCTTTGCTGGCACACCAACTGGCTCAACCTCCTTCTTGAATGGACCATTGTCGGAGGGTTTCTTTGCTACAGTACCAGAAGGTTTATTCACTTCGGATGACGGAGCCTTTTCCTGAACTTTCTCCTTGATCATCCAGCCTTCAATTCTTTCCAATCTCTCAGCCATGGCCTTCTGCCCCTTGGCAAGTCCTTGCACAACACTGAACAATTCCCTCATCATCTCTTTCATTTCAATAATGTTGGCGTTGAGAGGATCCATCAGCTTGGATTTGCTGACCCCAGCAAGTTATCTGAACTGACGAGCTATGCGCCCCAGTTGAACACTGAAACCTACAAAACAGCAAATGGGTTAGTATGACTCACACATGCGATGTCTGTCCGTACTAGGAATATTCTGTCCTTTGATTCCGGTTTCATTGAGACAAATAAAATTTTATCAACAACATTCTGACATCTGGATGTCTCTCAACCTGAGTCTCAATTAAAAATAATGGACCCTGAGCACGGACAGACATGAGTTGAATGCAGATGAATGTGAAATGATACGATGCAAATGCATGAATGCAGGCCACTGTGCCACCAAGTCATCTGTAGACCCATTAGGTCTCTGAACCAGTCACAATTATCTGAAGGACTAGGTCACCATAAATCCAACTTGGGGAGTTCCGAAATAAACGGAACCGGAGATTACATCAATATCATCACAGGAACATCCACTGAACGGACGACAACCGGATCCTCTTAACAAGTACTCTCAACTCAACCCGGGGCTCCAAAATAAACGGAACCCGCTGATAAACCACGGACAGAACTCTGGCGTCCCAGAAATAAATGTCCACAATTCACAGTCACCATCAGTACCAAGAGTCACCAACAAGTCACCAACAAATCAGCAACTGTACCTGTAATGATCATTCCTTCCCCACTCACGGGTGTCATCTAGGCCAGGGTAAGGTCGAGAGAAACGCAGCATAAATAACCTTTCGCAGAATATCATCATATACACACCCGAAGTATGTAACGATAATATCCCACCAGGGTCTGAACTGCTCGTGATATCAATGTTCCGCTAAGTGGCGCATACCACCCGCTTCCCATGAATCACTCTATTCCTAGGGTTCCTAGATTTCACTCATAGCCTGGGTATTGGGCCTTTTACCTCGAGTAACTCCCACCCCAAACAGAGAGACACATCACAACCATCAGATGAATATGAATGAATACAAACATTAATGCAAACAATAAATGCAAACGATAAATGCACATATATACAAATGAATGCAATAAATAACAGCACAAAGCAACCAAAACCCTAACCTAGAGAACGCTAGGAGAGACCCGCTTAGGGAACATGGACCAGCAAGAGGTCAACTTCGCTATATTCCCCAGCAGAGTCGCCAGCTGTCGCATTACGCGAAAAACCGGCGGGAAAACGAAACAACAGAGCCGCCACCGTGCGTTATTTATCCCAAAAGAGGGAAAGGAAACGCTCAGAGTAAACCTGGAAAAAGCATGGTCTCGCGACCAAAGAGAATGGGATCGGGAGTCGGTTATGCGAAGGGAAGGTATTAGCACCCCTACGCATCCGTCGTACTCGACGGGATCCACGCACAAAAGGAAGGAAAATGGTTGCTAAAACACTGCTCATAAACACACACACACTGGCTGAAAGAGACACAAGAAAACAAACAAGACTGACTCGGCAGGATATCGCATCCTGGGCCTACTTAGTCTATCAGGCATAGACATCAGAGTCAAAGTAGTTAGGACTGGGGGAACAACACATGCTCGCTAGGATATCGTATCCTATGCATACGTATCTTCTTGGACGAAGAAGAATCAGAGCATCCGTAGCTCGGCTCACGCACGCCAAACAAAACAACATAACACGGGCAAACATAGAACCCGAATGCCAATCGCTGGACTTATATCAGCTTCCGAACCAAACACACCCACACTGGAACCCGAATGCCAATCGCTGGACTTACATCAGCTTCCAAGCACACAACAAGAGGATACGGAATGCCAATCGCTGGGCTTACATCCATCTCCTGACACACACAAGACAAAACAAAAAGAGCGCCCGGAGAGATCTGCTCATCTCCTGCCTACGTACCTCATCTGGTATGAGGATCAGGGCGACGTAGTTCCCCTACGAAGGGACACAGGACTAGCCTAACCAGATAACAGAGGGAGACACAACTAGGGAGACTACGACTCGAGCCTAGATGTTATCATGCAAATTCGTCCCTAAGTTAAGGTTTCTAGCTAACTTGCACAGGGGGCAAGCCTATCCTAAACATGACTTGCACAGGAAGCAAGCCAAACTAAACCTAACTTGCACAGGAAGCAAGCTAAAAAAACAAACACACAAGCACAAATAGCACACACTATATGCAATCAATGGGCTCAATCAAGGTTAGGTTTTAGTCGAGGGGTCATATCAACCTCAACAAACAAACCACTATAACAGGGTAATGTTAGCTCTTAACCCTAACATTGAGAGTTAGGGTGAAGCTGATGAAAGGTGAGTGAAGATGAGACTTCACAGCTCTTATCCCTGGCCTGGGAGAGCTTAAGACAAGAATGTGTGGGTTCAGAAGGTGGGAACCCTTTTACACACGTGACACTGACTCAATGTACAATGATCTTGGGTTAATATCTGCAATGCATCAACACAGTGGTGTGAGCAAAGCAGATGACACACAGAATAGCAGGGGATGGATTGCACATCCCTTATATCTGCCAATGCCTCTTCACTTAGGAGGTCTTTGAGTATATACAAGGACAAATGTAAACAAACACAAACATCGCCTCATAAGGAGGACTTCAGACAGGTGCCGGGCCAAGTAACAGGCCAGGTCTTCCAGACTACATGGAGTTAGGATGTTATACCTCAATGCAAATGCTCTTAAGCAAAGCAAAGCAAGTTCTCAATGGAACTAAAGCAACTAATGTACCTGAAATCAATCAAATACAATCAGTACTCAAACAAACCAACTTTAAACAGCAAAAGTCAACAGTTAATCTGTACAGTCAAACAACAATCACAATGCACACAAGTGCAAGCCATGAGGCACAAGACCAAGTTTTAAAACCTACAAAACAAAGTCAAAGTTAGTCATGAACAAGCAACAAGTCAACTCCCATAGAGGCACATCACCAAGCATAAACACTTGTGCTTTTAACCTGAAACACAACTCAAAAGTGAGCGCACAAACCACTAGTCTAAGACTAGGGTCAAAATAAGATCAAATCATCAAAACAGAACATGAAACTTATCCAAAATCAAGATCAAACAATTAAAAATCAAATCCAATTGGTCTCATGTTCATATCATTCATCATTATCATTTCATGATCAAAATAGCACAAAGCATGCAAATAGGAGCTCATAGAAGTCAACAGAATGATTCAACTCAAATCCGATCACAAACATTTCAATAAATCCTCAAAAAAATCATGACCAATCATCATCCATAACATGATAAGCATACCAAATTTCAGCCCATTTGGATCAAGGGAAGTAGGTCAATGAAAATCATAAAGTCAAAGCAAGTTCAAGCAAACTCATACAAAGCATCAAAACATGCAACAAATTCAATTAATCATAAAACAGAAACAACACATGATAAATGAATGGGACTAAAACCATGATGCACTTTAAGATGTCTACAATTCACATGTAAAATTTCAAGTCCATCCAATTAAGCATTAGAATTTCACAAACCAAATACAAACATGTATCACAAAGAATCAACAAATGACCAAACAGGGGAGAAAATTCCAATCAAATAGGAAATGCCATCAATAATTCCAGAAAAATTCACATGTATTCTCAACGTCCATAAGTATCTTCATGCAAAACCCCAGACCATTTTGAGTTCAATAAGCATGGTAATTAAAATCATGAAGTTGGACATGAATGGTGTGACACAAAATGTAACACCTCTATTCAAAAAATCATATCTCATCAACCAGGAACTCAAAAAATATAAACCACATACCAAAATGACCAGGAACATGTCTAGTTTAAGCACAAAAAATTTCATGAATTTCTAATGAAGTATCATCATTTTATGATCAAAAGAGTGAGCATGGTGCACAACATGACATGTCAAAGCAAACCCTAAGCATTTTCAAAATCTACCCGTGCACAAATTTATTAAAAATCATCAAAAAATAAAGCACATCATGATGAACATGGTAGAAGAAAATGCATGTGATTTGGATTATTAATGAATGAATTATGATTTTTTGATTGTGGAAGAAAAATAAAAAAAAATGTGAACAAGTGATATGAACATGGAAGCATGTGGAATAAAAAAGCTAAAGCCCAAAATGAGAATATGCTATCCGGCAGTGGATACGGCCCAAAACGCAGTCGTCCCACTTACTGACGTGGCGACAACTCGACCAGTCCAATCGCGCGTGGCACGGTCAACAGGCGCATGGCCAATAGAATAGCCACTGGGCGGCCACGTGGGCTCTACAGTTGCCAAGCCCTAGTACAGTAATTCCAATTCGCAGGCGGCGGTGAGTATGGCTGAAACAACCGTCTCCTTCATGGAGACGGCGGAGCAACAGTGCTCCTCTTCCAATTTTTTTCCAGATTCTTAAACTAATCACACCAAACGAAAGGTCATCACGCATAGGTTCCAAATCCAAGGTCCATTTGTCTTAATTCATCACCATAACCTCAAATCGAAGGAAAGAAAACATAACACCTAAACTTTAAACGCGCCTAACTTTGCCTACAGTACACTATATCATTCGAAATTTATACCAAAATCATCACCACTACAAGCTCTATACAAATGTCACAAAGAAATTGAGAATCGAAGCGGTCGAATTCTGACCTTCTTGGCGAGCAGAATTCGGAATCGCGTGGTGCACGGCTAGTAAGGCTTCCAATCCTCTCTAGGATGCTTGTAGAGGCAGTTGATGATGGATTTGAAGCTCAAGGATGCACGAATCCATCAAATTTTGGAATTACCATGGGACCTTCAAGCTTTGCATATGAACGAAAATGACACAGTTTGCTTCGAATTTTGGTCCAGTTCTACTCAGCAACTTCTCATGAACATGAATCAATTAAGATAAAGTCCTTTTGTGTGAAGAAATTTGGCAAAAGTTTTGGAGAGAATTTTTTTGGAAAAGTTTGATTCTAGATCTAGATGTGAGTAAGAGTGGATGCTCACTGTGTTTTCTGTTAGAATTAACCATATATACCAACTGTTAATCAATTTCACTAATCAAACTTAAGCCAAATGCAATGGTTAATCAAAATGAATGTTATGTGCAAATTGCTAAAATCAACTCATTATGCATGGGGTGCATGCTACAGTGCACGGAAATGGGCCTAAGCAAACTCCAAATATGGTTTTCAGTCAAATGCAATTGGTAGAAAGTGTAGAAAATGCTTAATTTGAAAGTCACTTTTTTACCCCTCCCTTTTTTAATTCAAGCCACTTGAAAAATGCCATTTTGATTGGATGATTTTTGATGAAATGTAATGATGAAATGTGATAGTACATGTCAAATGTGACTTGCTCAAAAAAGAATCACCCAAATTGGCCAAATGGTTCATGAGTTATGGCCTTTTGAAGTTCAACATTTTCTGAAAATGATTTGATCATATCTTGCCAACCACAAATGCGAAATGAGTGTTCTTGGACTTTTTGGAAAGGTGAGAGCAAGATCTTCAACTTTCATGTTGGACAAAATTTCATTTGAAGCTTGTATGATGAAGTAATTTTGAGGAGAAAAACTTTCCATTTTGGGCAGTTGAAATTACAGGTCACCTGCTATTTTTGGAAACTTTTTGTCTGACCTCCAATTCTTCAACCTTGGTCTTTGAAATGTCAAATGAGACTTATATGGACATGAATGAGGCCTTTCAAACCATCTCACACCTTCCAATCCATAAAATCAGGCACAGTTGACCACAATTGACTTTCTAGGGTTTCTGAGGAAATTCAGCTTGACTGTTGAGCTTTGATCATCCAATCTTTGTCCAAATCACTTCAAAATGATCCTTAGACCATATGAACTTGATAAACCAACCTTAGGGCCTTGTCTCAATGGAAATGGCACATGCTTGCTTGTTTGACCTGATATCCTGACCAGTTTGACCTAATTTGTCTGAGGAACTTGCACTTGGGCAAATGGACAATGCAATGTTATGCAGTGGACTATGTTATGTTAATGGCCTACAAATGAAAATGTATGTACAAAAGGTAGGGTGCAAATTTGAGGTGCTACACTCACTAATCTAGGCGCCAACTCCCTGATCCCTTATGCCAATTGTCTCGTCAGATTAGGAAAGATAATGTGTTTATCCCCAGGTCACAATTCCTAATCGCACTATCCCTATCCAATTAGCGAATTCAACAGTTAAAGTAGTTCAGATGAATAGTCATAAGGTCAGTAGTCACTGCTTATCAATATTGATTTGAATGTCATAACAATCAAAAAGCAATGCACATGATCATTAACTTAATAATAACAATACGTCAGAACAATAACATTAATATTATATGATCATATGTCTCAATCAAGCAAAAATATGTTCTTCATCAAATTTGATCTAACCTAGAGAAATCTAATTACTCATGCTGAAATTAATCAATATCAATAGCGCCGATGCGAAGATCATAAAAAATCACTAAAGAAGAAGCTCTCAAATGGCTTCAATGGCCTCCAAAAGCTCTCAAAATCGCTCTAAACGTCACTTTCTGGTCGTGGTAGTCGAATCTCTCTCTCTCTCTCTCTCTCTCTCTCTCTCTCTCTCTCTCTCTCCCTTTTCTTTATAAAGTTGATAAAAAATGTGTCAAGCGAACAGATACAACGTCAGCGTGCCACTTATCAACGCAGGCACAATGTGCCATTATTACTTCAACGTGGGTGCACTGATTTTCTGCACGGGCGCGTTAGAGGCATCGTGGGCACGTTATGGATGCGTAAAATCTAGGGGCTTCAACATGTTTTTAATCCTTTTTTCACCAATTTTCTCACTAAGTCCATTTTTTCGCCCAAAATCACTTTTTTTCCAGCTTTTTCACTTAAATGCTTATAACTTGCTCAATTCTTGTTAGAATTCGACAATTTTTCTAACTAAATGACGTGCACTGATATCCCATCATCACAACCCCAAACTTATATTGTTGTTTATCCTCAAGTAACATATTTGCATGCTAAAAATTTGTCATAAATAAAGTACAAACCTTACCACATGAATGTCTCTGAAAGCACTGATAGTCAAAAGCAGAAGTCCAGAAAGATTGCCTTTGGAGTTGAACCCTCTGCTAATTAGCCCTTTTCCTTTCTTGTTTCCATTATTATCTCTTTTGAACCATCTTTTCTCATATATTTTTATTTTCTTCAGTTCACATCTTGTAATTTTGACTACTAATGAAGTGTTTCTTTCCTTCACAATCAATTTTATTATTCTTCATGTTTATATCTATATTTTTTATTGATGACAAAGGGGGAGAAACAATATGATTTTGATTCATTTTAATCCCAAAATAAATCCCAAACATTTTAACAATTTGTTGGATAAGTTACGAGACTAATGTGTTCATTAAAAATCAAAAAAATTCTAAGTCATAAATTCAGGGGGGCTTGCAAACCGCACTCTGTGAACCTAAGCTAAGAAAATTTTAAAGGTCTAAAACTCAGGAGGAGCTTACGAATCTAACTCTTACTTTTAGTTGATTATTTGTTAATTCAAAAAATTTCATCAAAATTATAGTATTTGTCATCATAAAAAAAGGGGAGATTGTTGGAACAAGTTTAGTTCTACATCTGCAATCCTTGAGTTTTGATGATAACAAAGTATAAAGAACAATTTTATACTATAATAGTTTTGTTAAGTGTGCATAATCTTAAAGATAATGAAAGAAGATTCTGGACTCTATACTAAGTAGATTATGGATAGAGCATACTTTGAACAAGACAGACGTTGGACAAACTCTGATCAAGCTAGACTCTGGACAAAACAAACTTTGGACATCATTAGACTTTAGACTTTGGACATCATCAAATTTTGGACTATAGACATCAGCATATTCTGAACCAAGGTTAAAACACGAAGAAGTACTTAACTAAAATTCAACCATCTGGATAACTTAGTCGACGCTTCTGAAAAGACAATCCATACTTACTCCAATAAACTCAAGTCTCATGTTCATTAGACTCTTAAGTCTAATCTTTAAGGCTCTGGACTCTGATCAAGCTTCATATCATCTAAAATATGAAGCTAATGATTGAAAGAATATTCTTGAAAACTGTACATTCAAGCGGCAAAATAAAATGTTTCTTTTAAAGGACAAATATGTTGGAATTATTAAGGAATGTACTACCAATGGACCTCCATGTTTCACGACTCAACCTCGTACCACTATTACAACTGTGTAATTGAATAAGTTTCCAATTTTATCCTCCAATGATAATATTAATCATCTATTTAAAAAGGACAAGAGAATTGTGAAAGAAAAAAAGATACAATGACAAAAATAGAAGAATAATAATTACAACACTCACTACACTTAGAGCTTTTCATTTGTATATTTTCTTAAGTTTAAACTCTGAAATTCATTTTGTGTATCTGCTTGTTAAGAAGCATTCTTGTAAACACATAATCTTTGTATTATAACCTTTTGTAAATTCCTTGAGGGACTTATTTTATTCTGTAGCCTCAAGAAGTCAGTGACATTTGGTATTTGTGTTTTCCTTGAGGGACTAAGTTTAGTTTGTAGTCTCAATAATTCATTGACAGTTGGTCTTTGAGTTTGTAACCTAATTGATTAGTGGATTAAGACCTTGTGAGAAGGCGAAATCATTTTGATGAGTGGATTGCACTAACTTAGTTAACAATGAACCAGTATAAAAATCATGTGTATTTTTTTATTGTTGTTTTTGTCATTGGTTTGGTAAAAAGTGGTCATATCTGAAACTCTACTCAAACCCCCATTTTCTTGTGTTTCTTGAACCTTAAAATGTTAGGTTTGCTTGTTTTGAGGTATAACAGACTCCCAATCATGCTTCTGTATAAACTTTGATCTACATCAACACCTTTTTCATCTTTGGTTACTTTTACATGTTTTCAATAGAAGTTCTCTTGTGACTTTCACTTCCAAGCCCAAACTTCTTCATTATACTCTTAGCATACTTGCTTTGAGATACAAAAATGATGCCTTCCATTTGCTTTACTTGAAGACCAAGAAAGTAAGTGAGTTCTTCTACAAGACTCATCTTAAATTCAGCTTTCATTTATTGGACAAAATGTTCCACCAGCTGGTCTTACATTCTACCAAAGACAATGTCATCAACATATATTGTGTCTATCATAAGTCTTCCTCTATCATTCTTCACAAATAGATATTTATCTATTCCTTCTCTTTTGTATACATTGTTGACCAGAAACTCAGTTAATCTTTCATACCAAGCTCCCGGGGTTTGCTTTAAACCATAAAGAGTTTTCTTTAACTTGTACACATGATCTAGAAAACTATGATTAATAAATACCTTTGGTTGCTCAACCTAAACTTCCTCATCAAGATATCCATTCAGGAAGGCACTTTTAAAATCCACAATTCTCTTTTAAACATTCAAGACGAGCTACTAGAGCAAATGTCTCATCAAAATCAGATCCTTATATTTAAGTGTACCCTTGGGTGACTATCCTTGACTTGTTCCTTGTAACATTACCATTTTCGTCAAATGTGTTCTTGTAAATTCATTTGGTACCAATGACATTCACATCTTCAGGTCTTGGAACTAACTCTCATACATGATTTTTTTTGAGTTGGCATATTTCCTCTTTCACGACATTTATCCATAATTCATCACTCAATGCTTCCTTAATATTATTGGGTTCAATATTAGAAATGAAACATGTGTTGGCAATCATCTAATTGGATCTGGTGATAACACCTTCATTTAGATTTCCTATGAAATTTTCAATAGGATGATCCTTTTGAATTCTGATTGAAGGTTCCTTGTTCATTTGAAGATCTTCAAAATTTATGCTTTCAGACTTAATGTCAGACCCCTTGTGTGAGACATCTGCTGGGACATCAGTCTGTTGAGGAGATACATCATCTTCATTTTAATCTTCTTGTTTATTTTTAGGAGTATCATCCGTGAGGGCAAAAATTCATAGTCCTTATTTTAATGATGTTAAACCTTTCTAGTTGCTCATAACGTGTGCTTTGGACGATGTCATCATATCATAAAATGCATTCATCCTCCAACATGCTCAAAGTATAAGTGAAATGTGTCCATGCATATATGAGCATCTCATTGACTTGAATAATGCATTTGATCATCGTTAGTACCTTAGGTTCATAAAAGAATGGTTTCAAATGATCAAAATACGTCCCCAAAATCATTTTTTGACAGTCTAAGAATTTTGAGTCGACTCACATCCTGGAGCGGTTGACTCATTCATACATATCCCAGTCTGTGAAACTCTCGGGTATGAACAGGTTGATTCATAGGTCGACTCAATCCTGGGAAAATCAAATGAGTATACTCATCCACATGATTGCGTCGACTCATTGCTTGTTTCATTTAAACCATGATTGCCACGGGTCTGAACAGGTCAAGTCATAGGTCGACTCAACTCTAGAAAAATCTAGTTTCAGTCGACTCATCCCCTATTTGAGTCGATACATCGCCTGCTTCATTTGAGTAGTTTTTGCCTCGGATCTGAACAGGTCGAGTGACCTGTGTGAACAGGTCGGGTGGTCGCTGTTGGCACTCAGATTTCTGCTGTGCATTTTTGCAAAATTATTCTGTTATGTCTGTTACTTTGTCCATGCATCATATAAATATTCTAGAGTCTCTTATTCAACAACTAACAAGAAAAGTGAAAGATATATACTAAAGTGTTATTCATCTTCAACCTTCATTGCATTTCTCAACAACTACACATAAGAATTTTGTTGATCATTATGCATTATTGTGGTTATAACGTCCAAATAGGATTGTGTAATCTTAGTTTGGGTATAGGCTTTGAGTGGGTTTTTCTTGAATAAAACCATTGGGGTTTTTTCCTCCAAGAATTGGGTTTTTTTTGCACCAATCTTTGCTTCATATATTCAATCGAATGAAAGGTTTAAAGAACGGTGGGTTCGTTCAAACAAGTAATGGTAACAGGAGGATTGTGAAGGAAGGTTAGGGTTCAAGCGTCTTGCGATTGAAGTCATCTGAGCTAGAATTTTGGAGAACGTGGAGTTCTTGCAATAAGGTAGCTACAGCCGGAGGTTTCACGCAGATCCGATTGAAATAAGTCGAGCTAGAGTTTTGGAGAACGTGGTGTTCTTGCAATAAGATAGCTATAACCGGAGGTTTCTTCGGAATGCTTAAAGGACTTGGTTTAACTTGAATCAATGGGAGATAAGTGAATAGGATCTGCAACAACACTTGGGTTGGTTAGTGGTGATCATTTCTTCTCTTGTATTAACTTTGCAATTTGATGATAAATATCTCAATTCTAGTTTTAGAATTAGGGGCAGACGTACCCTAAGTGAGGACGAAAGGGGAACTGCCTAAACAAATCTGGTGTTGTTCTCTCTTTCTCTTAACTCTTTAAATTCTGCATTAATTGAGTCTTGTGTGAATTTAACAGTAAAATTAATCTTACTTAATTGTTGTGCATAGAAGCTGTTTGATAAATTGGTGCAATCACTTTGATTGCAACTAAGTAAAATTTTGCACATTAAATTTGAGTGAAATTGAGACTTGGTGTGAAGTGCACACCAAGTGTTTGATAAAATTAACCTCACACAAGTCTATCAATGTTTACTTGTTCTCTTATTGTGTTAACTCATCATTAGTGGTAACTATATCAAGGATTGGGGTAATTAATCGATTGGTTAAGATAGTAGTTGATTATCTCTATCTTAGTTATTCCATTTGGTTTCACGCATATATGATCTTTCCATTAACGGATCGTTTAGACGAATATGGTATAGGGAGCTTTCACGACCTTTGAAAACATTTTTAAAAAGCGCCAAATTTAAAAACTGATCTATTCAACCCCCTTCTGATCGGTATTATCGTCTAACATTATCAATGTCAACATTTATTGACTCCATCATTGGCTTTGTATATTTGTGTTGGTGTAAGCCCTAGAGGCCAATACTTTTGGTACTTGTATCGAATTATTTATTAATAATAAAAGACTTTTTTTTTATTATGTTTGTTTAATAAAGTCCCTAGAATAGATAGTCCGTTTAATGCATCAAGTGTGACTTAATCATGAGATCACATTAAACATAAGGACATTATTCTTAAAGTATCCGTAGTCGAGCTTTATTGTGAACTGGGATAACATTAAAGCATTAAGACTATTATGTATATAGACTGATGATCACATCTCATGGATCATGGATAAGGAGTTATCAAGTCTTAAACATAGGTATGAATATTAAGAGTAATATTTATACTGGATTGACCCGCTATGAGAATACTATATAGAATGTTATGCAAAGTGTCATAAGTTATTCTCATGGTGATAGTGGTGTATACCACCCTTCGACCTGAAACCACTATGGACCCTAGATGTAGAGTCGAGTGCCTTATTGCTGATCAAACGTTGTCAGTAACTGGATGGCCATAAAGACAGTTGATGGGTACTCCACGAAGCATGCTAAGGGACATGAGTGACCTAGGTGGAATTTTGCCATCCTGCGTAATAAGATAAATGTCTATGGGCCCAATATTGAACTAGACAAGGATGACACGGTCTATGCCTTGTGTTCAATATAGACATAAGGGCAAAAGGGTAATTATACACATAATTATTATCACAGAAGGATTTTTTCAGATCACATGACATTTTCGTGTCTTGGGTAGCAGTGATGTGTTGCTAGATACCATTCACTGTTTATTATGTTAAATACGTGATTTAATATAATTGTCAATGCCGCGAAAACCTACAGGGTCACACACAAAGGACAGATTGATGAGAGATAGAGTAACTAAGGAATACAGTAATGTACGGTGCCCTTAAGTGAATTGTAGAACATCGTAAGGTACAATGTACTTAAGTAGAATACGAAATATGGTAAGGTACTACGCGCTTAAGTGATTTTGGCATATTATAAGATATGGGCCATATAACACTTGAGTGGGCTTTTTAGCTTGCAGCCCACACAAGTGGTTTTATAAATAGAACCCTTGTGTAGAAGCATTTGTGCAGTTGCAATTTCGTTTCTCTCTCTCTCTCTCTCTCTCTCTCTCTCTCTCTCTCTTCTCTCTCTCTCTCACTTACTCAAAGCCTTCATTCGTAGCAGCTAACACTGAGATTGAAGGAATCCGTTCATGTGGACTGAGTAGAGGCGTTGTCATCGTTCAACGTTCGTGATCGCTCCGTAGATCTGCATCAAAGATTACGATCGCCACAAGAGGTAACGATTCTATCACTGATCATGCCCATTCATAAGGATCATTAAAGGAGAAATTTTAAATTTCGCTGCGTTTTGGATCACCCTTCTCCTTCAGTTTGTTATATACCTTGTATGCTCTTTTATTGATAGATTATCCTAGGAAAATTCCATCATCACTATTGGGATTCATCATCCTTCTTTGCTCACGGCCTATCAAGATGTAGCACTTGCTCCTAAATATATGAAAGTATTTGAAAATTGGTTTTCTATCTTTCAGCAACTCATATTGAGTTGCTTTGATTTCAAATCTTATGGTAACACGATTATGAATGTGACAAGTTGTGTTCACTACTTCAGCCTAAATATAGTAAGGTAGGTTATTGGCATGTAACACAACTCTAGCTGACTCTTGTAAGATCATGTTTTTCCTCCCAACCACTTCATTCTGCTAAGGTGTGACAGGTGCTAAGAATTCATGACCAATCCCTTTAGAGGAACAAAACTCAAAGAACTTAGAGTTTTCAAACTCTTTGATATGGACACTTCTTATCCTCATTATCTCACTTTTTTTCTTCTCTTTGGAGATGTTTGATAAGTGGTATTTACATCGTTCTTTCTAGTAGTTTTCCTTTAGAAATTTACCGCATTTTGTTCGATTTCCTTTCATTTGTCAAGTTTTATACTTTTGTTTGTATTTTATTGTGAATTCCAGAGTCTAATGAGCATCCAAGCAAAAAAGGATTAAAGGAAAGAGAAGCAGAGCGAAAATAACATTTTGGCAAATTCTTTCGTACTAAAGTTAATGGCATGCTATGGTCACCCATAGCAGCTACTACGGGCCATAACAACATGTTCCCTTAACCCCCCTCATTTGATGATTTTTGAAGCAACAAGGTAGTGACCTACTACGCACACCCATAGCAACTGCTACGAGCCGTAGTAAAGAGGCGAGAGAAAAACCAAGATTTTGTTATGTATCCATAAATGAAAAGATTTCCTCTTAATCGTGGCTCTTAAGATTGATTGGATATTAATCAAATCTGAATATTTTGCATTTAGCCAAGGATATTTTGAACTTTTATTTCCCCCCTATAAAATGCATAGCTTGTTATGAATTTAGGGTTCCCAACTTTTGTATTTTTTTTCTAGTTTCTAAAGTTTCTATTTTTCTAATTTTTATTTGTAACGCAAGTCTCCAAGGGAGAATTTTGTGGAACAAGTTTATGATTCAATCCAGGTTTTCTATTCATTCTCTCTATATTATTCATTTGTTTTGTTTGAGTAATATAAGTTTGATGATGAATATCTTTGTGGTTGTGTTTATCTTCACCATGAGTGAGTCGTTTCCCAGGGACTATGGGTTATGGGGATTCTTTCATGACCTATCGTATGATCTGCTATTATCGATTACGAGAATTTTAAAATCTAAATATCAAGAAAAAAGAAAGAATGTGTGTTAATGTTTATTCGAACACCAACATCGTGAAAGTAAAAAAAAATGGTATTTCTTCCATTCAAATGAAATACAAATAGGCATGGCAAAAAAATATGAACTCAACCGGATTTGGCCGTCTCTGCCTCGAATATAACGAGGAAAAACCAATTTAATTGGGATCGGGAGCAATTGCGAAGAAAACCTGATTTTTAATTAAGGGGTAGATGATACTAGTACTTGTCCCGATCACCTCCACTTATTAAATATGACGTATGGAAAATGCTAATGTCTACACTAGAGACACTCTTTAAGAGATTAAAAAAGTATGTTTTTTTTTTTGAAAATTGAAATAATTAACTTTTTTTAAAGAATGTTTTCTTTATTTTTTGAAATTCTTAAATAGTGTCATTGAGACACTCGTTAACCTGACCCATAATTTATTACCCTTATTTTTAATAAATTTATTACTCATTTATTTGTTTTAATCTTAAGATATCAAGTTTATTAGAATTATTATTCATTTTTTATTTTTTTAAAATACAAATCAAATGAGAATGACCAAGTTTTTAGTTTAATCGTTGATTTTTGTTGCTATGGAAAAACATGCATTTAAAAAATAAATTATTGTTTATGTGGGTTTGGACGGGTCTGGCTGGGAAAACATGTTCCCATGGGAGCGAGTGAACAATTGTTACCCCAACTTAGTTTGGGGGCGGAGACGAGGCTGATAATGTCTAAATCCACATCTGTTCCGCCCTATTTGTCATGCCTAAATACAAAAAAGAATTTGAAACGAGGGTAATGAAAAAACCTGTTCACGTTGGTTACAACGAAAATCTAAACAACAACAAGAAAAATATCAAGTTAAAGAAGTATTTGAAAATGAGAGAGAGTGAATGATAAAAGGTAGTGAGGAAAAGAATGGTGGTGTTTGGAAAATGAAAATGTAATTGTTGCAAGGAAAGAAAATTTGTATTGATGTATAGCAAGTATAAGTTGATCCACATGTATAATTTCTAAGGAGTAAAGAGTGAGATTTATGGATCAATTTGTCAAATATTTATTTGACCTTGTTGTAGTGTAATTATGTTGTAATTAAAAGATTACGATGAATCCCATCAATTCGAAAACTCCATTCTAATTTGAAAAAGAGAAAAAAGATGGTATACTAACAGCGTAAATTATTTTTACACTGCCAACCAATGATAACCATGTATCCCGCCAAGTCAGCTATTAAATTTTAAATTATTTATATAATTTGGCACTTTAAAATATTTTGATTGAATGCATGTGTAAATTTTTTTTACTCTGACAGTGCACTACCATTAAACTCTTTGAAAAATAGATCCAAATTTAAAATATACAATTATAATAATTAAAAATACACATAAAAAATAAAATTATATATTAATAAAAATATATTTAATTATAATTATTTTAACTTTTGATCAATTTTTTATATTAAATTTTTATCATAGTTTTTTTTAATTTATAAATTTTTTATTATTATTAATATCAAAGAAAAAAAAGTTAATTTTTTTAAAATTTGGGGTATGTGATAGAGCAATCCCCCGACCCTCTAAAAGGGCATATTTATCCAAATTGTCTTAATCATATGATATTTGTTTACTTGCATCGAAACTTACAAGTAAAATCAAATTGCTAGTCACATAAAAATTGGCTTGCTTGTAAAGATAAACTCTATTTACTACTCATAATTCAATGCAACTAATTTTTTTTCTTGTACTTCAATTACTTTAGTTTATTAACAAGTAACTGTTATAGTTGGTTTGAATCCTAAAAAGTCTGATAAAAGTGATTAACTTTTTAACAATGAATAAAAACATTGGTCTAATTTCATCAGTTAGAGTTAACTACTTTTATTGTTCAGTTATTATGTTTCAAACAAGATTACTTACAAATTCAATCAAAATAATATAGGCACGAAAACTAGATTTTTTTGGTCAAAAATTTAATTCCTGCACAAATTTAATTTATGCATAGATACTTGTTTATATTTCCTACTTCAAAACTATGGTTGATTTCTTTTATAAATATTTTACAAACATTAGGTAAGATTAATAAGAGTTTAGTGAATATTCACGAAATATCTAAATTATACATTATTATTCAATAAAAACCTTACTCTATCGTGTCAATTAAATTTCTTTAAATTATTTTTCTATTTAATAGAATACACGTTACTTATTAAATATTAATATAAAATTATTTTACAACAATATATCTATTATTTTCTCAATTAATACCAATAAATTGCAAAAAAACGACGGCGTATCTGCTCACATGGATATCACCCATGGTTTTTTCGTCGATACATTTGGGTTTATTACACTTGTCAAAAATAAAGAACATTCTTAATTATGCTTCTGGATTCAACTTTTTAGGTTTTCATTAAATTGAATTTATCGTTGTCAAATTTTGATTATTAAATTTCATTTCATGGCTTCGATTTTTGATCGATGGGAAAAAGATCCTTTCTTTAACGCTGCTGAAGAAGTTCAGGAATCTGCTGATAGGTATTGTTATTATTATCATAATCATTCTTCCAATTAGGTTTTCGTTTTCTCTTTATTTAATTTTAATAATCTTCCAAATTCAAACCTCTTTAATCATTTTGAATTTAAATATTTGATTTTCTGTGATTTTTTGTTTGAAGGGTAGAATCTACCTATAGGATATGGATTCACGCAATGAAAGATGCATCCAGTCCTTGGAACTCTGATGAACTCCGGAGAGATCTTCTTACTGCCATGGGCACTGCTAAGTGGCAGGTAATTCATCTTAGCTAGAATTCACCATTATGCTCTCTTGTTGTAAATTTTATAATTGTCACGACCCTCTCTGGGTTATGACTTGCGTCATAACAGAAGAGAGGGTCGTGACAAGAATAACGAGTGTGTTGTTGAACTTGAATTGGGTGTGCAATGCAGTTAGATGAATTTCAACGGGCTGTGAAGTCGAGTTATAGAAAAAGCTCGAGTGATGATGCTAGAAATAGGCACCAAGATTTCGTTGCTGCGATTGAAGCCAAGATTTCGAAAGTGGAGAATTTGTTACAACTGCATGAATCTGTTCCTTTAGGTAGCAAGGTGTCTCTGCCTTGGGTGTCGCTGGATGAAGGAGAGCGAAATGAGCTTGCATCGTTTCTTTCAGGGATGCCGCTGTCGCCTTCTGGTGGCAAACCGCCGCTTAGGTTTACTGGGAGAGACACTGTAAATCCAAAATTAGGTGATACGGATTCGGTTAGAGCAGCGGTTGAGGTGGAGGAGAAACCATATGGACATCGCAGGGTGGCTAGCGCTGGTGCTGATATTAGTTCTTGGAAAATTGCTGTTCTGGATAATGTGCAACAATCGACTTCCTCCAATGATTCTTCTGGTCCTACTCCTATGCATAAGGTCGCCAGTGTCTCTGGATTCTTTAGTTCCGTGGAATCCATTTCTAAATGGCCGAAGAATGGTTATAGGAAGCTGAAAGCAATGGATAGTCATCAAGAAACTGATAATGCACTACTACTACCATCAACCGAATGTAATGGGGTGCGTTCTTAATCTTCTTTTACTCAATTAACAGATGTTTGCTCGAGTAATTTTTAACGCGTTTGCCAAATTGATTAATACTTATTTTTTCATTCAAAAAAGGTCATCAATGATTGCAATGAAAAAAGTAAGATTTGCCTTCATAGTTGTGATGGATGTTATAATAAGCCACTCCACGGGTGGTATGGGGCTTTACAAAGACAGCTTCAAAGATCTCAATACCAAATGCAGTACAACCGGCCTGTTCAAATAGCTGTCTGGATAGTTATTATCCTTTGCTTCATTGGTAAGCACTGATCTTTCATCTTTTTGTATGTTCAAATAACTGTTTCGATTGTCCTATGGTATTGTACAGTTGAATGCTTTGGTCTATTTTGGTGCTCTTCTAATGTTTTTGGCCATACGCATCATTTTTCGACAAAAGGCTTAGAAGCTATGTCATTCTAAATGCTTTGTTCAATTGTTGCTGATATGGATGTTTGTGTTCAGTTATCTTATCATTTTCCGTCTCTTTCTTGCAGTAGTATATGTTATCTAACAGTTTTGATTTCTGTGCAGTTTTAATTGCATTTTATGCAATGTAAAAAAGAAGATGTAGAGATATCATATATCAGTTTTTGTATGGCGCCAAATGGGGACATACAAACAGTGAAAAATATCAATTGAAGTTTGTATACTATGCTGTCCCTTGAGCAAACGAGAGAGGTTTTTTTTTTAAATGATTCCCGCTAGCATACTCGATGTCAATATAATGCACAAAGTGCTTTGAGATAATTATTTAGAGCCTTCTTTGATCCATAGCAAAGCTTTATGGTTTGTACATACAAATTGAAGATGAGTGTACTATTTTCATTCATGTGAGTTCACAAGACAAGATTATTATGGTTTGTATATACAAATTGAAAATGAATGTACTATTTTCATTCATGTGAGTTGACAGTAAGAATATATCAAGCGTAGGGGTGTTTGCGGTGCGGTTTGAACGATTTTGATGATAAAAATCATCCTATCCGCAAGAGAAAAAAATGTGCGGTTTAGTTTGGTTTGACTGGTTTTTAGAAATAAAATCAATCTAAACCAAACCAAATCACTGCGGTTTTGATTGGTTCGGTCGGTTCGGTCATTCATACATTATTAAATAATAACAAAATTCATTATATTTAAACAATTTCACATTAAAATCTGATTAGACAATAGGGATACAAAAATCTGATTAGACAATAGGGGATTAAATATACAAAAATCTGATTAGACAATAGGGGAATAAAAAACATAAAATATTAGTATAAAATAATATAAAAAATATCATAATGAAATAGAAAAATTATAGGAGATGAGAGATTAGAGAAGATGGAAAAAAAGAATATAAGAGATGTGAAATTAAAGAAGAAATGTCTGATAAAAATGTAATTGGAAGAGAGAACAATAACATAAAAATGAGAAGATGGAAAAAAAGAAAAAAAAAGAGAGATTAAAGTAGAATAGGAGAGATGTACATGGCGAAGAAAATTATAAGAATGTTTGATAAACTCGATAAGCTTTAAGTGTGAGCATGAGAATACCGTTCATAATCACAAGACTAAGTCATGATAGGTTTGAGTTTTAGATTGTAACGATGCGGTTTAGTTTGATTTGTAAAATATAAATTGAACCGTACAATTTTGTTAAAAAATGATTCAAACACATTCGAATCAAACATGATTTATTATGATTTTTATTTAATTTGATTCGGTTTACGGTTTTTTATTGAACCGATTCAATTTTTAATACATATGAAATATAAAAACCGTTGAATATTCCAAAATATGATGCAGACCATGGATGGAATGAACTAAACATCAACCGCATGTCTCCTCAATATGCTTAAATCTAAACAACTAAATATTACATCAACTAAATATTAGAATTATGACATATTTCATTTCTATAAAACTGATTTTTAAAATGAAAAATATTATTCTATATTAATTTTTTGTACTCTCTGTGTGGGATTTGATTTTTTTTAATACATCTTCCGCACTCAATATTCTATTGAGTTTGATGTGTTGATAAAAATGACGAGTGACTTATTTGATGTCTTCAATAAGTTCTAATTATATATTACTTTTATAAATGATTGAACAATGAAAATGAGAAATGAATTGATTATATTGAATTATATTAAAAATATGAGCCTGTATTATTGAAGAGATAAAAAATGATTGCATGAGATGCTATATATCTTTCTCAAACTAAAATATTTTGATATGAGGTTTGGGTCAGATAAGATGATGCCATCCAATATAATTCTTTTCGGAAGATCCCTTTCAGATTAAATTGAAGGAGCCATATCTCTAAACATTCTAACACTTAAGCCATCGAATAAATAAGACAAAGACAACAAATACTATATTTTTTTTATTTTTGAAAATATGTATCTTGATTAGATATTTTCTCCTTTTGGGATTAATTAATATGTATTGGTAATGTAAAAAGATTTACACGGTCGATTTATCACCATCACCCGTTTGCATTACTTTATAAATTTTTAAAATAAAAGTCAAATTTATTTTAATATTCAACGTATAAGATTAATTGACAGTGTAAAATCCTTTTACACCGTCTATATTTTAATTAATTCTATATTCTAATGGGGGAGATTTTCATGGTCTCGGCCTACGTGGGAACACAAGCCAGCCAATTAACTTCTATACTGTATTAGTATCCCACAAACTCATAAACAAACATTCAATAAACTATTCAAAGGAACTTTATATCTCAAACTATGTAGTCATAAGAGTATTCAAAGGAAGTTCTAAATCTCATGGTGGGCTAAATTAAACATGTGACTAAATCCAAAAAAAACTATCTACCCCCAAGAACTTTTCAATCTTGAACAATAACCACCTCCTTCTATAGCAGTTATTTTTGAAAATAAAAAATGCAGCCTATTATGAATCAAGTTATAATCTAATAAATGTTACATACCGTAAAACATGTACAATTATCTTACCTTTCTCCTATTTCCCTAGTTCCTTGTAACCCTCAATTATAACTACAAACAAGGGCTTCCACTTTTTTGAGGTGTGACGCAACTAACATATTCATTAATCAATCAATCTCCAAGACTAAAACTTGACTCAAATGGTACGATGGACATAGGTATGGCAACCAAGTCTCTTGCAAGGATAGATAATTAGAATTTTCTCTCCAATCATTTTAAAATACCAAAGTTTGTGGTAAATTGATTCTCCAAAGATTCTTCTAGATATTTTTACAAATAAGACTTATAGGTAGAGAACGATCCATTATACTGTAAAAATTTATTGTAATTATAAAAATCTTTCTTACTATCTAAATCAAATCGGTTCGGCTGCAAATCAATTTGAGACTCTAGTCTCATATCACTATACTCCATGAATAGTTTATCTAAATGAGTATCCTATAAATATCTTTTTATTTTGCTAGATAATTAAAGTTTTGATTGATCAACATGTTAGTACGTGAGTCACTTTTAGTGAGGAGAGAAAGAATGAGAGAGAATGAAAGTAAGGATTGATATTATTGAATTATGATGATACAAACTGAATTTTAAAATATGTATATTTTTATACATCTAACTTGTATACTAAGTAATAAACCCTAAACCAAGTTGTCGAATGTACACTAATCATAGTCGATATGAATATTCCTAATTTCTTTCTCAAATTCAAGAATCTGCAGATCTTCAATCCTTTGGTAAAAATGTCAGTCAACTATGCTTCACTTGAGCAATACCTTACTTCAAATTCACCTCGATTTACATTCCCCCTTAAGAAGTGAAATCTAGATTCGATGTGCTTATTCCTTCCATGCAAAACTGGATTCTTCGCAAGATTTATGACTGACTTATTGTCGATCTACAACACCAGAGGTTTCTTCACTTCGACCTAAATCTCTTCCAATACTGATCTGAACCAAATTGCTTGACACACATATAGGATCCTACTATATATTCAGCCTCACACGATGACAATGTCACCACATGTTGCTTTCTCGAGCACCATGAGATTGGGACACCAGATACTTGAAAGAATAACCAGTTGTGCTTCTTTGATCTTCCTTATCTTCACACCAATAAACGTTTGAATAACAAGTAACCATAACTTCTTTGCTTTCAGAGTCTCATCGAAATAGAATTCTATAGTTTATCGATCCTTTTAAGTATCTCAGGATTCTTCTTGCAACCTTTATGTGTGACACCTTTGGTTCATTCACTAATCCGACTGAGAAACATATATCAGATCAACTATTGCACACATATCTTAGAGATTCGACAATTTGTTTGAACAAAGTTGCATCGATTTTGTCCTCCTTTCCATGCTTCTCCAACTTCAAATTTGGTTCAACAGGCGAAGATGCGTGATTCGAATTATCCATCCTGAATCTCTTGAGTATCTCTTTTACATACTTTCTTTGATATGATATATAACACTTAAGAGAAAGTGAGATATTACAAGTACCTAATTCCCTACTTTGATTTGAATTCCTGTTGTATTTTCCTTGATGATCATTGAGTTTCATTTTTTCAATGATTATGGTTGCTTCTTCTACACTTTTGGATATGAGAGAACCCCTGACAGTAGCATCTAGTAGCAACTTTGATTGTTGTTGAGGTCCATTTCAAAAAATGTGTATTTTTGCGAGTTCGTCAAAGTTGTGGTTTGGACATCGTCTCAGCACGAACTTGTATTTTTCCTATGGCTCACAAAGAGTTTTTGTTGCGCCTTGGAAAAACACCGCGATGTTTGTTTCAACTTCCATGAATTTGTTGTGAGGAAAGAATCTATTTAAGAAATTTTTCTCCAATAAGTTCCAATTTTTCATCGTTAATGTGGATTGATCTAGATACCACTCATTTGTTTTGTCAATTAGAGAGTGTCAAAACAATCGTAGGAATACTTCTTCTTCCTTATTTTCTGGAATTCCTAGCTTTATCAGCAATTTCGTAAAATTTTGTGAGGTGCGTGTATGGATCTTCATGATCTAAACATGAAAAAAGGTTAGCATACATAATTTATAGTAAACTTGTTTTTATTTGACTTTGTTGGATATTCCTTTACGTTATAGTTAAGTGAGTTAGACGTCTGGAACTATTGTGAAATGATATGCCACAATTGTTGTTTTTATTGATATTATTGTTTTTATTGATATTATTGTTGTTTTCATTGATATTATTGTTGTTGCCTTCAATCATGATTCTTTGCTTTGAGATAGAAGACTCTTCTAAATCTACCATTTTGAATATTTATTTATTTTTCATATTTTTATTGAGGTTTATGCATGCTGATCTTTCAATTTGAGGATCAAATAACCATTGTTTTGTAAAATCTTACCTCACATAAACTAATAAAAACAAAATTAAATCTAAATGTTTTACTCAATAAATTTTCAAGTTACTCTAACAAATAGAAAAGTTTTCTTTCTCATTACAAATAAAAATCAATATTTTTTTAAATAAAACAAAAGAACTAAAAAAAAGTCATTAAATTTAATAAAGAAATAATAATAATAATAATAATAATAATAATAATAATAATAATAATAATAATAATAAATAACAATCTATTTAGACCCACTAAATTTCTTTAATACAAAACTCTCAATTATTATCATATGCTTTTAGTAGCAAGTTAACCGTTCAAGTTGGATGGATAGATAAACTCATATATGTTACTTAAGTTCAGATTTAATCTTTGACGATAATATTTATTTATATTTTTATTTTAATATAAATAAATAATTAATATTTATAAATCAATAATTTAAAATAAAAATTAACAATTCGATATTAATTTTTGTTATTATTAAACAAATTTTATATTTTCATAAGAGCTTATAAATTATACATATAAGCTCAAAAATATGTCAGGTGAAATAAAGTCTTAATTTAAATTTTATATAAGACAAATGATACCAAAGCAACAAATAATCAAATATTATTTCCGCCTAAAATATTAGGAAAAAAAACTTAATTATTGAATTTCAGAGTTATAACAAACACAGTAAATATAGACATCCCAATGGTTTAGTAGTCAACAGCATCTCCTACGGTGATGACCCTATAACCAAAATAAACACAAGCAAAAACAACAGGAATAAAGAACTCCAAAAATGTCGCAGTTTTTGAACTAGGATCATCTTTAATGACAAAAGCACTCATTTCTTTGCTCTTTGATTCCTTTTCCACAACAACATTGTTATCATCATCAACCTTTTCAACCGTGGCACCTTCAAGAACACCAACTTGGTATTTCAGGACTAAACTTTGAGCTGCTTTACTGTGTCCAATAGCATCAAACTCCATTGTTGCATCTTTCCCTGCAACCTCTAGAATCACTTCTTCTCCTCCTGGATGTTCCTCCAAAAACTTTGTCACGTCCAACACCTACAAAATCAAAATTCAAACACTTTTCGTGAGGTTCTAAAGTGTTAGTATGAAGTTAGTGACATGGTTGAATGTGTTACTTACTCTGCCGTTGATGACAAGCCAACAGTTTTTGTTGGATTTGTGTTGAGAGATTTGTGAGAGGGTGAAAGCTCTTTGATTTGCCATGGATGTAAAATGAGGAGAAATAATAATAATAATGTTATTATGGTTTGAAATTGAAAGAATAAGATTGGTAATGTAGTGGATTATATAGTATGGTGGTAGATATGATGATGCATTATCACGTTTTTTCGTTCTTTTTGATGTTATCAACTACCATTCTACCACGTGGATAGGAAGATCAAACCATGTTAAGGTGTAACCGTCGTTAATAGGATTTTCAAAGGTGAATTTAGTATGCACAAGTAAACAAGTTATGTTATGTGGCTCATTTCTCACCTCATAAAAACATACGTATTTTGATACCTAATCTCTTAGTAAGTAAGGTTTATCCTCTCATCTAATCACTTCACTTTTTTTTTCATTTACATTTTAAGCAATTTGAATGCAAACCTAACTTCTTATTTTTAAATGAAAAAGGTTACTTTAATACACTTCTAGAATCATTTTTGTGTCTTTTAAAATTATTCTTTTAATTTCAAGCCATTTGAATTCTCTTCTAGAATCACTTTTACACTCTCTTGTTAAAATTGAAAACAAACCTACATAAAAAAAAGGTGATTTTAACATATACACTCAACAATCCAAACTAGAAAATTTTGTGGGAGGTTTGATCCGACAACTTCCTCTAATTAAATTAATGAATCAACAAAATAAAGAAGAATTGAGGTTTGATATGACAGTCTCCCCCTATTCTAAGTATTCGCCTATAAGACATCTCATCACATTATTTATTATGTCATCTATCGGTCTTTCTAAGACATATGTCATCACATTATTTGTTATGTCATCTAACAGTCTCTACATTCGTTATCCTTGATCTCTCATTCCATCACTTATTATGTCATCTAACGGTCTCTACATTCGTTATCCTTGATCTCTCATTCCATCACTTATTATGTCATCTAACGGTCTCTACATTCGTTATCCTTGATCTCTCCTTCCATCACGATCACTCGGTTGGGTTGGATCGCTTTACTATTGCCTAAGACATTAATGGACCGATGTCCCTTAAACCTCACCCATATAGGATCGCTTTTGGGCCGATGTCCCTTAAACCTCACCCATATAAAAACATTAATCAATCAAAGCTCATTTTATTTATGACATAATTATAATTAAAATAACTTAATTTGTGTGAATAGTCAATATAAATTTGTTTTTCATACATCCGATAAATTAAAACTTGGAGATATTATTGTATAATCTCTACCGAACATAACATTTTTTATTACCCAACAATTATAATCATTTTTGGTATAAAAAATACTACACAATTTAATCATACAAATTAAATCCAATTTAAGATATAATGTGGCCAATGGTAACATTAAATTGAACGATGAATATTCTAAAAATAATAGCAATAGAAACATTGAAGTTAATTAAAAGTTGTTTAAAGATATATTTCACAACTTCCAAAGATATATTTTACATGACAAAAAAATTTATCTACTGACCGTGTAAAATATTTTTTCACTGTCAACCAATCAGAGACGTGTATCCCGCCAAATCACACGTTTAATTTTTAAATACTGGTATGACATGGCTGAACGTTATAATTCTATTGGATGATGGTGTAAAAATAGTTTACCCTGACATTGGAGTACCTTTAATCTCATTTCACATATCACATACCATAAATTGCTACCAACTGATACAATTATCCAATAAATCATAGATAATGGAACTGAAAAGTTATGGACACAATTTGTATATCTTCACAGGCCTCGTGACACATTATTAAAACCCTGAAGATCACCTGTCTGGCCAGTAATAACAATTTTACATTTAAGTTGATGGTGCTATCTTGAACTTCTTATTTCTGGGCTGGGTTTTGACAACTCCGTGCTCTCACTTTTCTCCTTACTGTCAAATTCCATTCCTTGAAATGTGATCCTTGACAACCTATACCTGCTACCAAAAGCAGTACCAAAACCCCAACCAAGTCCTACTCCAACGCCACAGCCTCCACCTTCAAAATGAAATTGAATATATCTAATTGCTGAAAGGTTAAATGCATAATATTTAATTTATGTAAAAGGTTACAATAAACTTTGAGCCTAACAAATAATAGTCATTCTGTGGGAATTGGGTCAACACTAACCCATAAATTATTAATACTCTGTCTAATGGATATATCAATATCAATTTATCAAAATTGGACGTACTAAACCAGAAGGATAGGGGGCTATGTGAATTGGGGCAACCATATCCCATAAATTATTAATTATCTGTTCAGAGGAGATATATCAATATCAATTTATCTGTGAACGAATTAATCCAACAGTCTATAAATATGCTCTTTTGTGGACCACATTTGATGTGGAGGCCTAATGATAATGGTTTTGAAGGAAAATCGCTACCCACATCATATATTAGTGAAAATTAAGTAAATAAAAAAAGAAGTAAGATTCATGAGTATCATACCTGCACCAAGACCCAAGAAGTTCAATGGCATACCTGTACCAGATGTCGATACGAGATCAGACAAGTTATCTCTAAAGTAATAAGAAAATTGAAGAGAGGGAGGAGGAACTGAAGGTCTAGAGCATTTGCAGAGATAAAATTAACAAAAATTACAAATAAAAACACTCCTCAAGTTGGATAAGAATACGGTAGCGAAAACTGAAACATGTGACTCAGTACACAATTTTTCATTTAGATAATTCAACTTGGTATCCTTTTTACAGGAAAAAGGCAAAAGAATGGAGAATCTAACCATGAATTTGCCGCATTTGTAAATTGAGCAAGCCTAAGAATAATAGAGATATGGTGTATTGTGTTCTTTTCTTGGATTCTGATACTCAGAAAGGAAATAACACAGGGAATTACAACACCACATAGTAAATCTTTTCAATTTTCTCCTTCATTAAATGTGTCACTTTAGTGGTTAGAACTTGACTTTATAAACTACATTGGAATGGGCCTAAGAGACTCAACCCAAATATGGTTTGAATCTAGCACTAAAGAAGCCGTCTTTAAAAGGAGCAAATAGATCCAATTGCATAGCCTAACACGGAGAAGACTCGACGTGCCCATTGCATTCTTTTCTTAGATTTTGATAAGCAGAAAGAAAATAAAACAGGGAAGAAGAACAACACATAGTAAATCTTCTCACAACTGCTGTAAAAAGAAAATAAAAGTTCTAAACATAGATCAATTCAAATGAAAGAAGTGAAAGGAGACTGCTAAGCAATCACTTCACTCAAAATAAGAAACATTAATAGCATCTATCCTTATTGATCTATCTCTTGACTCCTAAGTAATGACTTTCATATATCAGATTCAAAATTCAAAACCCATGGAAAAAATCATTTTTTTTTATTTAGTCATAATAGTATTAATGATAACTTACACACAATTAATTATAGCATTGGATTAGATAATTTGAACCAAATAAACCAACCAAATTTTGTCACCTCTATTCTATAGAATATGTAGGACAATTTTGATCGTAACTCGGTTTCTTGTGAGAAGGTAGATAAATGTGAGGCACCTAAAAAGTATGAGTAGGGTATAAAATACCATCATGCATTCCAATTCTCAGCTCTTGTAAACTAACTCCAAATAAGCTAAAAAAAATAAAAATCCATACACCACTTCCAAATAATCCATCAATATACCAAGGTACACACAAACCTATATTCAAAGCTCTTTTCGTTCACATGACAAATTTGTATAGGTGCAGCAGTTCTAGATATGCTTTAGAGCCCCGCAAGTTCTTGCTTTCACTATATTCTGATGATCCTATGGGATCTATTTTTTACCGTGGCTATTTGATGTAAGGGTTGAAGAGTATACATGGCAGGAAAAGACCTTTGAATATTACAAAAGTGATCATTCTGTTGGGTTGTTTCCAAAATAATCTTCTTCCCTGGCCATTTGCTGGTTTTACCTTGAGCATGAGGCCTCCAAAGATGCTTGTATTGATTCTAAAAAGATTTCTTCTTTTGATATTGTGAAACGCACATTGATGCATCCTTGGTCGGTCATAAGGAAGCTAGTCATTACGTTGATGGATCACATACATGCAAGAAGAATGACTGGGATTAGAATAGAAGCCAAACGGGTTTTAATGATGGGAATTAAAGAAGATGCAGAATTAGATAGATTGGAAGCATCAGATAAGCTTGTTATTTACTTTGATCGAGTTGTGATCGATAAGGGTTTAGTTCCTCTACAGGTCGGAAAAAAGTAATAGGATGCCATACAAATGTAGAGAGGTTGGCATTGTGTGGAGTAGTCAAATGTGTGAAGCTAGCTCGTCAAATTAACAATAGTGGGATCCTGGAGGATAGAACCTAGTTTTCAGTGACTATTGGAAAAGTAGAGTTTTTGGAAGAAATAATACTACTCACTAGTTTTTAGTTCAGTGCAACAGAGAAGTCGTGTAAAAAGCCACATGGGAGGAAGAAGTGAATGATAGGAGTCAAGTTCCTAAACTCAGACTTGAGGACTAGTCTCTTTTTCAAGATGGTGGCAATGTTAGGACCCAATAGACAAGGTGGACCCAAATAGGCAATTAACTAATTACTTGCCCGGACCCATTATGTTGGGGGTGCTCAATACGGTTCTGAGGGATTGTGAGGAGAAAGAGAGGGTATCTTTGATCATTCTGTTCAATGAAAACCTTAGATTTGGCAGATGAAGAATTATATCTTCTCTGAGGAGCTTTGCTCAAGGATTACAGGGGATTTCTTCAGTAATATTTCTTGCCTTTTAGTGTAATTTCTATAATTTGAGTAATTCTGGTTCCTAACAAATGGGTACGTAATTATGGGAGGATAAATTAGTTTCCAGTGTACCGAGTGACATGACTTTGAGAAGAAAATGCAACTAGATTATAACTCAAAGGATTAATATAGCTAGATGTGTAGCTGGTTTTTAACTTGGAAGATTAATATAGCTAAAGACTCACATATCACAAAACTAAATAAAAGAAGAGAGGTGGGGGGGTGAGATGAAATTAGACACAAACTTTATAGAAGGCTCGACTAATGAAAGCAACAACACAGAAATTTTTTGAGCAAGAGAAATGAGAAAGATAATAAGGGTGTGCTTGGTTCAGCATAAAATATGCTTGTAAAAAAAATGAAAATTAGTAACACTTCTTTCATGTTAAAAAAATGAAGAGTAGTAGAAATAGAAAGTGGAGTACAATGAATAAACCATCAATTTAGTCCCCTATACTATCGTTGTCTGTCCAATCCAGTCCTTAATAAACTATATAAATACAACAAGTAAACCCTAAATTATATGAAAATCCTTCAATTTAGCTCCTAAACCATATGAAAATTAATCAATTTAGTCCCTATTATCTTTAACAAGAAGGGCTAATTTGGCAGATTTAGTTTAGTTTAATGACTACATATCATACTTATATAGTTTAGAGGCTAAATTGAAGAATTAATTATAATTCATGGGTTAAATTAATGGTTTATTCATAGAACAATACTTTCTCACTTTCCATCTCACAAATTTTATCCCACTCCTCTCAAATTTCGAGATTCAATAGTTGACAAATAGCAATATACAATCAGTTATATAAGCATGCCTAACGAATTTGTCTAAAGCGACAACATTGACATCAGAATTGAATAAAAAAGAAATTGAAAAATCCAATATCAAATTGGGGACTAAGAGCACTTGAAAACGGTTGCAAAATATGAAAACGAACAGAAAAAAAAGAAATTAGAAATGAAATTGAAGCATGTAGAAGAAGAAGAAGAAGAATGCAGAGTGCAGAAACAGACCTCCGAAACCCCATCCTACACCGAAACCGCAACCAACACCGAAACCTGCAAAGAGAAATATACGAGTGTGAGTGATTTAGGGTTTGGAGAAGGTGATCGTGATAACGAAATTGACATACCAAATCCGACGCCGGCTCCGTTGAAGTTAGTGATTACCATTTCTTTCTGTCTATGCAGAGGAAATGAACGCACAGAGTAGATAGATAGTGCTTCAGTGTTGTGTAGAGCTTAGAAACAGAAAAGGCCTTTTGGACCCTGAATTGTCGTAATTTTTTTTTTCAAATATTTTATAGGTGGTGTACCAGTAAGGGGTTCGCTGTGGACCACAACTAAGAACCGTTGGATTATATTGTTTTACAATAATTTTGATGAACACTTTCGCACCTAATTATATTATCACAACTAAGAACCGTTAGATTGTAGAATTGTTTTACGAAGAGTCATGATGAACCCTTTCACGTCTAAGTATACTTTCTTCTCTCTACTCTCCTCTCTACATCCTCCATTGATACTAGTAGCAAACATCTGTCTAGAGACATAATATTATTATTAATATGATACGCGCATTTATTTATAAATTATAATAAAAAGAAAATAACGAAAACCACAAATTGCTTATGAAAAGTTTATTATTTAAAAAAAACATATTTTTATTTATATTTAGATTATAGAATTTTTTACGATTTTGTTTTTTTAAAAAAATCTTAAAATAATTCTATTTTAAAAAAAATTCAGTACCCCGACTTTTAGGAGGATGCGTCAATCCAATTGGCGTCTCCTCTTAAAAATAGAGTGCAAACGTCAATTGGATTGGTTAGTGCATATGATGCACCCAATCCAATTGGCGCTCATGTGTGTCAGTTGAAAGGAGACGCCAATTGGATTGACACCTCAGTGTATTTTGTAATTTTTTTGTTAAACGGTCTACGTGATACATAATTTCGAAATAGGACCAATTGATATTAATATAAATTCTCGTTTACACAAAAAAGCCTAATGGTGATGAGCGGGATCACCTAACCGACCTCCGGTCCCACATCCCCTAGCTACCCAAACCCGTGGCCCTAACCCGCGTTGATGATTCATCACTAGTGTTTGAGCATCTGAGGGCCCAGGAGCATCACTACCAACTATAGAAGATGGCCTGTTGAGATAGTCAGACAAATCGACATAGTCTTCAGTATGCATCGAAGGTGTACCGTCATAGATGAGTTCATGACCCATGCCAGAGTAGTTGGGTTGCGTTTGACTCATTGATGGGCGACCGGGACGGTTGAAGGGAGACATGGGTGTGAATGATGCGTCGAGGAAAGGTTGGAAAGATTGTTGGGGTGTTTGGTAGAGATATGGTTGTTAGAGGTTTCGGTTTTGTGAGGTTTGGGCTTCTTGGCTATGGTAGGAGGAGGGACGGTTAGTGTTGAATGATCGTTGAGTGTTCTGGCTAAGGCGACTTTGGTAGGGTGATGTGTTGGGTGCGAAATGATGTTGGTCTCTGGTTGATGATCAATTTATTGGTGGTGGTATGAGGTATGCTGTTGGTATTGGGGTTAGGTGTATGGCATGTTTGGGTTGTATGTTTGTGTGTTTGTGGAACGAAAAGTTTGACGGACAAGGGGTTGTGTGTATCCGGTATGACAATGTTGTTGGGGGTTAGATGTTAAGGTATCTGGTGTGTAAGTTTGTTGGCGTGGGTCGTACAGGTACATATCCTCGGCGATGAACTGAAAACCAACCGATCTGTACCAAGCCATATAAGTACGACTTGATTTTTCTTCATTTGGCATCACTGCGTCAATTAAGACATGGTCATGGCGGTGCTTCCATTTGCGACACTTAGATCTTGCGAAGCTTTTCCATGGATTGAAGTTCCATTGGTCGTTAACTTTGTGAAGATGACATTCTCCTAGGCTTATTGGGGGATCTGGGATGTGTTGAAGCATACCGAACTGCAACTTCACACGATCACTGTTGTGCATCTCCACAGTTGTGAATCTTATTATCGGTGTGCATGTAGTCCATACGATTGCGTCTTTTTCGTTGACTTCATGGTCATGGTCCAAATTTAGGTATGGACGCCAAATGAACTGAAATGTGAAAGTAACTTGGATTATAAACTTGGTAGAAGAAGTTAACAAATTATAATGAAATAATGAGGATATTATCCATACGTATGTCGGTCGAAGGTGATCCAAGAGATTGCGATACTGGGTAATACAATGTCTAGGACATCTGTTATAACTCATACCATGTGCCGACCATCTGCACCAAAAAGGTAAAATATTAGTTAGAGATAATAATCGTTAAAGTAAGTAAATATATAGTAATTTAAACAACTTACTTTTGTGCATACGAGAATGTGAAAGGGTTGTTGTTGACGGGCGCTAGGAACGGTGGTCTTGACCAACCCCATGCTTGGAGCAAAACAGCACATCCAGAAAAGGTAAATATATCTTTGTGTGAATTTTTACACAAAGAGCCAGACAAGCGGATCCCCAATTGTAACTTCCTATTCTATTTACATGCTCTTAGTAAAGGTAAATACATAATATCCATACTAGAACCACTACCTTAGGGAAATAAAAAAGAACCAATTAAAAGCATAATGTAACACCTAATTTTTATTACTCGAGCCTCTTCGGTAGAATGCTCATCTAAATGTAAATTGTTATAATATGACTTAAGGCGTGAAAATAGTATACCTTGACCTCTTGAGTTATCATCTAACAAATCAGTATCCAAGAGGTCCATGCAAATTGAATTCACATAGTTGGTTTTATGATTTACAACTTTACCTTCAATAGGCAGTCCCAAAAGCATGTAAACATCTTCTAACGTTATTGTACACTCATCGGTTGGAAACCAGAATGTGTGTGTCTCAGGACGCCATCTTTTGCATAAAGCAAGAATGAATTTATTATCCATCGACCAAGACATAATTTTGCTTATATGTCCAAAACCAGCGAGTTCAACATAAGGTTGAATCATCGGGTCCATGTGGACATATTTGTGGACCCGAGTACGAAACTGTGAAACATCCTATAAAAGGAACAAGAAAATAATTTACTAAGTTGATATGTTATTAAAAGGTACTCTATTAAAAGGTACTCTAGACAAATAATAAAACAATAAAACGATTACATAAGTTGCTATGTTTGTAATTGTTCCTCTGTGCGATTCTCCCATTGTGAGGATAAACATCTTGTCGAAGATGAAAGAGGTTGGTGCAGATGAAAAAGGTTGTTGCATATGAAAGATTTGATATTGTAGAAGAAGTAGTGAGTGATGGTGTGGAAGAAGTGTTAGAGTTACCTTCCTATTTATAGGCAAAAGTGTGGAGCATAGAAAAATGTGTTTGCATGTGGTAGCCAAATGAATTGGCGCCCATGTGCATTTTGTACATGGTGTCGCCATTCAAATTGGCGCCTCTATAGACACATGCATGACACACCTAGGTCTGAATGCTTGGTTACGAGGTCTGCATGCATGCAAGACATGGTGTAGCCAAATGGATTGGCGGCCATGTGCAAGGATTGTAAGGAGGCGCCAATTCATTTGGAGCTAGTGCTTGCATGTGTGACACGTGGCTTTCCTCTCTCTTGCATGCTGAACACATCACTTCAGAGTAGCTTGCATGTTTGACACATCATTTCGGACTAGCTTGCATGTGTGACACATCACTTCGGACTAGCTTACATGTGAGACAAATCACTTACCTATTTAAGTGTCTTACTATCAACATCCAACACTCAACACACATTCATCTACAACAAGAAATTAATTTTCATTTGCACCAGAAATATTACAATGTCATTGATCAATGTATTTTGATGCACGTTCTTCCATATTTATACTTAAGCATTTCTTCGGTTTGCTTTGATTATTTTTATATTTTAATGTGTTTTCATAATTTATTTTATTTTTTGCACTTATTTAATTTTCGTATTTAATTTTCAGCATTAGCAGCTTTCGCGAGAAAAATCATATTTTGAGTTAGGAGTATCGGATTGAGACGTGCTACCAGTCGATGGAAAGCTAAGAAAAAGATCTACAACTTTTGCTCAGAAGTCGAGAGCTGAATCAGAATGTATCAGGGCCATAAAATTCGTTGAAGTTGCAACATTAGTTTTATTTAAATTTTGGATCATTAGTTTTGGGCTTGGGTTATGTTTTCGATCCAGTTGGGTTGTAAACCAAATTCCTTGTTTTCCATATACCTAGCAGCCGCATAACATTAGGGGACGACTATTCACGAAAGACTTGAAAGCTTTGGCAAGAATTCTCATGAAGAACTAATCGATCCAAACAATTTGCTGTATTCGAATTCCGATACCTTGAGATTTTAGTAATTCTTATTCAGGTTTTTTATTCCTTTCAATATTAATATATGTATTTTGTTTGCTTAATCCGATTTACATATGCTATATTGATTTAATCCGATTGATTGTGTGATCCTAACTATAGTCACGATTTCGTTTGCTTAATTCGTTGTCGCGTCCGTTTAATTCATGTTTGCTTAATTCATGAAACTTAATCCCGTTTGCTTAATTTGGATAATAGGAACATATAAATTATACTATCAATTACGCTTGTCAGTTGATATTATAATCGAATAGGAATAGTTAATTTGCGGTTGGAATTACAATAGTCGATGATAGGCAAAGACCGAATTAGTAAATTGTTGCTACAACTTATTTCAATAATTACTTATTTTAATCTTTTTTTTAATTGAATCCTAAACCAACCAAAACCCCATTAATCGTTACTATCATTGGTTAATTCATTCAAGAATCCTTGTGAGAACGATAATCCGAGTCAATTTGTCGTTAAACTATATTTTTGAAAAACTACTCGTTTTGATCCGCGTGCGACAACGGATCAGTCATCTTTACTGAAATATAATGTCAATGTTCACTGCAATGGTGAGACATACGAGTCTGAGTTATACGGATTTTATTTTCGAAATACTGATACCATTCGACTTACGATCAAGAGAAATGCAAACTTCTTGCATTTGAAAAAAAGAATACAATCATGCATAGGATCGGGTATTGTGTCAAAGATCACGTATCAAAATCCAATATTTTTTTAGAACAGTCAATGCAAGTTTTTCCCGCTTAAGGTACGGGATGATGAAGATGTTGAATACATGTTTGTTAGTCATGAACATTCAGGCTGCAATTGTATTGGTGAATTTGGTGAATTTGGTTCACAATGTTCAGATGACGTCGCCCCAGAAGCAGAAGTCAACGTCGTTGATGAAGAAGAAGAGGAGACCGAGATACAGGTCAATCATATGTTGAATAACGACATTGAAGATGATAATCAACCATCGCCATTACCTCTTAGTCATGTCTACAATCCGCCTCAACATATGACAAACATGGATCTGCATGACGATGAAACATCCAAAAGTGTTTTCTATAACCCGTATCCATGATCATAAGGCGAGTTAAAGGTGGGAGACATGTTCCGCACTAAAGAAGAATATGCACGAGCTATCAAAAAATTCCATATGAACAACTCTGCTGATTTTACAGTGAAACACACTGATTCGAGAAGGTATGTTATCGAATATCGTAACATCCTTTGTAAGTTTCGGTTGGTTGCGTCTTACAAAAAGAAAAATGACTCTCGGGAGATAGCTTCAATAGATCCACCTCACAGTTGCATTGTAACTAATGTTGAACAAGATCACCGTAAATTAAGCGTTGTATTGATATGTCAAGACATTCTGCCGCTGGTTAACAAAGACCCATCAGTGAATGTGAGTATAATTATATCCCATATCCGAACAAGATAGAATTATACTCCATCTTACAAGAAAGCCTGGATTGCAAGGACAAAGGCTGTTGAACATGTATTCGACAACTTGGAGGATTCATACAAAGAATTGCCACAGTTTTTATGGGCACTAAAAACATATGTCCCAAGAAATGTGGCAATTATAGAGACATTGTAACACCCCGAATAAAATAAGAGAATTATTTAAATTAAGTTAATAATAATATATTTATTAATTTAATTAAATAAATTGAATTATTGGATTATTATTATTATTATTATTTGGAATAATAATTATTGGAAAATATATAAGTTGGAAATAAGGAAAAAAAGTTTTCAATTTTGTAAAAGGGTTTTACGTGAAAACTGAGAAGTTGCAGAGAAGAGGAGAAAGGGGCAAAAAGGAAGAACCAGAGAGCAAAGGTTGGAGAAGAGCTTGAAGCTTAGAGATTGCCGGATTATCTCAGGTAAGGGGGGTTTATCGTCGTTTGATGGGTATTATAGATTAACATGTCATGGGTAGTGATAGCCGTTGAATTGACCCTAATTGGGATTATGAATGCTGGAAAATTACGTTGGATGAAACTGTGTTTAGGCTGTAATTGAATATGTGTTTGGGTTAGTTGTGAATTTCCGAACGTATAGCTTTTTACGGAATTGGAATCGGAGGTCCGGAAGTCCTCCAACGGCGGAAAATGCGGAGAACTCTGCATTCTGCCTTGTGTTAGCGCAGGGACTGCTGTTTTGCCTGCGTTAACCGGTTAACCCAGGGTGTTAACCGGTTAACACTATTATAATTTGTGAAAATGTGCTGTTTTGCCTGCGTTAACCGGTTAACCCAGGGCGTTAACCGGTTAACACTGTTGCGTTTTGCCAGAAAATGTATTTTTGTCCTGCGTTAACCGGTTAACCCAGGGCGTTAACCGGTTAACACTGTTGGAAATTGGAAAATTTGATATTTTAATGTTGTGAACATAATTGGTGATTGGCATATTCTCGTTGATTTCGATGAGTAATTTTGTTGAGTTTATGTTATGAAGTGGTGATATAAATATGTTGATAAGTTGTGTTAAGTTGTTGAAAATACTGAGTTGTAGGCTTGATGAGCCAACGTTGATTATAAGTTGATTATGTTGAAAACATTGTTGTGTTGCTGTTATTATTATGTTGTCGGAATTTAAAGTCGTGTATGCCATGTACATTCATATGCATTAAGTCGGAGCTTTGCTCACACCACGTTGGCCTGGATTGGCAAAAATTGGAGCTTTGCTCACACCACGTTGGCCTGGATTGGCAAAATTTTAAGTTGAAAGTTGAAGGCTTATGCCTTGATGCCCACTAAAATGGCAATGATTTTAAGTTGGGAGTTTTACTCCGAATGGTACCACATGCATGATGAGTCGAGTCTCATTTGAGTTGCATTTTATGTTGTTATTGAGTTGCATTCTATGTCGTTATTGAGTTGCATTTTACGTTGATATTGAGTATGAGAATTGAGTTGATGTGTCGTTACTGAATGCATGATATGATTAGGGTGATTAACGTGTAAATTTACTTAACATAACATGATAATTTATAATGTTTGTTATATCGATTGAGGAACTCACCCTTACAACTATTTTTCAGGTAACGAGCAATGAGTTGAGTAGAAGCTAATGCTTGGAGTCTAGTGTAGTCTACTTAGTGGGTCGTGCTCTGATAGATGTAACATCGGGATGGGATGTTTTAATTGTTTTATTATTGGTTGTTGAACCTTTTTACCTGTAAAACTTTATATGCTTTGAATGGTTGGTTGATTTTATCCGCTGCGAATTATGCAAAGATGTTATTTTGATTAAATAAAGAGCATGGCAGTTTTATGGTGTGAAATGTTGTGTGACACCCTTGGTGCATGATTACTCGGATATATATATATATATATATATATATATATATATATATATATATATATATATATATATATATATATATATATATATATATATATATATATATATATATATATATATATATATATATATTTGTTGTTGTTATTAAATATTTGGGGTATTTTAGAAGGGTGTTACATTAGTGGTATCAGAGCAGGTTGGTCTGTCCGGCCAGTTGTCGTGTCGTTACTGTCTAACAATTGTGTAATTGTTACTAGTCTAACTTTTAAGTTGTGTTGTAGTGATAAGTTGAAATGGCTGGAAGGAATGACGCTGCAATGGCTGCCGCAATGCAAGCAATGGCACAAGCTGTGCAGAACTTGCCAAATGCTGGTGGTGATGCTGGATCACGTAGCTTGGCGACTTTTCAAAGAGAGAATCCGCCGGTGTTTAAAGGGAAGCATGATCCAGATGCAGCCTTTGGATGGTTGAAAGAGATTGAGAGAATCTTCCGTGTTATGGATTGCGCTCCAGCTCAGAAGGTTCGGTATGGTACTCACATGCTAGCAGTCGAAGCTGATGACTGGTGGCTAGAGACTCACGAGAGGTTGACCGTGGCAGGTGAAGCCATTACTTGGGATGTATTCCGTAGGGAATTTCTGAGAAAGTATTATCCAGAAGATGTCCGTGGTAAGAAGGAAATTGAGTTCCTTGAGCTGAAGCAAGGAAACATGTCTGTCACTGATTATGCTGCGAAATTTGTGGAGCTGTCCAAATTTTATCCTCATTACACTGGTGCTGGTGCTGAATTTTCAAAGTGCATCAAGTTTGAAAACGGACTGCGCTCTGAAATTAAGAAGGCTGTTGGGTATCAAAAGATACGCATTTTTACTGAATTGGTTGATAACTGCAGGATATTTGAAGAAGACAATAATGCTCATTACAAGATTGTCAGTGACCGCAGAGGCAAGCAACATCAAAATCGTGGCAAGCCGTATGATGCTCCAGCTGGAAAAGGGAAGCAAAGAGCTGCTCCGGCTCAGAGAGCTAGTGGGGGAGGTGCTCCTGCTGGTATAGTTTGCTTCAAATGTGGTCAGGCTGGTCATAAGAGTAATGTATGCACTGCTGAAGTAAAGAGGTGTTTTCGCTGTGGTAAGATTGGTCATGCAATAGCTGATTGCAAGCACAAGGAAGTGATTTGTTTTAATTGTGGCGAAGAAGGGCATATTGGAAGTCAGTGTCAGAAGCCAAAGAAATCTCAGACGGGGAGGGTGTTCGCATTGACCGGGACTCAAACCTCCAGTGAGGACAGACTTATCCGAGGTACGTGTTATATTAATGGCTTTCCTCTTGTAGCTATTATTGACACAGGTGCGACTCATTCCTTTATATCTTTGGATTGTGCTGTGAAACTTAAGTTAGAGATAGCTGAGATGTTTGGTAGTATGGTGATTGATACTCCTGCGAAGGGTTCAGTGACTACTACTTCGGTTTGTTTAAATTGTCCTTTGAGTATTTTTGGTAGAGACTTTAGAATGGATCTAGTGTGTCTTCCACTAGTGCAGATTGATGTTATTCTGGGTATGAACTGGTTGGTGTTTAACCGAGTTTCTATCAATTGTTTTCATAAGACGGTGGTCTTTCCTGAGATTGAGGAGGGAAAGAGTTTGTTTCTATCAGCAAGGCAAGTGAATGAAGAAGTAGCAGATGGGGCGGAGTTGTTTATGCTGTTAGCGACTCTGGAGGCTAAAGATAAACTGGTGATTGGCGATCTAGCCGTGGTGTGTGATTTTCCTGATGTGTTTCTGGAAGAGGTGAATGAATTACCACCAGAACGCGAAGTGGAGTTCTCGATTGATTTGGTACCTGGTACTAGGCCGATATCGATGGCTCCGTATCGTATGTCTGCTGTTGAGTTAACTGAATTAAAGGGTCAGTTGGAAGATCTGTTGGATAAGAAATTTATTCGTCCGAGTGTGTCACCGTGGGGTGCATCAGTGCTATTGGTTAAGAAGAAAGAAGGTACTATGAGGTTGTGTGTGGACTACAGGCAACTGAATAAAGTGACGATCAAGAACCGGTATCCTTTGCCGAGGATTGATGATTTGATGGATCAGTTGGTTGGTGCAAGTGTGTTCAGCAAAATAGATTTGAGATCTGGGTATCATCAGATACGTGTGAAAACCGAGGATATTCAGAAGACTGCTTTCAGAACAAGGTATGGACATTATGAGTATTCTGTAATGCCTTTTGGTGTGACTAATGCGCCTGGAGTATTTATGGAGTATATGAATAGGATTTTCCATCCGTACCTAGACAAGTTTGTTGTGGTGTTTATTGATGACATTTTGGTGTATTCGAAATCTGAAGAAGAGCATGCTGAACATTTGAGAGTGGTTTTGGAAATTCTACGAGAAAAGAAGTTATTTGCTAAACTCTCTAAATGTGAATTTTGGTTAGAAGAGGTTAGTTTTCTTGGTCATGTGATTTCAAGAGGTGGTGTTGCTGTTGATCCTTCTAAGATAGAAGCGGTATCTAAGTGGGAAGCTCCGAAGTCTGTTGCTGAGATTCGAAGTTTCCTTGGTTTGGCTGGTTATTATAGGAAGTTCATCGAGGGATTTTCTAAGTTGGCGTTACCATTGACGATGTTGACTAGGAAGGGGCAAGCGTTTGTTTGGAACTCAAAATGTGAAGGAGGTTTCCAAGAGTTAAAGAGGAGGTTGACTACTGCTCCTATTCTGATATTACCGAGTCCGTCGGAATCATTTGAGGTTTACTGTGATGCTTCATTGTTGGGTTTGGGTGGTGTGTTGATGCAGAATAAGCAGGTTATAGCTTATGCTTCGAGACAGCTAAGGGTTCATGAGAGGAACTACCCGACGCACGATTTAGAGTTGGCAGCTGTGGTGTTTGTTCTGAAGTTATGGAGGCATTACTTGTACGGGTCAAGATTTGAGGTTTTCAGTGACCATAAAAGTTTAAAGTATTTGTTTGATCAGAAAGAGCTGAATATGAGACAGAGAAGATGGTTAGAGTTTCTGAAGGATTATGACTTTGGTTTGAATTACCATCCGGGTAAAGCAAACGTAGTGGCTGATGCATTGAGTCGGAAATCATTACATATGTCTATGCTAATGGTTAAGGAATTGGATTTAATTGAGCAGTTTAGAGACTTGAGTTTGGTGTGTGAGAGTACTCACAATAGTGTTAAATTGGGAATGTTGAAATTAACAAGTGGTATTCTGGATGAGATCAGAGAGGGTCAGAAATCCGATGTGCTTTTGGTTGATAAGTTGACTCTAGTGAATCAAGGTCAAGGTGGCGAATTCAGAGTTGATGAGAATGGTGTTTTGAAATTTGGTAATCGGGTGTGTATTCCGGATGTTACCGAACTTAAGAAGAGTATTCTTGAAGAAGGACATCGTAGTGGTCTGAGTATTCATCCTGGAGCTACGAAGATGTATCATGATTTGAAAAAGTTATTTTGGTGGCCGGGAATGAAGAAAGAAATTGCGAGTTTTGTTTATTCTTGTTTGACTTGTCAGAAGTCAAAGATTGAGCATCAGAAGCCGTCTGGGCTAATGCAACCGTTGGCTATTCCAGAGTGGAAGTGGGATAGTATCAGTATGGATTTTGTTTCTGGTTTGCCGAGGACAATTAAGAATTTTGAAGCTATTTGGGTGATTGTTGACAGATTGACAAAGTCGGCTCATTTCATTCCGATCAGAATGGATTATCCGATAGAGAGATTAGCCGAGTTGTATATTGAGAAGATTGTAAGTTTGCATGGTATTCCGTCTAGTATTGTTTCGGACAGAGATCCTAGATTTACATCGAAGTTCTGGGAAGGTTTGTAGAGAGCTTTGGGAACTAAACTGAGATTGAGTTCTGCATATCATCCGCAGACTGATGGTCAGACTGAGAGGACGATTCAATCACTAGAGGATCTTTTGAGAGCTTGTGTTTTGGAGAAGGGAGGTGCTTGGGATTGTTATTTACCTTTGATTGAGTTTACCTACAACAATAGTTTTCATTCGAGTATTGGTATGGCACCGTTTGAAGCTTTGTATGGTAGGAGATGTCGGACACCTTTATGTTGGTATGAGTCCGGTGAGAGTGCTGTGGTTGGACCGGAGATTGTTCAACAAACTACGGAAAAGATTAAAATGATTCAGGAGAAGATGAGAATTGCTCAGAGTCGTCAGAAGAGTTATCATGACAAGAGGAGGAAATCACTTGAGTTCCGAGAGGGAGATCACGTGTTTCTTCGTGTTACTCCGATAACTGGGGTTGGTCGAGCTTTGAAGTCAAAGAAGTTGACACCTCGATTTATTGGTCCTTATCAGATTTTGGAGAGGATAGGAGAAGTAGCCTATCGTATCGCTTTACCGCCGTCACTTGCGAATTTGCATGAGGTTTTTCATGTGTCTCAGTTGAGGAGGTACATTCATGATCCGTCGCATGTAATCCAAGTAGATGATGTACAGGTGAGAGATAACCTGACTGTTGAAATATCGCCTATGAGGATTGAGGATCGAGAGTTGAAGCAGTTGCGGGGTAAAGAGATTGCTTTAGTGAAAGTAGCTTGGGGAGGACCAGCAGGTGGCAATGTGACTTGGGAACTGGAGAGTCAGATGAAGGAGTCTTATCCGGAGTTATTTGCTTGAGGTATGTTTTCGAGGACGAAAACTCTTTTAGTGGGGGAGAGTTGTAACACCCCGAATAAAATAAGAGAATTATTTAAATTAAGTTAATAATAATATATTTATTAATTTAATTAAATAAATTGAATTATTGGATTATTATTATTATTATTATTTGGAATAATAATTATTGGAAAATATATAAGTTGGAAATAAGGAAAAAAAGTTTTCAATTTTGTAAAAGGGTTTTACGTGAAAACTGAGAAGTTGCAGAGAAGAGGAGAAAGGGGCAAAGAGGAAGAACCAGAGAGCAAAGGTTGGAGAAGAGCTTGAAGCTTAGAGATTGCCGGATTATCTCAGGTAAGGGGGGTTTATCGTCGTTTGATGGGTATTATAGATTAACATGTCATGGGTAGTGATAGCCGTTGAATTGACCCTAATTGGGATTATGAATGCTGGAAAATTACGTTGGATGAAACTGTGTTTAGGCTGTAATTGAATATGTGTTTGGGTTAGTTGTGAATTTCCGAACGTATAGCTTTTTACGGAATTGGAATCGGAGGTCCGGAAGTCCTCCAACGGCGGAAAATGCGGAGAACTCTGCATTCTGCCTTGTGTTAGCGCAGGGACTGCTGTTTTGCCTGCGTTAAACCCAGGGTGTTAACCGGTTAACACTATTATAATTTGTGAAAATGTGCTGTTTTGCCTGCGTTAACCGGTTAACCCAGGGCGTTAACCGGTTAACACTGTTGCGTTTTGCCAGAAAATGTATTTTTGTCCTGCGTTAACCGGTTAACCCAGGGCGTTAACCGGTTAACACTGTTGGAAATTGGAAAATTTGATATTTTAATGTTGTGAACATAATTGGTGATTGGCATATTCTCGTTGATTTCGATGAGTAATTTTGTTGAGTTTATGTTATGAAGTGGTGATATAAATATGTTGATAAGTTGTGTTAAGTTGTTGAAAATACTGAGTTGTAGGCTTGATGAGCCAACGTTGATTATAAGTTGATTATGTTGAAAACATTGTTGTGTTGCTGTTATTATTATGTTGTCGGAATTTAAAGTCGTGTATGCCATGTACATTCATATGCATTAAGTCGGAGCTTTGCTCACACCACGTTGGCCTGGATTGGCAAAAATTGGAGCTTTGCTCACACCACGTTGGCCTGGATTGGCAAAATTTTAAGTTGAAAGTTGAAGGCTTATGCCTTGATGCCCACTAAAATGGCAATGATTTTAAGTTGGGAGTTTTACTCCGAATGGTACCACATGCATGATGAGTCGAGTCTCATTTGAGTTGCATTTTATGTTGTTATTGAGTTGCATTCTATGTCGTTATTGAGTTGCATTTTACGTTGATATTGAGTATGAGAATTGAGTTGATGTGTCGTTACTGAATGCATGATATGATTAGGGTGATTAACGTGTAAATTTACTTAACATAACATGATAATTTATAATGTTTGTTATATCGATTGAGGAACTCACCCTTACAACTATTTTTCAGGTAACGAGCAATGAGTTGAGTAGAAGCTAATGCTTGGAGTCTAGTGTAGTCTACTTAGTGGGTCGTGCTCTGATAGATGTAACATCGGGATGGGATGTTTTAATTGTTTTATTATTGGTTGTTGAACCTTTTTACCTGTAAAACTTTATATGCTTTGAATGGTTGGTTGATTTTATCCGCTGCGAATTATGCAAAGATGTTATTTTGATTAAATAAAGAGCATGGCAGTTTTATGGTGTGAAATGTTGTGTGACACCCTTGGTGCATGATTACTCGGATATATATATATATATATATATATATATATATATATATATATATATATATATATATATATATATATATATATATATATATATATATATATATATATATATATATATATATATATATATATATATTTGTTGTTGTTATTAAATATTTGGGGTATTTTAGAAGGGTGTTACAGACATTGCCAACAATGATGCCAGGCGGAACCTGTGTTATAGGTAATATAATCTTTCACCGTCTCTTTTGGGCGTTTGACCCATGCATCAAAGGTTTTGCATTCTGCAAACCTATTATTCAAATTGATGGCACTTGGTTATACGACAAATACAAGGGTACTTTGCTTATGGAGGTTGCACAAGACGGAAATAACAATGTCTTTCTCATTGCCTTTGCTCTAGTTGAAGGTGAAACGACTGGTGGATGGGGTTTCTTTCTTCGACATCTCAGAACGCATGTGGCTTCACAAGCCAATCTTTGGTTGATTTCTGAGAGTGCCTACAACAACCATGACAACGGATGGCATAATCCTTCTTCTACCCATGTCTATTGCATTAGACATATTGCAAAAAACTTCATGCGTGCAATAAAAGATAAGAATCTTCGCAAGAAGTTGGTGAATGATGGGTGTGCTCTAACTCAGCTGTCATTTCAATATTATCGTGATGAAATTAGATTGTCTAATAAAGACACAGGAAGATGGCTAAATAGCATACCAGTAGAGCAGTGGACAAGGGTATTTGACGGAGGTTGTCGATGGGGTCACATGACAACAAACCTAGTGGAATGCATGAACGAGGTATTCAACGGAATTAGAAATCTTCCAATAACCGCCTTGGTCAGATCGACCTATTATAGGTTGGCTTCTACGTTCGCAACCAAAGGTGAAAGATGGAGTGCGGTGTTAATGTCTGGGCAAGTATTCAGTGAGTGTTGCATGAAATTCATGAAAGAGGAGAGCATCAAAGCTAGCACACACGCTGTAACAGTCTTTGACCGTCATAGGCAAAATTTCAGCGTCTAGGAAACAATGTATCACAACGAGGGGAGACCAAATTTTGCTTATATGGTTAGACTAAACAGAAGTTGGTGCGACTATGGAAAGTTTAAGACCTTCCGTATTCCTTGCTCCCATGTCATTGCAGCATGCGCATATACTCGCCAAGACGCTTACAACCATTTATCTGATGTGTACAAGGCCGTCACCGTCATGAATGTATATAATAAAAGCTTCTCGGTGCTATCAATGGAGGAATACTGGCCTCCATACGAAGGTGACATAGTTTGGCATAACGACGAGATGTGTAGAAAGAAAAAAGGAAGGTCAAACAACACATGTATTAGGACAGAAATGGATACGACGGATAAAATGATAAGACTATGTAGTATTTATCGTCAACTAAGACACAACAAGAACAACTGTCCCAATCGAGGAGCATCATCTAGGTCATAATCTTTTTGTAACATTGTATTTTTGTAGCCTTCAATTTTTATATATCATTAAGTTTTTGTTACAACGAGGTTCACAACAAACATCACTACAACATAAGCAAACTGAAAATAGAATATTTCTAACGGATTACAACAATCAAAGTGATGGCATCTCATTCGAACATCATTTCCCTGGCATCTTATCAGTTTTCATTCGCACCCACTTAAACATATTGTCGAGTCTCTCAACGCTTCTAATTTTTTTCCCTTATGGTATTTTCCCATCTAACCAACGAACTAGCTCCCTCTTCAGTTGATCGAAAATAGTGATGTTCCAGAAGAGCATCAAAATATGAGATTTGTCTCTCGCATAAATCACCTTTCTATAGCGGCAACGAACACCAAACATGATTTCCAAATGATGAAATGAGATGTGGAAAAATGATTCACACAACACCTCTATTTATAACAAAAAAATTGCAAAGTTTGGCGTCTCCTTTGGAAAAATACACATGGGCGTCAATTGGATTGGTTGCACCATGTGCCCTAGCCAACCCATTTGGCGCATGCACTCTATTTTTAAGAGGAGTCGCCAATTGGAATGAGGTACTTTGGGATTTTTTTTGAAAACAAGGTTATTTTGGGATTTTCCTTGAAAAATTGGGTTATTTTGGCAAAAACTTCTAGACTATAAGTATAATTATTTCGTATATAAAAATATTTTGATCAATAATATATTTTTCCTCGTATATAAATATTATTTTGGTTTTGGTTTTATTTTTAAAAATATTTAAATTAATAGTAAAATCGTTCCAGTTTATAAAAATAACATCATTTATAAAAATATTTGAAGTATAAAAACATATAGATCAATAATATTTTGTTATTGTGATTATAATTGTACTCATGTTATTTAAAAAAAACATCAAATAAATAAATTTTAAAGAATGTAGATTTAAAAAATAGAGTAACATTTACTTTAACCACTACTTAAGTTTTATAAATTTCGATTAATAATATAAATATTTTAGTGTAAAATGTTGAATTAATTGAAAAATGACACGCTTTGCCCCGACTTGAATTAATAGTTCACTTTTTCCGTATAAGATAATTCAATTTAATTATATGTTACATTAGACACTATTGAAATTGCATTATCTCAAAAAATTGATGTTGCATTCAATTTTTAATTAAGGAAAACTCATAAACCCTTAAAAGTGTCACATTCAATTATTTCGTATGAATCCTCTACTAGGGTTTATTTTGCTGAAAAATATGGGCAAGAGTGTTGATGAGATTGACTTGCAAGAAAGGAGTACAAAGAATATTAAAGATGTCACGCTAGATGGAATGATGGTGACAAGGGAATCAACTCTTGGCATGAGTAAATCGTATCGGGATATTTTAATTGGTTCTTCAATCATTCCTTATATAAACATGGAGGTTGAGGAAGAACTATTTGAAGGTAATCACCAGGAGGAGGGAGGAGGTATGAAGATTTTAGAATATAAGGTAGGGGAGTACGACTGTCCAACCTTTGTACTGTTTGAACTTTGGGAGAAAATGATTCACCGACCCTGAAGAAAAGGAGTGATTGTTAAGCTCTTAGGGAGAAAGTTGACTACAAGGCACTTGACACGAGATTGAAACCAATGTGGGTGAATAATGGTGTTATCAGAATCATTGACCTGAGTAATGATTATTATCTGATAGCATTTTCTCATGAGGATGACAAAAGGATAACTATGGAGAATGACCCTTGGTTCATATACGATCATTACCTGACGATTAAGCATTGGTGTCCAAATTTTCAGTCGGAGAAGGATTACATTTATGAGATAGTTGTTTGGATCATAATTGTCGGATTATCAATAGAATACTATGATATAAGAGTTCTGACTTTTATTGGTAATCGAGTAGGGCGAGCGATCAAAGTTGATAAGAATACTATGCAACACGAGAGGGGAAAGTATGCAAGAATATGTGTATAAGTCAATTTATCCAAACCTCTTCTTGCGCTCTTCAACATTAAGGGTAAAAAGTATTATATCGAATTCGAGGGTCTCCATATTCTTTGTCTAAGTTGTGGTAGATATGGGTATTTTAAAGAATGATGCGTATTTAGTATTAAAGACAAAGAACCTTATCAAATTGGGAATGGTGGTAAGGAGAAAGGGATAGTTGATGGATCTCCTAAGATGGCGGAAGTGAATATAGAGGGCGTTGAAGACGACCCATGGAGAGTAGTGCAAAAGCAAAGAAAAGGTAAGAACCAGGTTGAAGGGCGGAGAAACAATTCTTTGGCAAGAATTAATGAGGAGATGCAGCTGTCAGGATCGGGATTCACTTCTTTACTTAACAATAACTCCAACGAGATTGAGACAGTTGGACTCGGGTCGTTGGCAGGAAAAGGAAAGAAAGTTATTGGTAATTCTGAAATTAGGGTGGGGAAGAATAATGGCAATCATGATGCAATCATCAAGAAGAGTAATACTCCCTCTGTCTCATAAAAATGTCTCACTTACATTTTTTTGTCTCAAAATAATTGTCCTTTTACAATATCAATGCAACATTTATTATTATTTTTCCACTATCATACCCCTATTTATTAGTTTTCACTTTATTCAATTATTCCTTTAACTATAATTAATAGGGGTATTCTAGTAAATGATATTAGTTTTATCATCAAAATCAGCACATCTAATCATCTTCTTAAGAATCGTGAAATCTTCAAATTGGACACTTTTTATGAGATGGAGGAAGTAATAAAAGAGCTATCATTGAAAAGAATATTGGCTCCACTAGCGAGACAATTAATAGTGGAATTAGTGTGGGATCAGTAAAGGATGCAGTAGAAGAGACAAAAAAGGATGATTTGGCAATATCATTGGGTGATTTACGCATTAATGGCAGACAAGGGCGAAATATTAACAAATCATTAAAGTGTAATATTACACTCAATGATTGTTGTGATGATTTGGTCAAGAAAAAATGGGGAAAGATTGATCATAAGAATTCAAAAGGCAAAAAAATAGGCTACACGTGACAAAGAAGATTTCAAATGAAAAATTAGTGGAATCAATAAAAAGGGTCTAGAGGGTATTATTGGAAGTGGAGGTGAGTTGGATGTTAGCCAATCAAAACAAGTGAATGTTAAGATGAAAGAGAAAAAAAATGTCAGGGCATGAAAACCATGAAGAAAAGAATGAAAATAGAGTTGTTGAAATTGTGGAGAAAAATAATAGTACGTGTGCAACCATGCAAGGTGGGAAGAATCAAAATAGGAACTTTTTCTTTATTCGTCCTCCTGACAACAAGGAAGACCATGTCAGTGCAGTTAGGAATGAGGAAGGAGTTATCATTGAGGAAGGTAGGCCCTTGGAAGCAGTTGATTAGTTACAAGGTGAAGAATTAACAATGGGGATGGAGGAGGTTAAAGAGAATCATTTGAAACTCTAAGTATCTTTTAGTATTTTGGTTCCTTTAATCAAAATTGTTGATGATGATAAGTAATGACGATACAAATTTTGTTTTGAATTGTCGAGGGGATATTAATACACACGAGTATTGAAAAAATTGATAGACACTGACGAATGCCTAACTGGTTTCTTGGATTTGAGGATGTCAAACAAGTCGGGCTTTAGAAAAGGGTGCCAACAGAACTGGACTTTGGAGAAGTTTATCAGACAGAAAATGGGATTTTAAAGGGATTGCTAGGCAGGAACTGGGTTTAAAAAATGAGAGGTCAGACGAGAATTGGTTACTAGGCAAAACTGAGTTCTAAAAGGATTTTGCCAATGGGGATTGGACTTTGAAAGAAGTTTGCCATGCAAGGTCTAGGCTTTGGTAGGCTGTGTCAACTAGGCACTTAGTTGTATGTACGAAAAACCTCAAGTTATCCCACAGGCACAACGGCGGGGATGAAGTTTTTGAAACATGTCTACCCTTCCCGGAACTCACCAATCCTATAATGGGTATTTTGAAACAAATTAAAAGGAAAAGTCTTGACATAGACATCCCTTCTCGTGCAAACAGCAACGAGGGGGAGACATGATTTCATGCACAAAGCAACGAAATAAACTCACGAAAGAAAAGTTATCTTAGTGAAATCTTCTTCATGTATGAGACAAGAGCTTATGAAGGGTAAGCAAAAAGGAACAACTTAAAAAGTCCCGTCGAGGATGCCAACTAGGAATTTTCAAGGATCAGACAAAATCGATTTATTTTTATAATGCCAACGGGAATGGGCTCGAGAATATGCCAAAAGATTTTTGGGTTAGCTTCTTTCTTGGTAGAGAGCTTCATGTTACGCCGAATGATATGCATGAATGAAATGATATGAATTATGCATGTCAGGGTTATGCAATGGATCTGAGGGTTTACGGATGCCCCATGTTTGGGTATGGTGTGATATAAACACTGAGGGAGATTCACTTAGTTACAAGGCTTCCTGTTGAAAGGTTAATGGATGTGTCTAACTTGACTCTCTGACATCCTTACACTATTGGAGAGTAAACTTGAGCTGGACCTTTTGATGCCCCGAGCTTGATGTGAGAAGCTTTGCAAGCATGGAGAGGAACCTTCTCTCTATGGACATTCTTGCCCGAGTTTGTTGGGTATTTGCACGGATTGCCCCAGTCACAAGCTATGAAGAAATTTTGTCTTAGATGATATCAATTTGACCTGCCCTAGTGTTTTGGAACTGTACACCTCTGATTAACCATCTTTAAGGGATTGACTTCTTGCTCTCGGGGTGGCCTGCCCCAGTACGAGCCTTGAAGTAATTATGCCTCTGGATGGATGATATTTGATGGAATGCCCCTGACTAACTAATTTTTGAAGAGATTTGTTGAATCTCGACGTAAATACTTCAGATTAACTGAATATTGTAGAGATTTCTTGACGTGACTATCTCAGATTGGCTGAATCTTGTAGAGATTTCTCGACATGACTGCCCCAGACTGACTGAATCTTGAAGTGGCTTGACTTTCTCCTCAACAGAGTCCTCAGACGTTCCGTCTCTTTGATAGGATCAACCAAAGTGGCTTGATTCTACTCAATGGAGTTCTCAGACATTTTTCACTTTTGGTATGATCAATCAAGATTATTTTCCCCTGCTCAACGGAGTCCTTGGGTATTCTGTTCTTTGTTGATATCATCAAGTTCCTCAATCCACGTTCATTATGGAAAATTCCTTGATGTCAAATGCTTACTCACGAGTAAAACATGTTCATTTTGGAAATGATAATGCTAATGTTATGTTCATGCTAGTTTTGAAATCTAATTTTGTTCACTTGAATTATGGCATATAGTGAATGAATCGCTAATGAGAATGCCATATCGATCCCAACACAAATGATAAGTAAATCATTAAAGAATTAGTTTTAACACGATCTTACTGACTATAGTACGCTTTCGAAATAAACCCTGCTTCAATTTGATCTTTTGAGGGTTGTAACGTGGTCAGGTCCACGGTTTTCAGAAAAAAAAGATTTATGGCTCGAAACCTATTATAACCCACCCACTCTCCTTGATATTCTCCAATCCTATGTTCATCTAATTTAATACAATCACTCATCTTCCAAAAGGGATTTGGGAGTGGAAGGAACCTACGAGGTTTTCGGAGTGGCAGTCACCCACCTTCTGTTTGGTTTGTGGCCACATGATTTTGCTTGTTGAGGATTTCTCTTTTTGATTCCTCTTTTGGTTTGTTTTTTATTTCCCTAATTTTGCTGGATTGATTCAGATTTGTAATCATAGAGATTCCCTAATTTTTTCCTAAGTCACTCGTTTTCGAGTTTTCGACTTAATGGACTTTCTTTCTTTTATTCTTTGAATTTTGATTTCTTTTTGTTTGGAACAAATCGTATGACATGTGTTCGTTTGATTTGAAGGGGTTGTGACTTCCTTGTGCCTCTGTTAGTGAGGGACAATGATCAGTCACCATTAATAGTAAGTTTTCATTACTGATCCGACGCAAAACAGAGACATTTGATACACTGTGCAAGCATTTAAGGTACAATTCGATTAGTTTTACTTCCGTTATGATATTTACGCATTTTTAATCTTTATTATGTTTTACGTTGTTTATCTTGATTTTATGCGTGGGATAGCTGTGTTTCTGTCAGATAGATCCAGGTAGAAGAACCAGGGGACTCAGAACACGACAGTACGAGAGTCCGGTACGAAAAAGAGCAGAAAATCCCAGTACAGGAGGCCTGACACGGCCACCCGTGTCAGCTGACACGGGCCGTGTCAGGGAAAGGGAATCAGAAGAAGAAAACAGTAGCCTGACACGGCCACCCGTGTCAGCTGACATAGGCCGTGTCAGGCAGAGACTTCCCCCGTGTTGGGCATGCCATGGGCGTGTCAGGTGAACCAGTAGGCTGACACGGCCACCCGTGTCAGCTGACACGGGCCGTGTCAGCCCAAGCTCAATTTTTCCAATTTTTCCGGGCTTTGTGGAGACATCTTTGGACCTGTCCAACTGCTGCTGGGAACTTTCACTATAAAAAGAGGTCTTCTACCAAAGGAAAAATCATCCTGGAGTACAACAAACCACAGTATTGTGAAGCAATCAAGTATTACAGAGATCAAGGCATTTGGAGAGCTGAAGAGATTCATGAGCGGGAGCGATTGAAGATCAAAGTCATCCAAATTACTTGTAATGTGTAATTTTTATCTTGCATTGGTTTTAAACAATATGAGTAGCTAAACCCCCCAATGCTAGGGGGTGTCCCTGATTTAGAATTGTAATGAATTTGAGTTTACATTTGCATTTATAATATTTTATTTACGGTAACCTGTTGATGTGTTTATTGCTTTCTCTTTCGGACCAATCGAGATTGATCTATGGTTATCACCTAGGCTGGACCGCCAGTGATAAGGTTTTCATCAGGTTACTCTGCAGTAGATATCACCTAGGACTAGGGATACCCTGTATGAACCAGAGCATTCTTGATATTATACAGCTTAACTTCACACTCATTGGCTATGGACATAGGAATGAGGGTAGATTGATTAAAGGTTTTCTCACCAAGGACTTGGGAGAAAATACCCTTGAGAACTGGTAGTAATTGATATTTGTTGATGCAATAGTAACTCAGTGTAATTACAAGGATAAATCATACACCTTCCCTGGCATTGTTCCTTTTTCTCCAGAAACCCCTATTTTCTTATTGCTTTATTATTTTCTTTTTACACTCAAAAAACCCAAATTAATACTTTTTGTTTAATTGAATGATAATTTAAACTCAATACTACGTGCAGTCCTTGAGATCAACATTCGGGGATTTTCCCCATTATTACTATAACAGGCAAAATAGTACACTTGCTATTTTCCCGATCAAGTTTTTGGCGCCGTTGCCGGAGACTGCCAAAAATTTAGAGTTTAAATTTTCTTTCAATTAAAATTTTGTTGCTCTGCAATAAAATTATATTTCTGTCATTTATATTATACTAACCAGTGTATGCGAGGAAAACCCTCAGCTGAAATTCTTTTTGACGCAGAGATCGAGAGAACCCTTCACAGAAGATGCAGAGAACAAAGAGTGGATTCTACAGAAGAAAGTACCTCGGATCAACCAGAAGTCAAGGAACCAATGGTTGAAGTTCCTCCAGTCCCACCTCCTCAAAACCCACCTCCTCCACCTCTGGAGAGACTCCTAGGTGATTATGGAGGTGCAAACGCACCGGGTGGTCGACTGACCATAGTTAACCAACCGGTGAACGTGACAAATTTTCAACTGCATCCTAGCACGATCAATCAATTGGAAAGAAAACCTTTCACCGAAAAGGTTAATGAAGATGCTAACAAACACCTGCAGAGATTTCTGACCATGAGCACCACCTTGAAAATTGATGGTCACACTGATGAAGCAAAAAAATTAAGAATGTTCCCGTTCACTTTAGCTGAAGACGCAGAAGAATGGTTCTATTCTCTCCCTGCCGGTAGTATCACTTTCTGGGAGGAGATGGAAACTGCATTTTTAAATGAGTATTTTCCAGCATCAGTATTCCTGAGAAAAAGGTATGAAATTCTGAATTTTAAACAGAAGGATGGTGAATCACTGGGAGACACTTACAAAAGATTCAAAAGGATCTTAGTTGCGTGTCCCACTCATAATATGGATCAGACAGAACAAATGCAGATGTTCGTTAATGGGCTGAAAATAAAGACAAAGCATTTGATTGATACAGCAGCCGGTGGCTCAACAAATTTCTCAACAGCCACTGGTATCAAGAGGATTATTGAAGCAATAGCTGCGAATGAGCATCTAGAGCTATATGACAGGTGTACCAGTAAACCAGATGGGGTGATTGATCTAAAATTGGAGACAAATAAAATCCGTCCGGAAGACACTGTTGCTGCCGAAATAGACAAAAAGCTGAAAGCTATGAATATAGGTATCCAACAGATAGCACAAGTTCAACCAGTTCAGGAGAGCACTTGTGAAATCTGTAATGGACCTCACCACACTGTCTATTGCTTTGCGGCTCCCCAACAAATTGAAGAGATCAAATTCTTGAAGCAGAATAATCCCTACTCTAATACTTACAACCCAGGTTGGAAGAATCATCCAAACTTCTCCTGGAAAGACCAGAGAGGGAATGTTCCGCAACAAGGTACAAGGCAATATCAGACTCAGTATCAGCAACAACAACAACAACAACAGGCACCTAAAAAGGCAGACTGGGAGATTGCCATTAAAAACCTGGCAGCTCAAAATAGACAATTTGAAGAAGAGACTAGAAACAATCAGAAAAACACCATCGCCTCCCTAAAGAATCTTGAAGTTCAGCTGGGGCAGATAGCACAACAACTAGCAAGTTCTCGAACACCAGGTTCCTTACCAAGTGAAACAGTTCAAAATCCCAGAGGTCAGGAGAATGTTAATACTGTCACGACGACAGAGAAAAAGGCTGCTAAAAAGAAAAAAATTATATCACCGAGCGAGCCGACTAAAGAAGACACTACAAAAGGAACTAAACCGGTGATTAAGTTACCCTACCCTCAGAGAGTGACAAAGAAGGAACCCAGTGAGTCAGACTTGGAGAAATTCATGACAATGTTTAAAAAGATTGAGAGTCATATGGCCTTGTTTGAATCACTTGAAAGGATGCCCATGTACAAGAAATTCGTGGAAAAGGTAATGGCTGAAAAAAAACCAACCACTGAAGAACAGGTATCCGGTAAGGAACAATATAATGCAAACCCCCTGGAGCAGAACATTCCTAACAAACAAAAGGACCCAGGAACTGTCACAGTACCGTGCACAATCAAAGAAAGAACCTTCAAAAAGGTACTGATAGATTCGGGAGCTAGTGTGAATCTGATGCCCTTATCAATCTATCACAGGCTAGGTATTAAAAATATCAGTGATATAAAAACCAATCTGAAGTTTGCGGATCACTCAAGAAAAGATGCACATGGTGTAGCTGAAGATGTGCTGGTCACAATAGCGGACTTGACCTTCCCAGTCGATTTTGTAATCCTAGACATACCTGAAGACAATGAGGCACCCATCATTCTGGGTCGACCTTTCATGAAGACAAGTCGATGCAAGCTCGACATGGATGAATGCACGTTGACCTTGAAAGTTCACAACAAGGAAATAACAGTGACTGCTATTGAAGACCAGGAGATGGAGGAAGATACAGAATCTCAGTATCAAGTGGGCCTAATCAGGACATTGAATACTATCAAAGTCTCACCACTGTCAGTAACCACCCTGAACAGAGTGATTCCTAACACCGAAAGGAAGGTCAAAAAGGAATCGTGGCACAAAGGAGTCCACCCTGAGAAAAGAGACAATGGTCGGGTTTCAGACAAGAGATGCAACAAAGTTGTGAACCTGAAATACCCCCCATGATAGGGGAAGTGAACCGTCGAGCCATGCGACGTTAAACGAAGCGCTTCGTGGGAGGCAACCCACGCTTTTTATTTCTAAGCATATTTTTGTGTCTATAGGTATATAAGAGTCCCACAGGAAGGAGCCAGCGGTGAACCTGACAAGAAAACCTAAAAACGGCAAAAAAGGACAACCTGACACGGCCACCCGTGTCATCTGACACAGGCCGTGTCAGAAGATGAAAATTGGGAAAGGAGATTTGGAAAAACAGTGACCTGACACGGGCCGTGTCAGCTGACACGGGCCGTGTCGTGAGCACTGTAAGAAAAGCAAATTTGAGGATGAAAAACAGTGGCCTGACACGGCCCGTGTCAGGACCACTGTAACAAAAACAGAAAAAGGGTAAACCAGTAGCCTGACACGGCCACCCGTGTCAGCTGACACGGCCGTGTCAAGCGTGCGAAATTTTTGATTTTTTTTTGAAAATTTTAAATTTTTGTGGGGCCCATCCACTTAAACATTTCTTAGCCACTCTTTTTTTTCTCTTAATCACTCATCATCAGATTTTTTACCACTCTCTCTCATACTTTTCATCTTCTCCTCCCTCTCTCTCACAAACCCCATTAAACTTCATTCACCTCACCACAAAAAACCTTACATGCAACCACGATCCACTCACCTATAGCCAAAACAACCTTCACAAATATTTCTCTCCTCATCGTCCCGGTCACAACCACGGTTTTAGATTTTTCTAACTCCAAAGTTCGAAATTTTGCTATTTTTGCAGGTCCAAAATGTCCTCGAACAGAATTCTTACCGGAAAGCAACAACCAGCGGAGATGGCAAAGTTCCGGAAGCGCCCGAGTCGAAATCCTAATCTGCATTATATTGTGTTTGACAACCCGGAGCAAGAGAGACGTTACCAAATTCACCGAAAACGCAAGCTCACGCCGACCCGGTATATGTGTGAAAAGACTCTGACTGATCTAGGGCTGAAAATTGAGGTAGACCGCATGTTCCACGTCTTGGGCATGCTTGAGTTTATGAGTTTAGAGCCGCCGACCTACGAGCGCATTACTCTCGAGTTTCTCAGCACCTTGGAGTTTCAGCTCGAAAAACGGTGGGTCAACACAACCAAGTATTATTTCGGTACTCCACGCTTCCGGTTGTTTAATAATTACCATGAACTGTCTGTTGAGGAGTTAACTGCTATACTCCGCCTCCCGCTGAACGGACCCGGAGCGGTCCCAGTCGGGTTTTCTCCTAAGGACTTCTGGATCGCCATAACTGGAAGGATGGATTACTCCTCCAAAGGTGCAAAAGCATCAGGCATCCAAAATCCCTGTTTCAGGTACGCCCAAAAAGGTTTAGCCTACACATTGTTTGGTAGAGGCGACAACACTGGAGTAGCTACTCAGAGAGAGCTATTCTTCATGTACTCGATGGCTCAAAATCAGACCATCAATGTAGCTGCCTTTGCAGCAGACTACCTAGGGAGAGTCGGCCGAGCAAACTCCAGAGGCATTTCCGTGGGAGGTATGATCACCCAAATTGCATTGCATTTCGGGTATCAGGCTGTTTTACTCGAGGACACGCCAATCGCAGGTAATACTAAAATCGACATGTCTGCTCTGATTGCCCAAGGTATGATTGCGGTTGCCCCTACCCATTATTCTATCCTCATTCATAAACGGTTTATCATCGCTCTGCCGGATCCGGACAGAGTAGCTATCACCGATTGTGCGAATTGGCTGTATGTGAGCACCGATCCTGATGCGGATGAGGGCCACGACACTGACCATTTTTATGCAGGTGACCAATTTGGAGATGACCAGGAAGAAGGAAGAGAAGAAGAATATCCTCAAGCACCTCCTGAGCAGTTTGTTCCACAACCCCAGGAACCCACCCAACAGGCGGAAGGTTCCTCATCTTGGTCAACTGACCAATGGGGATGGATACAGACAAAAATAGGTGACTTAAGGGCTGAACAGCAAAGGAAAGGCATCGAGCAAGCCTGTCAGGGAGCGATGTTGGATGACATGAGCAGCATGATGCGACAGTTGATGTTGCATTTTCCGCAACCGCCTCCTCAGTAGGACCCTGTAAGTTCCCTCCTCCGCGCTTGGTCACAAACATTGTGGACAATGTTGAGTTCAAGTGTGGGGGAGATTTTATGTCTTTTATGTCTTTGATTTACAATTTTTGTATTATTTTTACTTTTTAATTTTGTAATGAATTTGTCTGCCGAATGTACATTATGCTGCAAGTGTGTGTGTCAAGTCTGTGTTGACAGGTTGGAAAAGTAATGATCACAAGTGAAAAGTGGATGAAAGATCACACCACTCACAAGGTCTTGTTGTGAAGGATCTCCCCAGAAAGTGACACTGCTGAAAGTAAAGATCAGACGCAACATACACAACTTAATCGACACAAGTAGCCTGCACACTCCGAAATAAGAAAGCAATTGCACCAAATTAAGAAGCACTGTGGATCCTGTCAAAGCTGAACCAAACCAAGTGAGTCAGAAAAGGCCAAACACATTAATCATCATGAGCGTCATTCAGGTCTGTCTTTATCACTCTTAATTTGCGTAGACTCTCTGGGACTGTCACTGCATGATCCACACACTAAGGCACGTTGTTTGTAATTAACCTCGAGCCTTTCTAGCCATCCCGCATTATTATATCCTTCGTTAACCCCATTTGAGCCTATATCCATTTTTTGTTTAAAACACCATGAATATAACCATTGTCCACAAACACTTCCTCACCTTGCTCAGAGTCATGAGAATATATTCCAATTGTGTTGAAAAGCTAAGTTTGGGGTAAAAACCCCAAAAGCTCTTAAAGCCCTAGAAAGTGCAAAAACAAGAGAAAAAGAAAAAGTGATGAATCGAGAAAAAGAAAGAAAAATAAAAATCAAATACTCGATGATTCAAAAGAAAGAAGCACAGAAAAGGGTAGTCGGTAAAAATTCAAGAAATAAGAAAAGAAAATCGAGGAACTAAAAGAAACCAATACAGGATATAACATCGACTCTGAGCCAAAAGCCCCTTGTTTTCCTTTTTTTTGTGAATCCATACCCTAACCCAAGCCAAGATACAACCCTAAAGACCTCAAAAGTGTGTGTGTGTTATGTGTAGGTGATGAGAAAAGAGAGACTATTCAAACTTGTGAGTGATATTGCATACTTTGAATTATGAGTGTAAACAGTTAACCCCGAGAGGATTGGTGAGAATGTGAAATAAGCTGACAGGTGAAACAGTGCTTTAAAGTGGAAGTGTGAATGATGACTTACGAAGATGGGTAGGACTTGTGGAAGAAAAGGGGAAGACGTTTGCGAATGATCTCAGCAGTGGTGGAAAGCATAAAGAATTCTGGGGAGTGATACCGAAACATTACTTGGGACAAGCAATGAGCTAAGTTTGGGGTTGTGATCAGTCACCATTTATAGTAAGTTTTCATTACTGATCCGACGCAAAACAGAAACATTTGATACACTGTGCAAGCATTTAAGGTACAATTCGATTAGTTTTACCTCCGTTATGATATTTACGCATTTTTAATCTTTATTATGTTTTACGTTGTTTATGTTGATTTTATGCGTGGGATAGCTGTGTTTCTGTCAGATAGATCCAGGTAGAAGAACTAGGGGACTCAGAACACGACGGTGCGAGAGTCCGGTACGAAAAAGAGCAGAAAATCCCAGTACAGGAGGCCTGACACGGCCACCAGTGTCACCTGACACGGGCCGTGTCAGGGAAAGGGAATCAGAAGAAGAAAACAGTAGCCTGACACGGCCACCCGTGTCAGTTGACACGGGCCGTGTCAGGCAGAGACTTCCCCCGTGTTGGGCATGCCATGGGCGTGTCAGGTGAACCAGTAGGCTGACACGGCCACCCGTGTCAGCTGACACGGGCCGTGTCAGCCCAAGCCCAATATTTCCAATATTTCCGGGCTTTTCATTCTTCGGGCTTTGTGGAGACATCTTTGGACCTGTCCAACTGCTGCTGGGAACTTTCACTATAAAAAGAGGTCTTCTACCAAAGGAAAAATCGTCCTGGAGTACAGCAAACCACAGTATTATGAAGGAATCAAGTATTACAGAGATCAAGGCATTTGGAGAGCTGAAGAGATTCATGAGCGGGAGCGATTGAAGATCAAAGTCATCCAAATTACTTGTAATGTGTAATTTTTATCTTGCATTGGTTTTAAACAATATGAGTAGCTAAACCCCCCAATGCTAGGGGGGTGTCCCTGATTTAGAATTATAATGAATTTGAGTTTACATTTGCATTTATAATATTTTATTTACGGTAACCTGTTGATGTGTTTATTGCTTTCTCTTTCGGACCAATCGAGATTGATCTATGGTTATCACCTAGGCTGGACCGCCAGTGATAAGGTTTTCATCAGGTTACTCTGCAGTAGATATCACCTCGGACTAGGGATACCCTGTATGAACCAGAGCATTCTTGATATTATACAACTTAACTTCACACTCATTGGCTATGGACATAGGAATGAGGGTAGATTGATTAAAGGTTTTCTCACCAAGGACTTGGGAGAAAATACCCTTGAGAACTGGTAGTAATTGATATTTGTTGATGCAATAGTAACTCAGAGTAATTACAAGGATAAATCACACACCTTTCCTGGCATTGTTCCTTTTTCTCCAGAAACCCCTATTTTCTTATTGCTTTATTATTTTCTTTTTACACTCAAAAAACCCAAATTAATACTTTTTGTTTAATTGAATGATAATTTAAACTCAATACTACGTGCAGTCCTTGAGATCGACATTCGGGGATTTTCCCCATTATTACTATAACAGGCAAAATAGTACACTTGCTATTTTCCCGATCAGACAACCGTTGCAGACTTGTGATTTTTGACCTCTCGTGAGGGGTAAGATATGGTTGATCCTCATATAAGACACTCCCGTTTTGAAGTTTGAATGCCTAGTCAAACTAACTGATGACTACCCTGCCCCGGGTTAAGATTGAGGGTTTTATGTTCAGAAAGAACATCCTATTCCTTGGCTCAAGGGGGTTAACTAGGGATTATCTTCCTTATACCTCTGGTGTTTGGGGATTCGAAGCAATGCCTTACATCGTCAGCAAGGTTCTATTCAAAAGCATACATGCAGTAATTTTGTGTTTTCAAATTCCACCATTCTCCTTTTGATTTGACTTAACAAAAGTTTGATATTGACACAATGGGGTATGAGTGAACACGAATGGATTTATTCAAAACATGCATATTTATTTCAACGTCATTATTATGCAAACTAACGAGTTTATTACAAGTGAGTATTACAAATGACAAACAAGAAAAATTACACATGAAAATGATTGAACAAATTAGTGATTGTTGGAGTGATCAACCTTATTCCTCTCATAACTTGGGGTCTTGGTGTTGGTAGAAGCCGATGGGACAGTCCCAAAAATACAACTCCTTCAAACCTACCATTGCTCTGACTATGGCACTGCAGATGTGCTTGTCTGTATGGAGTTGTTCATTACATTTGGAACAACTGGCGCGAACAATATAACTTTCGAGTCAATCAGGTGTTGAACCTTATGCTTTAGAGCCATGCAGTTCTCGACAGTATGCCCAAGTGCTCCAGAATGGAACTCACACCTAGCATTGGCATCATAGCCTTGAGGGAGAGGTGTTAGAGGAGGTCTCTACTCTCTATATTGCACCACAAAGTCTCGAAGCAAGTGAGCAAGCAGTTGACTGTACGACATAGGGATCAAATATACCATTTTCTTTGGTTTCCTCAGTTTCTGTTGCCCCATGCTGATAATGATTATGTCGTTGCAGAGCGTGGGGATATTGATAATGCATTGGTGGAGGATCGGTAGGAATAACATACGTGGGGTGCTGATATGGGTTAGGTGATACTGTTGCCACATGATAGTATGGCATTTGGTATGTTCCAGCTTCCCCTTTAGCGATCGTGGCAACATTGGTCTCCCATTCCTTCTTCTTTGGGAATCTGGAATGGGATTTCTTTGCTCCACTAGCCGCAACTATTGTATCTTGTATCTTACCGATCTTCAGGCAGTTCTGGATTCGCTCACCAGCAATAACCAGGTCTGAGAATCCTGGGGAGGCACTTCTAACCATCCTATCAAGATACGGCCCCTAAAGGGTGTCCATGAACATGTCTACCAGTTCTCTTTCAAGAAGAGGGGGTTGAGCCCTGGTAGCTAGATCCTTCCAGCATCGGGAGTACTCTTTAAATGATTCCTCTGGCTTCTGAACAAGGCTTTGGAGTTGAGTTCGATTGGGAGTCATGTCTGAATTATACTGATAATGCTTTAGGAAGGCTTCAATAAGTTCCCTCCAGTTTCGTGTATGCGTGCGCTTGAGTTGCATATACTAATCCAGAGAAGCCTCACTAAGGTTGTCCTAAAAAAAGTGCATTAAAAGTTTTTCATCACCAGAATGAGCGACCATCTTTCTACAAAAGGCTCAAATATATATCTTCAGGAAGGTGACCTCTTGATACTTTTCAAAATTCGAAACCTTGAACTTAGCAGGAATTTTCACGCCTGGCACTAGGCACATGTCGGTAGCAGCCCACCCAAAGGTATCGGGACCTTCTATTACCTTGAACCTCTCATCCACCATACGGAATCTCCTTTCAAGGTCATCAAGAGAAGGACCAAAAGTGTCATAAACTGAATCAACCCTTGTAGTGAAGAAATCATCTTGATGATCTTCAATCTCAGGTTGAGCTCTCCCATTGACATGGATATTGAATGTGTGAGCAGTATTTTGATACACTAGGCCTCTTTCGGGAGGTGGTTAAGCCATAACAGGTGTATTGGCTCCTCCTAGTGGATTTAATGGTATTTTCACAACAGTAGGGTTACCAGCGGCAACTCTCAGATTGGCCTGACGCTTTTTCTCTTGACCTCTAGCCAAAGCTTGTATGGCCTTTATAAGCTGACCCATGCGGGCCTTCACAGTGGTTATATCTTCCTTCATAACAGCTTGGTTCTGCTCCAACGGATCCATGAAAAGTTTCTTATTATTGCACGTGTTGTATGGATGTTGGGAAGTCAGCCTGATCATAGCAGGTTCTGGACAAAGGTCAAACAACGGTAAGTTTTCTTGAATAGGTCAGATGAAATGCAATAATGCATGAATGTAACAAGTTTTTATGTTCCCGAAGGAATGCATATGCTGAATAATGTGATGAAATGGCATGCAATATCATGGATCCAAGGGTTCACGACAATCTTGATTTTGATTTAAAAATTTAATTTCAAAATGATCATAATAAAATTTAAAACTATTGGCTGAAATAAGTAAGAGTAGAAACAATTTGGATAAAAGCTCAACTTTATTTAATAGGGTGGTAGTCTATAAATGACAAGACTCCATAGATTTTACAAAGTTGAAAATGGTAATTTACATGGAAAAGGGTTACATTGAATACAAATGATCCTTAATCCTTCTACCAACTCTTGATATCCACTATACTCTTGACCGCTGCTGGGATGATGAACTGATGTCGACCCTTGTGCTCAAACAAGTCTTCAAAACCACTGAAGATCAGCAGAATACAGTTACTTGCCATAATCCCTAATTTTTGCATAAGTTACCCCAAGATGGGGTACTCAACTTATCGGGAAATTCTTTCTGTTTTATGTCTCTAACTTTTGCCTGGATTGCCCTTTCGGGTTTTCAATCCACCAAGACGCTCATTTTTGCCTAAGTCGCCCTTTCGGGTTTTCAACTTAGCGAGCTGTTCTTTTCTCTTTTTTTAGGCGAAGTATTTCTTGACTGCATCTGCGTTCACTGGACAAGTGAACTCTTCACCATCCATAGTTGTAAGAATCAATGCACCGCCTAAAAAGGCTCTCTTAACAACGTATGGGCCTTCATAATTGGGAGCCCATTTTCCTCTGGAATCTGGCTTGAACGTCAAAATCTTCTTGAGCACAAGGTCACCTTCTCTGAACACTCTAGGTTTGACCTTCTTATCAAAAGCTTTCTTCATCCTTTGCTGATATAACTGACCATGACACATGGCAGTCAATCTCTTCTCTTCAATTAAATTCAACTGGTCAAACCTGGTTTGACACCATTCAGCTTCAGTCAACTTGGCTTCCATGAGCATACGCAATGAAGGAATCTCAACCTCTACGGGGAGCACTGCTTCCATACCATATACAAGAGAGAAAGGGGTTGCCCCTGTTGAAGTGCGGATGGATGTACGATACCCATGTAAAGCAAATGGGAGCATCTCATGCCAATCCTTATATGTGACAACCATCTTCTGGATAATCTTTTTGATGATCTTGTTTGGAGCTTCAACAACCCCATTCATCTTGGGTTTGTAGGGATAAGAATTATGATGTGCAATCTTGAAAGTCTTTGCAAAGAGCTTCTACCATATTGTTATTCAAGTTCGATCCATTGTCAATAATGATCTTACTTGGCACACCATAACGGCATATGATCTGATTCTTGATAAATCTTACAATGACTTACTTGGTTACATTTGCATATGATGCCGCTTCAACCCATTTTGTGAAGTAGTCAATTGCCACTAAAATGAAACGATGTCCATTCGAAGCTTTGGGCTCAATCATCCCAATCATATCAATTCCCCACATGGATAAGGGCCACGGGGAAGAGATAACATTCAATAGTGTCGGAGGAACATGAATCTTATCAGCATAAATTTGACACTTGTGGTACTTTTTCACAAATTTGCAACAATCAGATTCCATTGTCAGCCAATAGTAACCTGCTCGCAACATCTTCTTCGTCATTGCATGTCCATTGGAATGAGTAACAAAGGAACTTCATGCACTTCAGTCATCAACAAGTCTACTTCGTGTCTATCCACGCATTTGAGCAAAACCATGTCGAAGTTTCTCTTGTACAGTATATCACCATTCAAGTAGAAATTACTGGCTAATCTTCTCAAAGTCTTCTTATTTTTGACGTCATAATACCACGGCTTCTCGTCTTTGATCTCTTCAACAGTAAACACATGAGCTGGCCTATCAAGACGCATCATAGATAAATTGGGAACTTCATTTCAATACTTCACTACAATCATTGATGCCAACGTTGCAAGAGCGTCTGCCATCCGGTTATCATCTCGAGGGATATGATGAAATTCCACCTTTGTGAAGAAAGTTGAAATCCTCCTCGCATAATCTCTATATGGTATCAAACCGGGTTGATTCGTCTCCCACTCTCCTTTGATCTGATTCACAACCTAAGCCGAATCACCGAAGACATCCAAATACTTGATTCTGAGATTCATGGCCTCTTCAAGCCCCATAATGCAAGCTTCATATTCTGCCATGTTGTTTGTACACTTGAAAGTCAATCTAGCTGTAAATGGTAGATGCGTGCCTTGAGGAGTAATAATCATTGCCCCAATGCCATTTCCATATTGATTAACAACTCCATCAAATACCATGCCCCAAAGGGAACCAGGTTCTGGCCCTTCTTCAAGCAATGGTTCATCACAATATTTCATTTTTAAGTACAAAATCTCTTCATCAGGAAAATCATACTACACTGACTGGTAATCTTCAATTGCTGAGCCAAATGGTCAGCCAAGATACTACCTTTGATTGCTTTCTGAGATCGATATTCGATATCATACTCTGATAACAACATCTGCCAACGGGCAATCCTCCCAGTTAAAGCAGGCTTCTCAAATATATACTTGATTGGATCCATTTTGGATATCAACCAAGTGGTATAATTCAACGTATACTGACGCAAACGCTTAGCAGCCCAAGCCAATGTGAAACACGTCTTCTCAAGCATCGAATACCGAGTCTCACAATCGGTGAACTTCTTACTGAGGTAGTAAATTGCAAATTCTTTCTTCCGAGTCTCATCTTGCTGACCTAGAACACAACTCATACTATCTTCTAGCACAGTCAAATACATGATCAAAGGTCTTCCTTCAACAGGTAGAGACAAAATCGGAGGCTCAAGCAGATATTCCTTGATACTATCAAATGCTTTCTGGCAATCCTTGGTCCAATCACAAGACCGATCTTTTCGAAGAAGCTTGAATATAGGCGCACATGTGGAAGTCATGTGGGAAATGAATCTGGAAATATAATTCAAGCGGCCGAGAAAACCTATGACTTGCTTCTCAGTTTTGGGCGCAGGCATCTCTTGTATTGCTTTGACCTTGGCAGGATCAACTTCAATACCCTTCTCACTGACAATAAAGCCCAACAACTTACCAGAACGAACACCAAAAGTAGACTTATTGGGATTCAAGCAGAGTTTATACTTCCTCAAACGCTGGAATAACTTCTATAAATGCTCCACATGTTCCTCTTCATCAATTGATTTAGCAATTATGTCATCGATATATACTTCAATCTCTTTATGCATCATATCATGAAAAAGAGTAGTCATTGCCCTCTGGTAAGTTGCACTAGCATTCTTTAGACCGAAAGGCATCACTCTATAACAGAATGTTCCCCAGGGTGTAATGAATGTGGTCTTCTCCATATCTTCGGGTGCCATATTGATCTGATTATATCCGGAAAACCCATCCATAAACGAAAAGACTTTGAATTTAGGAGTATTGTCTACCAGCATATCAATGTGTGGCAGAGGGAAATCATCTTTCGGACTCGCTTTATTCAAATCTCTGTAGTCGACACACATGCGGACTTTTCCATCTTTCTTCGGCACAGGCACAATATTGGCCACCCATTGCGGATACTCAGCAGTTACAAGGAAACCGGTATCAATATGCTCCTGAACTTCCTCTTTGATTTTCACAGCCATATCAGGATGCGTTCTTCTCAACTTCTGCTTGACTGGCGGGCATTCTGACTTCAACGACAATCTATGCTCCACAATCTCAGAATCCAACCCAGGCATATCTTGATAGGACCAAGCAAACACATCTGAATATTTTTGAAGAAGATCAATCAACCCCTTTTTAACATCTGGACATAGTCGAGACCCAATCTTGACTTCCTTCACATCATCCTCGGAACCCAAGTTGACTAGCTCAATCTGCTCTTCAAACGGCTGAATAATCTTTTCATCTTGCTCAAGAAGACGAGACAATTCCTCACTCACTTCTACATCACTTTCCTCCTCGGCCTCAAACACAGGGAATTCAAAATTTGCAGAAGAAGAAGAATCATTGTATTCAATGGGGTTAGGAACCAACCTGCATAATGATTTGATATTTTGATTTTAGAGAGGTGAAATTGTGACCAGATATCACGCAGATGGACAATTATATTATTTATTTATGTTTTTTGTGATTACCATTTTCAGAATAAAGCAAAAAGTAAAAATAAACATCAAAGATGTGGATGAATAGAATTAATTTTATTGATGATCAATTTAAAATGCCCAAACAATGTTCACTTCTCCCTTAGGCATAGGAGAAGGATTTTAAAAATATATAAGCAATTACTTAGATCGATGCAAAATAATAGGAATATCAACGGCAATCCAATTGTTGCATGCCCCTCAATGCGTTATAAAGTTGGTGCAGTCTTCCTCTTCATCATCCTCTAGCACAATAACTAAGTGTTGTTCATTGCCATGAATGAACCCTCCGCTACGGAAGCTAAGTTGCGTATATTCAGATCTAACAACTGACGAGCCTCTATGGAACCCCGAACCAATTCTTCCTTTGTTGTCAGAGACCTCTACCATGCGCCCCCACTGATCAACAGTTCCTTCTTCAATAATCTTCTGAGCATCTTTCAATGAGGACATAGGTGCCCCAACTCTCTTCTCAGCAGCAATAGATAAGGCTTGGAACGGAGTCCCAACCTTATCCTCAACTTCAACATATGAGAAAGATGACAGATGGCTAACCAACATCGCCTTCTCTCCTCCCACAATCACTAGCTTGCCATTCTTGACAAATTTGAGCTTCTGGTGCAGAGTGGAGGTAACAACCCCTGCCTCATGAATCCATGGTCTTCCCAATAAACAGCTGTAGGCCGGGTGGATATCCATTACTTGAAAAGTAATATGAAAATCACTCGAACCTATCTTAACTGGAAGGTCCACTTCTCCAATAACCGTTTTGCGCAAGCCATCAAAGGCTTTGACAATTACTCCACTATATCTCATGGGCGCTCCTTGGTAAGATAACTTCGACAAAGTTGACTTCGGAAGCACATTGAATGACGAACCGGTGTCAACTAGCACATTTGACAAATCATCTTCTTTACAGTTCATTGAAATATGCAAAGCCAGGTTATGATTTCTTCCCTCCTCAGGGAGTTCTTCGTCACAGAAGCTCAAATTATTGCAAGAAGTGATGTTAGCCACAATGTGATCAAACTGATCCACAGTAACATCATGCTCTACATACGCTTGTTCAAGAACTCTCTGTAGTGCTTCTCTGTGTGCTTTGGAATTCAAAATCAGAGATAACACAGAAATCTTTGAGGGAGTCTGGAGTAGCTACTCAACCACATTGAATTCACTTCTTTTGATCAATCGGAGTACCTCATCATCATTAGCTTTCAAATTTCTAGATTCACCAGACTTATCCTTTGAACAACCAACCAGATCTACATTAGGTACCTCCATTTTCTTACCAACCACTATATCCTCTTTATTTTCTAGGACAACTGGCCCAAACACTCGACCATTGCGGGTCACCTTCGTAACATCAACAATGCTCACTACTGAACTAGTTGTAGGTAACGGGACCTCTTGACCATTCTTCATCATTGTAGCATTATACTAGTATGGTACAACCTTATCAGATGCATACGGGACTGGGCCCGCTAACCATATTACCAACGACGATACTGATCTTTGATTGACATTCTTGTTGTTGCTGCTATCATACTGGATTATCAACCGCTCTTATTGCTTAAAAACGGGCACTATGACATTGACATCGTCATCTACTTGACAGGACTAAACAATCTGGATCATGACTTCATCCATTAGACGCTGGATGTCCCTTTTCACTATATCACACCCTCTTGGGTTCACACTACAAATAACACAACCATCATGGTCATGTTCACAGTCACTCACCATACAGATATCTTTTTGCATTTGCACCAAAGATCTTCGGATAAACCGAACATCAAAGACCTTGAATTCTCCAGGACAACCGTCCACCATATTCACTAAAGAGTTCCCATGAGCGGGCAAAGGGTTTGCTTTCACATTTGGTGCGCGGTCCTCAAAGGACATCATACCACTCTTCATGAGCTTTTGAACCTCATATTTCAATGGATAGTAGTTTTCAATATCATGGCCGGGTGCTCCTTGATGAAAAGCACAACAGAGCTCAGGTTTATACCACCAGGGAAATGGTTTTGGGATCTGCGGTGGAGTCCTCGGTTGAATCAAGTTCTTGAGAACTAACGAGGGATACAACTCTGCATACGACATAGGAATCGGGTCAAAAGAGACCTTCTTCCTCTCAAAGTTTTGCTGATGCTGATTATTGTTGATATTGTTGTTGTTGTAGGTATTCGTTCTTTGTTGAGGTTGTTGTTGTTGACGTTGATGTTGTGGTTGTTGTTGAAATGGTGTTGCTTATTGATTAGAAAATACCAGAATAATGGAAGATACTTGATGATGATGATGTTGACAGGGTGGTGGATTTCTTCTGATCTGAGGCCTCCTCTGCCTCCCACTAGAAATTGCATTGGTCTCATTATCCTTCTTCTTGCTGAAACTACTGCCATACCTCTTACTTGTTGACGCCTCATCTCTTGACAAACGTCCTTCACGGACTCCTTCTTCAAGTCTCATCCCCATATTTACCATTTTGGTAAAATCACTGGGGGCACTAGCGATCATGCGTTCATAGTAAAATGAACTCAGGGTTTTCAAGAAGATCTTTGTCATCTCTTTCTCCTCCAAAGGAGGAGTGATCTGGGCAGCCAACTCCCTCCATCTTTGCGCATACTCTTTGAATGTTTCTTTGTCTTTTTGAGACCAGGACCTTAACTGGTCTCTATCCGGCGCCATATCCACATTATATTTATATTGCTTCACAAAAGCCTCTCCCAAGTCATTGAAAGTGTGGATGCTTGCACTATCCAACCCCATATACCAACGGAGTGCAGCACCAGTCAGGCTATCCTGGAAGTAGTGAATCAACAATTGATTATTATCTGTCTGAGTTGACATCTTGCGAGCATACATCATAAGATGAATGAGCGGACAAGAATTCCCCTTATATTTTTCAAAGTCAGACACTTTGAACTTCACCGGAATTTTGACGTTGGGCACTAAGCACAACTCAACAGCATTTTTCCCAAACAGATCTTTACCTCTCAGCGTCTTCAATTCCTTGCGCAGCTCAAGAAATTGGTCCTTCATTTTTTCCATCTTCTCATAAACATCTGGACCCTTAGACGGCTCGGAATGATAGATGGTATCCTCTACGCGAGGCAAAGTGTGCACAATTGGAGGTGGCACGGACATGATCGGGCTAGATGCCGGCATGGAAGCAAAGGTAGGCACAAAGCCTTCTGGCACAAAGTTGGGCGGCATTCCCCATGGGAATTCGGCAGGCAGGTTGGGCGCGAAGTGGGCGGTAGCAGCAGGCACGATAGAGGTAACCACTTCTGAAGTAACAGTCCTCGCAGGAGGAGTTGCAAGCGTTGGAGAAGCTTGGCTTTGAGAAGCAAGAACTGACTCCATCATGGCAGTCAGTCGAGCGATTTCGTCCTTCAGCTCTCTGTTCTCTTGCTCTATATGCTCCATAATTCTTAGATGATTGGCTCTGGTATTGTATCGGTGAGCCAGCTTGGCTAAAGTACAGAAGAAACACCAATCAGACACCTGGCAAAAACCTGCTTATGCAAATGATGCATGAAATGTAATGCTTGATTTTTTTTATTTCCAAGGAATTTACTATATCATTTGCAAATATATATTTAAATGGCTATTGCAACAATTTGATATGACCAAAAATCTCTTTTTATTTATATAAATTGGAAGGATTACACTGAGTACAATTTCAGAAACCAAAATAAAAAGATACAAGAGAAAAGGAGACTAGTCATCCTAAGGATCCCTAACAACAATGTCAGAAGATCTAGCCAAAGGCGCGTACTTCCTTCAAATGTGACGGATCTCGGTCTCAAAAGAAATCTTCATCTGAGTCTTCTCGGGGACAAGCTGGTCAACAATCTTCTTCCAAGTAACTGAAGGCTGAGGCATGCTAGAAGATGAAACCCCTGGCTCTCTCTGTCTCTTCGTCACTCGGTCTTCAAGTAGCTCAATTAGTGCATCTTTGTCCTTAGACTCCAACTGCAACTCTTCATGCTTCTTGCTCAAAGCATGGAAACACTCTTCCCACATATCCTTTTCTTGCTTCATCTTGACGAGCGTGTCCTCCAACTCATCTACATCTTAGTTAGGGAGAGTTAATGGCTCAACCACAACCATATACATAGGTCTTTCACAAGGATAAGGCATCTTCAATTTCAAAGCTCTCTTCTTCACCCAAAGAGTGTAAGCTTCCAAAGCTACACAACTGCACGGACCAAGCTCGGATCTTCCTTTCCTATGCGCATTATGCCATGCATGCACAATCTTCTGCTTCAAATGTTGGGAATCTTTACCCTCTTGATAGAAAAGACCTTCTAACAACATGTTATTAGGTTTATCTCTCAAGGGGAACCCAAGTTGACGACGAGCCAAAGCAGGGTTGTAGGTAATTCCTCCTTGTGTCATACCAAACAGCTTAAAGATGGGTCATACCAAACTATATCATCATTAGTGAGAGACATAAGTCTCTGAGACCACCTTAGACATTGTTTGTTCTCCACAAAAGCAGGTGTCTGAGGCAAGTGCGAAATAAACCACTTGTACAGAAGAGGAATGCAACAGACAATCATTCCACCACCCTTAGAATTCCTTAGATGCAAAGAGAAATACATATCACCCAACAAAGTAGGCATAAGATTCCCAATCAAGAAAAGTCTAATGGCGTTAACACCAACAAAACCGTCAATGTTAGGGAACAAAGCTAATCTATATATGAGTAACACAAAGATAGCTTCAAAAGCATCCATACTACCAGCTTGAGCAAAAGAAGTAGCTTCCTTGATGAGGAAAACAGATGGCAATCCAAATAACCCTCCTTTCTTGACCCAATGAGCATCTATCTCAGACTTCATCAAGTGAAGAGCTTCAACAATAATACTAGATCGGGGAATCTCCTCCAATCCACTAAAAGGAACTCTACTAGAAATAGGTATCCCCAAAAGATGAGAATACTCCTCCAAGGTAGGCACAAGCGGAAAATCCAGGAAAGTGAAACAATGGTAGAGAGGATCATAGAACTGCACCAATACACTCAAGAGTCCTTCAACCACATCAGCAGACAAGATAGACAAAAGCTTCCCATGACGTTGTTTAAAGTCCAAGGGATCTAATACAAAAGATGCTAGCTTCCTTAACTCTTTCAAGTCGGGACATCTGAAACTGTACTTCTTAGTGTTCCTTCGTCCATAATCCATGGTCTGAAAATATTTGCAAATGATACCTTAGTTCCTTGAAATTTTCGTGTGATGAATGTTATGATGCGCATGAATGCATGAATGCAACAATCACAAATAAGGGATCACACACAAGGCAAACAGAGGTCAAGGGATGAATCAAGTCATTGCCAAGATCAATCATCCATTTTGGTGGATTATGGTTTACACCTTATCAACATCCAAGTTCCATTGATATTGACACGACTTGATTGGATCAACCAAGAATCAAGGGTTTGTTGTGAGTCACGATCATGGAGTCTGGGTAAGAACCATCCCAAAGGAGTGAACTAAGGACGAAAACCTGTAGATCATGTTCTAAAAAGATCCCAGAGTCTTAATTCTCTCTATCGGATATTACAGGTTAAGATGACTGACTCATCAACCCATAATATTCTCAAGAGAAACTCGTCTGAGTGTAGTATCGCATAACAACTGTTATCAAGTCTACACTTGAACAATTTTCGCACTACGTCCTAAATAGGCCAAGATGGGTTAATTGTTCTAAGGTCCTCAGCTTCTCGGACCCAATTAGAAACAGTAATGCCTAACCATAAATACTTGCGTGACATTTCCAAATCCAAAGGAGTCTCCACTGAGCATATGGGTCTTAAGCCAACTTGTTAAGGACTACTCCACACAAGTCGAACATGACTATACCATCCTCCTATCTTAATTGCACTTAAGTTCGGGTTAGAACTTATCTCACCACTCAGAGATCACCAAGCACAACAAGCAGATTATATCACACATACATATATACAAACATCACATATGTACAAATATATTCACACAAAAAGTAGGCTAAACCCACTAGAGACTACTCCTCAACAGAGTCGCCACTTAATTTCTGTAGCGGGAAATTCATGATCATCAAGCTATTGACAAGCTAGAGATCAATTAACAAGAGTCGCCACCGCGCTTTTATTGTTTCCAAGGGAAAAGGGAAAAAGTACGAACGAAACCCAATAAGTAAGAAGTTTTCAAATAAAAACTAATAAAAGTCAGAGATCACATGTAAGGGGGTTGGTTACACAGAGGGAAGGTGTTAGCACCCAAAGTGTCATAGGTACTCCTAGGGAGCCCTTTTTGTGTGCATATGTATTTTGTATAAAGTGATGTTTACAAATAAATAGAATGGGGGATGAGAAAAGAATTCATTAATTATATTTTTTGTGTTTGATAAGACCTTCGGTCTTGTACCTACGTACCAACATGAAAATGAGGGATCAAAACCTCGTAGTTCGTGCTATAAATTTCAAAGTGGATGCATTGATTTTAACAAAATTTAAATTTGAAAGGCACCAAGGCCTAAAATGATTTGAATGAGTTAGTTCTTTTTGGCTTTTTGAAAGTTTAAGTCAAGTATTGTTAAGTTTATTTACAAATTTGGTTTAAGAAAATAAGTTTGAAAATGCAATGGCATAAATCTAAAGTTTCTATCTTTTTTTATAAAGTGGTCAAAGTTTAGAACAAAAATAGTTCACACAAAGAAGATTTTGAAAATGGAGAGAGAGACTTTGAAATTAAAGAAATGGGGAGAAGATGAAGAGACTACCCTATGTGCAAAATTTAAAAGTTTAAAGTTGAAAAGATCTGACCATGTGGGTAACAATCCAATAGACAAGAATGGGAATAGAAACCCAGAATTCCCTTGGACTTTTAGAATCAAGCAACACACAAATGCACAATTATATTATCTTGTAGAGCAAATGCATCAAATAAAGATGGCCTCATCCAAGCTTATCCATTCCATGATCTTCTTCAAAATAGCCCATGTAACAGATGAATTCCACAAGTCACAGGTTCAAAATAACAACTTCACAATGATCATGTTGCAGATGAACTCAAAGAGATCTTGAAAGATGTATCAGATGAATTTTTAAATTGCAAGCACTTGGTTCTTCAACAAGTTGGCATTGGCCAAGTCCATTAGCATAGGGATGTTGTCTAGATTCTAAGCCCATTTGTCCAAGATCAAGCCAACAGTCCACTCAAAAGTTTTTTTAGAGTTTTTGTTATTATTATGTACATTAATGGTCAAAGACCACACAAACAAGCAAAGTATATACAAACAAAATATATCACACAATATGGTCCAAATGGACAAAGTGAAAATTACATTAACATAAACAATTAGAATGATATGAATAATGGCAAATGAAATAAAGTGTTAGAAGTAAATTGCATTAAAGTAAAAGCTTGAAATCGAAAGTTAGTAGTTAGTAGGTTAGGAGTTAATTTTGCTTTGCTTTTGCTTTTCAAGACACTCTTTGAAGAACACTCAACCCACTTATCACAAGCATGGATCCTTGAACCAAAACATCTTCCATAGGAAGGAAAGAAGGCAAAGTTTCCACACAATAGCATGAAAGAGGAGAGACTTACAATCTCGCTAACTAGAATGCTTATGCCTTTTTATGTCACAAATTTAGCGCTATGTTAAGCAATCGTAATTGGACTTATGTAGAAGTCACAACCATTTGAGGCCGGGCAATAGAATTTTGGTGTTAATGCATGTTAGAGACATAATATAATGGACTATGCTCATAAAATATTCCACACACAAAAAAGAATATGCAAAAGGTGTGGCCTAATCTCATCCATACTCATGTCAATTTTTCAATCAACTAGCATTAGGACTTTGAGATGTCATAGGCCAAATGGGATGAATGCATTAAGAAGAGGAATGAGATGAAGTGGGAAGGGGATGAATGAGATCACAAATTGGTCAAAGGAGGAATTTTACCAAATTAATATCATTCATTCATTTTGAGAGATGGAATGTACATTCCATCAATCCCCTAAATCCAATGATATTAATTTGACAAAGTCAAATCAACCTTGACCAAGGTCTAACAACAATAAGCAAACTCAATCAAGTCAATACAAATGGTCAACAGAATTTAATTGACATTTATTCAATTAAAAATAATAAAATAGTGCATTTAAATCAAATATGTTTTGTCCAATTCCTAAAATCTCATCAAAACACCAAAGAAATGGCCATGAGATTTATCATAGGTCAAACAAGGTCAAAGGACCTTGGAGAAAAAATTTCATAATTTTTGGACATTTAAAAATATTTTTAAACAATTTAAAACAAATTCAAAATCATTTAATTCATGAAAAATATTAATAATGATCCAAAAAATAATTTTAATTCAGAATATCAAAGAGAAAAATATTTGAAAATTTCCAGTGAAAGTCCCATATTTTTTTGGATCAATATTGAATTTAATATGAATTATTGAAGAAAATGCAATTAAAATAAAAATTCAGAAAATCTAAATTACGTGGACCATCAGATCTCCCTCACTAATTGAGGTGGCAGATCAGATGGTCCAAAGCATGCTATCCACCATGGACCTTAGTCAGCGCGTGGAAAATGTGGTATTTAAAACCAACGCTCAGTATTAAAACGCGAGGGACAGATCATGTGGTTCAGATGCTAGCCAAGTTATCGCCGGAGCCAGAGCTCCGGTCATTTTCTCCGGTGGACCTCACCGGACTGGTCCACCATGAACCATCACAAAAATGAAAAACAAGGACATGATCTTGAAGAAAAAATGGCACTGAGCTCGAATTTGACCTCCATTCATTCCAACTCCAAGTATATTGAGAGATATGTGGAGTTGAAATTCGAGGTACATGAACCGAGTTGCTTCGATTTGACCTCAAAGCAACTCAATCTTATTGCCTACATTGGTAGGACTTCAGACAACCAAATAATCAATAGAATTGAGCAAGAATTTGAGAGAATCGAAGAGTTCAAAATTTCTGAAAATACCTTCAATGGAGGTCTGGATTCAACAAGTCTTGATCTTGCTTGTGCTTGGAGTCACTCCACTTACTTGCAGGAGAAGGATTGAATGGTTTAAAAGCTATGGATTCCTAGAGATTGAATTCCAAAATAGTGGAGATTCAAGCTCAAACTCAAGAGAATTTTTCAGGCTTATCATTTGAGAATTGAGGGTGTGAAGTAGGGGATCAAAGCTGACGCGACTGTGTGTTAATTTCTGAGCAATTAAAGCTCTATTTATAGTTGAAATGGTTGATAATTGCACACTCTCTTTCACTTTCCAATTTTGGCAAATGGTGATGTAATGGTGCATGGGCGCACATAGGCCCATGAAATGATTGCTAGAGGTCCAAAAATGAACATCAGATGCTTTGAAGTAAGCTTGGATTGCAAGGCAAATGCACATTGATGTTGGAAGTTTGATCCATGCCAAGTGATGTTACCATGTTTAAGCCATGCGCATCCTATGCATTTCTTGTCCAAAATGAATGAATTTGAGCTCTTTGGAAAGGTGAGATCAAGAGGAACAACTTTCATGTTCAACACTTTTTTATTTGGAACTTGGAACTTGGAGAAATTTGAGGTGGAAGTTTGGAAAATTTTGACATATCAAATTTTTTCTAAGTGTCAAGCCATATGTCTCAATATTCCACCTTGCTTAACTTTTTATGGGAGCTTCAAATGAGAAAAGTGTCTTCACCAAAGTTGTATCTCTCTCAAATACCTTCAAAACGGTCACAAATTTCATGTCATTTGGATTTGAAATGATAGAGTTATTCATTTTTGAAATTTGGAAAAATCACTTGATCATTGGTATAGGTCAAAAGTGACCTATAATGTAAACTCATATCACATGCTCAAAAAAGTTGAATTAGTTCCCACTCCAAACATAAAAGTTGAATTAGACACATTGAATTTGATTGTTCAACTTGGAAATCTTTCATCTCATAAAAATTGAGCAAGTTATGGCCTTGGGAAGTTGACTTTCAAATTAGGGTTTAGACAAAATGACCTATAATGTTTCAACATAGAAAATGATTTTCCAAGGAAAACTAGCTCTATGTCTCAAGATGAAATTTGTTTGGAATGTCATTTAGAGTATGTTTTATCTTGGAATCATTTTCATATGGTGAAAATTGTAGGAGATAGGGTCTAGGGAGACTCAGTTTTGATAAGATGAATTCATCTGGCCGACCATCATCAACCAACTTGCTAATTTCCAATTCTCTTGACTTTCTTGGCTCATGGTAGATCATATATGCATAATATGATAAATTTTGAAGTGTACATTGAGAAATTTAATCAATTGGGGAGATAGCTTGTTGGAGAAGTTACTCAAGATACCCAGTCAAACTAGGGTTTCCAAGGCAAATTACCCTCAAACTCTTGAAGAAAACTTTATCAATATAACATGTAGAGAATATTGGGACTCATATATGATGCTCATAACCATTCTTGAATCAATTCTTGGTTGTGCTCTTTGTTCATGAGGGTCTCAAACCCTAGATGTGAACTTGATGAATCAATGAGATCATGCCCTACCTACAAAAGAGTTAGGCAAATGTAAAGACATATTTTTGGTATTTTGGTTAGTAAATTGATAATATACAAGTATGATATAATCACAAATTGCTTGGTGATCTCTCCCAAAACAAACCCAATGAAAAAGGGGTAAGGAGGATGCCAAGTCATGATCCTAATGCTAATGCTTATGATGGATTTGCATGAGGGATCTTAGGGTCAAAATTGGGGTCTTACAGTGACTTGTGGAATCTATCTATTACATGGGCTAATAGGAAGAAGATCATGGAGTGGCTAAAGCTTGGATGTGGATATCTTTACTTGATGCCTTTGCTCTTCAAGATAATATAATTGTGCATTTGTGTGTTGCTTGATTCTAAATGTCCAAGGGAATTATGGGTTTCTATTGACATTCTTGTCTATTGGATTGCTACCCATTTGGTCAGATCTTTTCAACTCTTAACTTTTAATTTTGTGCATAGGATTAGTCTCTTCATCTTCTCCCCATTTCTTTAATTTCAAACTCTCTCCCTCCCTTTAAAAATATTCTTTGATTGAACTTATTTTGTTCTAAACTTTGACCACTTTGTAAAAAGATAGAAACTTTGGCCTTATAACATTGCATTTTCAAACTTCTTTTCTTAAATCAAATTTGTAAATAAACTTAACTATACTTGACTTAAACTTTCAAAAAAAAAACTAACTCATCCAAACCATTTTTAGGCCTTTGTGCCTTTCAAACTTAATTTTTGTTAAAAGCAATGCATCCACTTTGAAATTTGTATCACGAACTACGAGGTTTTGATCCCTCATTTTTATGCTGGTACGTAGGCACAAGACCGAAGGTCTTGCCAACCATAAAAATATAATTAATTGAATTCTTTTATCATCCCCCAATTCTATTTGTTTGTAAACATCATTTTTGTACCAAATACATATGCACACAAAAAGGGCTCCCTAGGAGTACCTAGGACACTTTGGGTGCTAACACCTTCCCTCTGTGTAACCAACTCCCTTACCTGTAATCTCTGACATTTTATTAGTTTTGATTTGAAAACTTCTTACTCTTTTGGGTTTTGTTCGTACTTTTCCCCTTTTCCCTTGAAAACAATAAAAGCGCGGTGGCGAATCTTGTTATTTGATCTCTAGCTTATCCATAGCTTAATGATCATGAATTTACCACTACAGAATTTAAGTGGCGACTCTGCTGGGGAGTAGTCTCCAGTGGGTTTAGCCTACTTTTTGTGTGTATATATTTGTATATATGTGATGTTTATATATATGTATGTGTGATATAATCTGCTTGTTGTGCTTGGTGATCTCTGAGTGGTGAGATAAGTTCTAACCCGAACTTGAGTGCAATTAAGATAGGAGGATGGTATAGTCATGTTCGACTTGTGTGGAGTAGTCCTTAACAAGTTGGCTTGAGATCCATCTGCTCAGTGGATACTCTTTTGGATTTGGAAATGTCACACAAGTATTTGTGGTTAGGCATTACTATCTCTAATTTGGGTCTGAGAAGCTGAGGACCATAGAACATTTACCCCCTATTGGCCTATTTAGGACGTAGTGCGGAAACTGTTCAAGTGTAGACTTGATAACAGTTGTTACGCGATACTACACTCAGACGAGTTTCTCTTGAGAATATTATGAGTCGATGAGTCAGTCATCTTAACCTGTAATATCCGATAGATGGAATTAAGACTCTGGGAACTTTTTTAGAACATGATCTACAGGTTTTATCCTTAGTTCACTCCTTTGGGATGATTCTTACCCAGACTCCATGCTCGTGATTTATAACAAACCCTTGATTCTTGGTCGATCCAATCAAGTCTTGTCAATATCGATGGAACTTGGGTGTTGATAAGGTGCAAACCATAATCCACCAAAATGGATGATTGATCTTGACAATGACTTGATTCATCCCTTGACCTTTGTTTGCCTTGTGTGTGATCCCTTATTTGTGATTGTTGCATTCATGCATTCATGTGCATCATAACATTCATCACACAGAAATTTCAAGGAACTGAGGTATTATTTGCAAATATTTTCAGACCATGGATTGTGGACGAAGGAACACTAAGAAGTACAATTTCAGATGTCCCGACTTGAAAGAGTTAAGGAAGCTAGCATCTTTTGTATTAGATTTCTTGGACTTCAAACAACGTCATGGGAAGCTTTTGTCTATCTTATATGCTGATATGGTTAAAGGACTTTTGAGTGTGCTAGTGCAGTTCTATGATCCTCTTTATCGTTGTTTCACTTTGCCAGATTTTCAGCCTGTGCCTACATTGGAGGAGTATTCTCATCTTTTGGGGATACCTGTTTCTAGTAGAGTACCTTTTAGTGGATTGGAGTAGATTCCCCGATCTAGTATTATTACTGAAGCTCTTCACTTGAAGAAGTCTGAGATAGAGGCTCATTGGGTGAAGAAAGGAGGATTGGTTGGGTTGCCATCTGGTTTCCTCATTAAGGAAGCTACTGCTTTTGCTCGGGCTGGTAGTGTGGACTCTTTTGAAGCTATCTTTGTGTTGCTCATTTATGGATTAGCTTTGTTCCCTAACATTGACATTTTTGTTGATGTTAACGCCATTAGATTTTTCTTGATTGGGAATCCTGTGCCTAGTTTGTTGGGTGATATGTATTTCTCTTTGCATCTAAGGAATTCTAAGGGCGGTGGAACTATTGTCTGTTGTATTCCTCTTCTGTACAAGTGGTTTATTTCGCACTTGCCTCAGACACCTGCTTTTGTGGAGAACAAACAATGTCTAAGGTGGTCTCAGAGACTTATGTCTCTCACTAATGATGATATAGTTTGGTATGATTCGTCTTTGAGCAGTTTGGATATTATTGATAGTTGTGGTGAATTCTCTAATGTGTCTCTCATTGGTACACAAGGAGGAATTAACTACAACCCTGCTTTGGCTCGTCGTCAACTTGGGTTCCCCTTGAGAGACAAACTTAATAACACTTTTTTAGAAGGTCTTTTCTATCAAGAGGGTAAAGATCCCCAACATTTGAAGCAGAAGATTGTGCATGCTTGGCATAATGTGCATAGGAAAGGAAGATCCGAGCTTGGTCCGTGCAATTGTGTAGCTTTGGAAGCTTACACTCTTTGGGTAAAGAACAGAGATTTGGAGTTAAAGATGCCTTATCCTTGTGAAAGACCTATGTCTATGGTTGTGGTTGAGCCATTAACTCTCCCTAACCAAGATGTAGAGGAGTTGGAAGACGTGCTCGCCAAGATGAAGCAAGATAAAGATATGTGGGATGAGCGTTTCCATGCTTTGAGAAAGAAGCATGAAGAGTTGCAGTTGGAGTCTAAGGACAAAGATGCACTTATTAAGCTACTTGAAAGACCGAGTGACAAAGAGACAGAGAGAGCCAGATGTTTCATCTTCTAGCATGCCTCAACCTTCCGTTGCTTGGAAGAAGATTGTTGATCAGCTTGTCCTCGATAAGACTCAGATGAAGGCTTATTTTGAGACCGAGATTCATCGCATTCGAAGGAAGTACGCGCCTTCAGCCAGATCTTCTGACGTTGTTAGGGATCCTTAGGATGATTTGTCTCCTTTTCTCTTGTATTTTCTATTTGGTTTCTGAAATTGTACTCAATGTAATCCTTCCAATTATAAATGAAAAGAGATTTTTGGTCATATAAAAAATTATTGCAATTGTTGATATATATATATATATATATATATATATATATATATATATATATATATATATATATATATATATATATATATATATATATATATAATATAGTAAGTTCCTTGAAAACAAAAATAAATAAACAAGCATTGCATTTCATGCATCATGTGCATAAGTTGGTTTCTCTTTCACTAGATGTCTCATTGGTGTTTCTTTTGTGCTTTAGCCAAGCTGACTCACCGGTACAACACCCGCACTAATCATCTCAGAATTATGGAGCATCTAGAGCAAGAGAACAGAGAGCTGAAGGACGAGATCGCCCGCCTGATTGCCATGATGGAATCAGTTCTTGCCGCTCATAGTCAAGCTTCTCCAACACCTGCAACTCCTCCTGCGAGGACGGTTATTTCAGAGGTGGCTACCTCTATCATGCCTGCTGCTACCGCTCATTTTGCACCCACTATTCCTGCCGGATTCCCGTGGGTAATGCAATCCAACTTTATGCCTGAAGGCTTTGCGCTTACCTTCGCTTCCATGCCGACATCTAGCCCGGTCATATCCGTGCCACCTCCCGTTGTGCACACCTTACCTCGTGTAGAGGACACCATTTATCATTCCGAGCCGTCTGAGGGTCCGGATGTCTACGAGAAAATGGATGAAATGAAAGATCAGTTTCTTGAGTTGCGCAAGGAATTGAAGACGCTACATCACTAAGAGGTAAGGACTTGTTTGGAAAGAGTGATGCTGAGTTGTGTTTAGTGCCCAACGTCAAGATCCCGGTGAAGTTCAAAGTTCCTGACTTTGAAAAGTATAAGGGGAAAACTTGTCCTCTCAGTCATCTAGTGATGTATGCTCGCAAAATGTCTACTCAGACCAATAATGATCAACTGTTGATTCATTATTTCCAGGACAGTTTGACCGGTGCTGCGCTCCGTTGGTATATGGGATTGGACAGTGCCAACAGTCGTACTTTCAATGACCTGGGAGAGGCTTTTGTCAAGTAGTATAAATACAACATGGACATGACGCCTGATAGAGACTAGCTGAGGTCTATGTCTCAAAAATATAAAGAGACATCTAAAGAGTATGTGCAGAGATGGAGGGAGTTGGCTGCCCAGATCACTCCTCCTTTGGAGGAAATAAAGATGACAAAGATCTTTCTGAAAACTCTAAGTTCATTTTCTTATGAACGAATGATTGCTAGTGCCCCCAGTGACTTTACCGAGATGGTAAATATGGGGATGATGCTTGAGGAAGGAGTCCGAGAGGGACGTTTGTCGAAGGATGAGGCATCGACAAGCAAGAGATATGGCAGCAGTTTCAGTAAGAAAAAGGATAATGAAGCGAATGCAATAAGCAGTGGGAGGCAGAGGAGGCCTCATATCAGAAGGAATCAATCATCCCATCAACATCATCATCAAGTATCTTCCGTTATCCCGGTATTTTCTAATCAACAATCAACACCAGTTCAACAACCACAACGTCAACAACAACAATCACAACAATGAACAAACACCTACAACAACAACAATACCAACAACAATCATCATTAACAAAACTTTGAGAGGAAAAAGGTCTCTTTCGACCCGATTCCTATGACTTATGCAGAATTATACCCGTCTTTGGTTCTAAAGAACCTGATCCAACCAAGAAACCCGCCACAGATTCCAGAACCACTTCCATGGTGGTACAAGCCTGAGCTCCGTTGTGCTTTTCATAAAGGAGAACCCGGACATGATATTGGGAACTGTTATCCGCTCAAGTATGAGGTTCATAAGCTGATGAAGAGTGGAATGGTGTCCTTCGAGGACCGTGCGCCGAATATGAAAGCAAATCCTTTGCCCGCTCATGGGAACTCTTCTGTGAATATGGTGGATGGTTGTTTTGGCGAGTTTAAAGTTTTTGATGTGGCTTTATCCGGAGATCCTTGGTGCAAATGCATAGGGATGTTTGTTTGGTAAGTGATTGTGAGCATGACCATGATGGTTGTGCTGTTTGTAGTGTTAACCCGAGAGGTTGTGAAGTTGTGAAAAGGGACATCCAACGACTGATGGATGAAGGCATGATTCAAATTGTTCAATCCCGTCATGTAGATGAAGATGTGAATGTCATAGTGCCCATTTTCAAACAGCCAGAGAGATTGGTAATTCAGTACGACAACAACAACAATAACAATGTCAATAATAGATCAGTATCGTCGTTGGTTATACGGTTAGCGGGCCTAGTCCCGTATTCATCTGATAAGGCTATGCCATATCAGTATAATGTTACAATGATGAAAGATGGTCAAGAGGTCCCGTTACCTATGACTAGTTCAGTGGTGAGCATTGCTGATGTTACCAAGGTGACCCGCAGTGGTCGTTTGTTTGGGTCGGTGTTTCCAAGAGATAAGGAGGAATCAGTTGTTGGAAAGAAGGTGGAAGTGCATGTTGTAGATCTAGTTGGTGCTTCAAAGGGTAAGTCCGGTGAATCGAGCAATGTGAAGGCCAATGATGATGATGAGGTACTTCGGTTAATCAAAAGAAGTGAGTTCAATGTGGTGGAGCAGCTGCTCCAAACCCCCTCGAAAATCTCAGTGTTGTCTCTGCTCATGAATTCTGAAGCACACAGAGAAGCACTGCAGAGAGTTATGGAACAAGCTTTTGTAGAACATGATGTTACAGTGGACCAATTCGATCATAACGTGGTTAACATCACTTCGTGCAATAATCTCAGCTTTTGTGATGAAGAACTCCTTGAGGAGGGCAGAAATCATAACCTGGCTTTGCACATTTCTATGAACTGCAAAGAGGATGCATTGTCAAATGTGCTTGTTGACACCGGGTTATCACTGAACGTGATTCCAAAGTCAACTCTGTCAAAGCTATCATACCAAGGAGCGCCTATGAGGTATAGTGGTGTAATCGTCAAGGCCTTTGACGGTTCGTGCAAAACGGTTATTGGTGAAGTGGACCTTCCAGTTAAGATAGGTCCGAGTGATTTTCAGATTACTTTTCAAGTAATGGATATCCACCCGGCCTACAGTTGCTTGTTGGGAAGGCCATGGATCCATGAGGCAGGAGCTGTCACCTCCACTTTGCACCAGAAACTCAAATTTGTGAAGAATGGCAAGCTTGTGATTGTTGGTGGAGAGAAGGCGTTGTTGGTTAGCCACCTGTCATCTTTCTCTTACGTTGAAGCCGAGGATGAGGTTGGAACTCCATTCCAAGCCTTATCTATTGTTGTTGAAAAGAGAGTTGGGGAACCTATGTCCTCATTAAAAGATGCTAAGAAGATTGTGGAAGAAGGCAATGTTGGTCAGTGGAGGCGCATGGTAGAGGTCTCCGACAACAAAGGCAGAACTGGTTTGGGGTTTCAGAAAGGTTCATCAACTGTAAGGACTGAAGATATGCAACTTAGCTTCCGCAGCGGAGGGTTCATTCATGGCAATCAACAACACTTAGTTGTTGTGCTAGAGGATGACGAATTGGAAGACTGCACCAATTTTGTGACGCATGGAAAGGCTTGCGACAATTGGACTGCTGTTGATATTCCTGTTATTTTGCATCTATATAAGTAATTGCTTTTATATGTTTTTTAAAATCCTTCTCCTATGCCTAAGGGAGAAGTGAACATTGTTTGGGCATTTCCAAATTGATCATTAATAAAATTAATTCTATTCATCCACATCTATGATGTCTTGTTTTTACTTTTTGCTTTATTCTGAAAATGGTAATCACAAAAAACATAAATAAACAATATAAGTGTCCATCTGCATAATATTTGGTCACAAATTCACTTCTCTAAAATCAAAATATCAAATCATTATGCAGGTTGGATCCTAACCCCATTGAATACAATGATCCTTCTCCTTCTCCCAATTTTGAATTCCCTGTGTTTGAGGCCGAGGAGGAAAGTGATGTATAAGTGAGTGATGAATTATCTCGTCTTCTTGAGCAAGAGGAAAAGACCATTCAGCCGTTTGAAGAACAGGTTGAGCTAGTCAACTTGGGTTCCGAGGATGATGTGAAGGAAATCAAGATCGGGTCTCGACTGTGTCCAGATGTTAAGAAGGGGTTGATTGACCTTCTTCAAGAGTATTCAGATATGTTTGCTTGGTCCTATCAAGACATGCCTGGTTTAGATTATGAGATTGTGGAGCATAGATTATCGTTGAAGCCGGAATGCCCGCCAGTCAAGCAGAAGCTGAAAAGAACGCATCCTGATATGGCTGTGAAGATCAAAGAGGAAGTGCAAAAGCAGATCGATGCCGGTTTCCTTGTGACTGTTGAGTATCCGCAATGGGTGGCCAATATTGTGATTGTGTTGAAGAAAGATGGAAAAGTGTGCATGTGTGTCGACTATAGAGATTTGAATAAAGCCAGTTCGAAAGACGATTTCCCTCTGTCACACATTGATATGTTGGTAGACAACACTGTTAAATTCAAAGTCTTTTCATTTATGGATGGATTTTCCAGATATAATCAGATCAAGATGGCACCCGAAGATATGGAAAAGACCACATTCATTTCACCCCGGGGAACACTCTGTTATAGAGTGATGCCTTTCGGTCTAAAGATTGATGGTGCAACTTACCAAAGAGCAATGACTACTCTTTTTTATGATATGATGCATCAAGAGATTGAAGTATATGTCGATGACATGATTGCTAAATTGATTGATGAAGAGGAACATTTTGAGAATTTATTGAAGTTATTCCAGCGTTTGAGAAAGTATAAACTCCGTTTGAATCCTAATAAGTGTACTTTTGGTGTTCGTTCTGGTAAGTTGTTTGGCTTTATTGTCAGTGAGAAAGGTATTGAAGTTGATCCTACCAAGGTCAAAGCAATACAAGAGATGCATGCATCCAAAACTGAGAAGCAAGTCAGAGGTTTTCTCGGCCGCTTGAATTATATTTCCAAATTCATTTCCCACATGACTGCCACATGTGCGCCTATATTCAAGCTTCTTTGGGAAGATCAGTCTTGTGATTGGACCGAAGACTGCCATAAAGCTTTTAACAGTATCAAATAATATTTGCTTGAACCTCCGATTTTGTCTCCACCTGTTGAAGGAAGACCGTTGATCATGTGTTTGACTGTACTCGAAGATAGTATGAGTTATGTTCTTGGTCAGCAAGATGAGACTGGAAAGAAAGAATTTATAATTTACTACCTCAGTAAGAAGTTCACTGAATGTGAAACTCGATATTCTATGCTTGAGAAGACTTGTTGCGCATTGGCTTGGGCTGCTAAGCGTCTGCGCCAGTATATGTTGAATCATACCACTTGGTTGATATCCAAAATGGATCCGATCAAGTATATATTTGAGAATCCTGCTTTAACTGGGAGGATTCCCCGTTGGCAAATGTTGTTATCAGAGTATGATATCGAATACCGATCTTAGAAAGTGATCAAAGGTAGTATCTTGGCTGACCATTTGGCTCACCAACCAATTGAAGATTACCAGTCAGTGCAGTATGACTTTCCAGATGAAGAGATTCTGTACTTGAAAATGAAAGATTGTGATGAACCATTGCTTGAAGAAGGTCCGGAACCTGGTTCCCGTTGGGGCATGGTATTTGATGGAGCTGTTAATCAGTATGGTAATGGTATTGGGGTAGTGATCATTACTCCTCAAGGCACGTATCTACCATTTATAGCTAGATTGACTTCAAGTGTACAAACAATATGGCAAAATATGAAGCTTGCATTATGGGGCTTGAAGAGGCCATGAATCTCAGAATAAAGTATTTAGATGTCTTCGGAGATTCCGCTTTGGTTGTGAATCAAATCAAAGGAGAATTGGATACAAATCAACCCGGTTTAATACCCTATAGAGATTATGCGAGGAGGATTTCAACTTTCTTTACAAAGGTTGAGTTTCATCATATCCGTCGAGATGAGAACCAGATGGCAGATGCTCTTGCAACGTTGGCGTCAATGATTGTAGTGAAGTATTGGAATGAAGGTCATGGAGTGGCTAAAGCTTAGATGTGGCTATGTTTACTTGATGCCTTTTCTCTTCAAGATAATATAATTGTGCATTTGTGTGTTGCTTGATTCTAAATGTCCAAGGGAATTATGGGTTTCTATTGGCATTCTTGTCTATTGGATTGCTACCCATTTGGTCAGATCTTTTCAACTCTTAACTTTTGATTTTGTGCATAGGATTAGTCTCTTCATCTTTTCCCCATTTCTTTAATTTCAAAATCTCTCCCTCCCTTTTCAAAATCTTCTTTGATTGAACTTATTTTGTTCTAAAATTTGACCACTTTGTAAAAAGATAGAAACTTTGGCCTTATGCCATTGCATTTTCAAACTTCTTTTCTTAAATCAAATTTGTAAATAAACTTAACAATACTTGACTTAAAATTTATAAAAAAAAAGAACTAACGCATTCAAACCATTTTTAGGCCTTTGTGCCTTTCAAACTTAATTTTTGTTAAAAGCAATGCATCCACTTTGAAATTTGTATCACGAACTACGAGGTTTTGATCCCTCAATTTTATGCTGGTATGTAGGCACAAGACCGAAGGTCTTGCCAAACACAAAAATATAATTAATTGAATTCTTTTCTCATCCCTCATTCTATTTGTTTGTAAATATCATATTTGTACCAAATACATATGCACACAGAAAGGGCTCCCTAGGAGTACCTAGGACACTTTGGGTGCTAACACCTTCCCTCTGTGTAACCAACCCCCTTACTTGTAATCTATGATATTTTATTAGTTTTGATTTGAAAACTTCTTACTCTTTTGGGTTTTGTTTGTACTTTTTCCCTTTTCCCTTGGAAGCAATAAAAGCGCGGTGACAACTCTTGTTATTTGATCTCTAGCTTATCCATAACTTGATGATCATGAATTTACCGCTATAGAGAAGATTTCCTTTTTCTCCTAGATTTTTAAGTTGAGCAACACCATCACTCAAAGATTCGTAGAGGCTGTCCAGAATCATTTTGCGCAGGCAGCGTTGTGACCAGAATAAAGTTGGTTCGCTAGAGTTAGATATTTCTTGGCAACCTGTAGTGACTTCGAACATAAGACACAGTTGAATATCCATAAAGCCAATAAAGCAATGTGTTCTACGTCGGAGACGCTGTCAGTATCTTTGTCATGGTAATGTGCTATGTTGGTTGAGTAGGCAGCTCTAAAGATGGAGAAGGTTATGGGATCATCAGATTCTACATCTGGGTCATAGGTATTCCCAATTGGTTTTAGCCCTGTGTTAGCGGCTATGTCGAAGAGAGTGTTTGTTACCATTCCACAAGGAGGGTGGAAGGTATAGTGAGTATTGTCCCAGAAGTACAATGGAGAAACTAATAAAGTCGAACTGTAATCCAGTCCTACCTTTGACAACATGATTAGGTCATAAATTCCCATGTCCTTCCAGGTTTGAGATTTGGTTTCTTCTATCTTGTTTAGCCAACTTAGATAGTCAGTTGGATCTTTGAATGAGGGGGTCGCTCGGAAGACTCTAAAGCCATTTTTCATAAACCTTAAGTCTATAGTTTCATATGTTAAAGATTGGGATTCCTCAACAATGGTAGTCCTTTCAGCCCTAAGTTTTTTTGCTTGGCCTATTGGATTACATTTATGGTAGGTGGGGAAAAAGTCCTTAAGTATGCTAGAATCGATGTTCAGGTCAGGTAAAGGTCCAAATAAAACATGATTTTTTTACAGAGACAGTAATTGGAATGAGTACCTGAGATTCATAAATTCTTCGTTGTTCTTCAGTTCTTGGTGTCGCATTACGCGAAAAAACCGGCGGGAAAACAAGAACAACAGAGCCGCCACCGTGCGTTATTTATCCCAAAAGAGGGAAAGGAAACGCTCAGAGTAAACCTGGGAAAAGCATGGTCTCGCGACCAAAGAGAATGGGATCGGGAGTCGGTTATGCGAAGGGAAGGTATTAGCACCCCTACGCATCCGTCGTACTCGACGGGATCCACGCACAATAGGAAGGAAAATGGTTGCTAAAACACTGCTCAAACAAACATCTATACAGGCTGAAAGAGACACAAGAAAACAAACAAGACTGACTCGGCAGGATATCGCATCCTGGGCCTACTTAGTCTATCTAGCATAGACATCAGAGTCTAAGTAGTTCGGACTGGGGAAACGACACATGCTCGCTAGGATATCGCATCCTATGCATACGTATCTCCTCGGACGAAGGAGAATCAGAGCATTCGTAGCTCGGCTAACACGCACACAAACAAACACAGGCAAAGGCAAACATGGAGCCTGAATGCCAATCACTGGACTTACATCAGCATCCGAACCAAAACACACACAAGAAGGCAAACGTGGAGCCTGAATGCCAATCACTGGGCTTACATCAGCATCCGAACCAAAACACACACCAAGGGGGTTGAAACACAAAGGTTAAAAAAGAAAAAAGGCGCCCGGAGAGATCGGCTCATCTCCTGCCTACGTACCTCATCTGGTATGAGGATCAGGGCGACGTAGTTCCCCTACAGAGGGATACAGGACTAGCCTAACCAGATAACAGAGGGAGACACAACTAGGGAGACTACGACTCGAGCCTAGATGTTATCATGCAAATTCATCCCTAAGTTAAGGTTTCTAGCTAACTTGCATAGGAAGCAAGCCTATCCTAAACATGACTTGCACAGGAAGCAAGCCAAACCAAACCTATCTTGCACAGGAAGCAAGCTAAAGCGAACCTATCTTGCACAAGAAGCAAGCTAAAGCACACACAAGAACAAATAGCACACACTATATGCAATCAAATGGGCTCAATCAAGGTTAGGTTTTAGTCGAGGGGTCATATCAACCTCAACAAACAAACCACTGTAACAGGGTAATGTTAGCTCTTAACCCTAACATTGAGAGTTAGGGTGAAGCTGATGAAGGGTGAGTGAAGATGAGACTTCACAGCTCTTATCCCTGGCCTGGGAGAGCTTCAGACAAGAATGTGTGGGTTCAGAAAGTGGGAACCCTTCTACACATATGACACTGACTCAATGTACAATGATCTTGGGTTAATATCTGCCATGCATCAACACAGTGGTGTGAGCAAAGCAGATGACACACAGAATAGCAGGGGATGGATTGCACATCCCTTATATCTGCCAATGCCTCTTCACTTAGGAGGTCTTTGAATATGTACAAGGACAAAATGTAAACAAGCACAAACATTGCCTCTTAAGGAGGACTTCAGACAGGTGCCTGACCAAGTAACAGGCCAGGTCTTCCAGACTACATGGAGTAAGGAGATTATACCTCAATGCAAATTGCTATCAAGCAAAGCAAAGCAAAGTTCACAAAGAACTACTAGCAACTAATGTACCTGAAATCAGTCAAACACAATTAGTATACCAGACACAAAGTTAAAACAAACAGCATAAGCCAACAGACAACACAGTCAGGCATATGTGCAAAGCACAAGCTCATAACAAGTGAGCTAAGCAACCTACAAAACAAACAAGTTAGTTCATGATAAACAATCAAACTCATTCAACTTGTATTAATCTCTTTGGAGCATTTGTTGCTTAACCTGAAAAACCAAGCTTAAACATGAGCAACAAGACCACTAGGACAAGCCTAGGGTCAAAAGGGGATAAAAAATTCAAAACAGCAAGTGACAAGTGTCCAAAGTCAAGATAAATCAATCAAGAAGCCAACCCAAGTGGTTTCACATTCATACCATTCATCATTATCATTTCAAAAGCAAATTAGGTCAAAACATGTCAAATAGCACCTCAAAGAAGTCAACAGAATGATTCAACTCAAATCCAATCAAAAGCATTTCAATAAATCCTCAAATAAATCATGATCAAACATCATCCACAACATGATAATCATACCAAATTTCATCTCATTTGGATTAAGGGAAGTAGGTCAATGAAAATCAGAAAGGCAAGGCATGCAAATACAAGTTCAAACTAGGTCATAAATGATGCATCAACTTCAACCAATCATAAAACAGTGATAAAGCATGATAAATGAATGGGACCAAAGCCATGATATACTTCAAGATGTCCACAATGCACATGTCAAATTTCAAGTCCATCCAATTAAGCATTAGAATTTCACAAATCAAATAACATCATGTGTCACAAGAGGTCAACAATTTGGTCAAACAGGGGAGAAATTATCAAACAAATAGAAAATGCATTCAAAAATTCCAGAAAAATTCACACACATTCTAAACATGCACAAGTGTCTTCATGCAAAAATCCTGACCATTTTGAGTTCAATAAGCATGGTAATTAAAATCATGAAGTTGGACATGAATGGTGTGACACAAATTGTCACACCCCTATTCAAAAAATCATATCTCCACAACCAGCAATGATAAAATTACAAACTCTATACCAAAATCACCATGAACATGTCTAGTTTAAGCACAAAAAAGTTGAGAGGCATTGGATCCTGTATCATCATTTCACAAGCAAATTGGTAAAGCATACACAAAATGGACACACATGAACAAACCCTAGGCATTTTTAAAATCTACACGTGCAAAACATCTGGAAAAAACACCATAATAAACTAGAGGTCAAGAGAAGCATTTCACAAAAAATCCCATCAAATTTGGATTAAAAATGAGTGACTTATGAATTTTCTAAGTTGCCATGCCAAAATGAAATAAATAATGAAATAAGAAAATGATTTAATTAAAAATTAAAACCGGCAATGGCAAACTTGTAATATTGGGACTCACTAAGTGAAACGCCGCGTTTCACTTAGTGAGGTGGCATCCTGTAATACGCTACATGGCCTAGAAACTTGGAAATGCATGCAAAACGCGGGTTTAAGAATCAAACAGAGTTCTGGGTTCAGTTTTTTAGGGTTTATGCTACATTTTTTCCAGATTTCCAGCCATGAATGAACTGTAACCAAAATAAACAATCGATACACCAATGTATTCATCTCCTAATGCTCATCAATAATCTAACCCTATTTTTCACTAATTCGAACTAACAAGGAAGAACCAAGCAAAAACACATTTGACAACCAAACTTAAATTCCATGTTTCTCTCTCAATAAGCAACCATTTTCGACGATTCAAGTTTCAATACAATCAACATGGAAAGACCTTCAAGAAGCATATCATAATTTTGACAATAGTGTGAATCGAAATTTTACCTTGATTGAAGGACAGTGATGGAATAGTGATTTTCTGGCCGTGTTGAGCTGAAACAGATGCGCCTGGATGTTCCAAATGATGAATGGACAATGGATTTGGAGCCCAGCTGCCTTGATTTAACTCAAAATGTGAACTGCCATGTGAGAAGCTCAATAGAACAGTGGTAGAAAATGGCCTTACAGTCGTGATTTGATGCTTGCAAAGACTCCCAGAATGTTGGTGAATGATGGCACGATGGACAATAGCAAGGGTTCTTTGAAGATTTTCAGAAAAAAACACCAAGTGAAGAATTGAGTGTTCTTGAGAGAAAATGAAGTTTTTTGATCTGATTTGGTGAATAGTGGCTAGGGTTTTTTTAGTCAGAAATGATGCCATATATACTCTGATTAATAAGGCTTAAACATGGTTAGTGGAATGGTAAAATCACATTAGCTCAAATGAAGGTGTTTTGGTCATTTTGTGAAATTAACCAAGTTGCATGTGCATGGCATGCTACAATGTGAAAATGGGCCTAAACACATCCCAAATTTGATTTCTGAACAATTGCAATTAGTAGAATGTATTGGAAATGGTTAATTTGAAAAGTCATTTTTCACCTCACCCCTTTTTTAATTCAAACCACTTGTAAAAGGCCATTTTGATTGGATGATTTTTGGTAAATTGTGATGAAGGATTTGGATAGAGCATATCAAATGTGACTTGTAGCAAAAAACCTCACCCAATTTGGCCAAATGGTTTGGAAGATATGCCACTTTGAAGTTCAAAAATTTCTGAAAATGATTTGATCATAACTTGCCAACCACAAATGAGAAATGAGTGTTCTTGGACTTTTTGGAAAGGTGAGAGCAAGATCTTAAACTTTCATGTTGGACAAAATTTCATTTGAAGCTTGTATGATGATGTAAATTGGAGGAGAAAAACTTTCTATTTTTGGCAATTTCCAATTACAGGTCAACTTACTATTTTAGGAAACTTTTTGTCTGACTTTATTTTCTCCAATCTTGATCTTTGAAATGCCAAATGAGACTTGTGTGGACATGAATGAACCCTTTCAAACCATCTCCCACCTTGAAATCCATAAAATCAGGCACAGTTGACCACAGTTGACCATAGTTGACTTTCTAGGGTTTCTGGTGAACTGAACAATAACTGATGACTTCTGAGCACCCAATCCTTGACCAAAACACTTCAAAAGGGCCCCTAGGTCACGTGGACATGTTGGACCAACCCTAGGGCCTTGTCTCAATGGAAATTGCACTTGCTTGCTTGATTGACTGATCTCTTGGCCAGTTTGACCTAATTTTGTCAGAGGACTTGCACTTGGGCAAAGGACAATGCAATGCTATACTATGGACTATGTTATGTTAATGACCTAATATGAGAATGTATGTACAAAAGGCAGGTGCAAATTTGAGGTGCTACAGCTGCCCCTATTCAATCAGCTGGGAACCCGAACGGATGAGAGCAACGGCTGTCAGACTTTCAGGGTAAACAGGGATTGAATACCAAAGAACCGTAGAAATTTGCACTCTGCTGGATATGATACAAGAGAAACCAAGTCATTTACTGATGACGGCTGCACGACAACTTCAGAAAAGCAAAACCATTTACCGATGGCTAAATACTGGAAACTTGATATTTACCGATATCAACTTCAGCGAGACCATTTACCGATGGCTGCTGGGAAACAACTTGATGTTAAAAAGGAAGCGAGACCAATTACCGATGGTGGCTTCAAAGCAATTTGACATTTACCGATATCAACTTCAGCAAGACCATTTACCGATGGCTGCTCCAACTGGGGACTCGATATTTACCGATATCGAAGAAAGCGGGGCCATTTACCGATGGCGGCTAAAACTGGGCATTCGATATTTACCGATATCGAAGCAAACGGGGCCATTTACCGATGGCGTCTCCACTTGGGGGAGGAAAAAGATATATTTGTAATGGAATCAGACAATACGTTTACCGACGACTCTTGGGGATCTCGATTTTATCAAAGGACAAACGCACGACCAGACACTTACCGATGACTGGGATGAGACTCGATGTTTACCGACATCGAAAGATGATGTTTACCGACATCCAACAACGACCAGACATTTACCGATGACTGGGGGGTAAGACTATGTTTATCGACACCAACAGAGAGGTGGACCCTTTACCGGGGAAGTAAAAACAAATACTTGTAACAGGAAACCAAACAGGACGTTTACCGACGACTCTACTGGGGATCTCTAGCTGGGGGAATTATCAGACATTTACCGATGACTGAGGAAAAAACTCGATGTTTACCGTCATCGAAAGAGGATGTTTACCGACACCAAAAAAGACCAGACATTTACTGATGACTGGGATAAGACTAAATGTTTACTGACACCGAAAGATGATGTTTACCGACATCCAAAAAAAATGACCAGACATTTACTGATGACTGGGGTGAGACTCGATGTTTACCGACACCGAAACAATGGTGTTTACCCACACCAAACAAAGAACACACGCGGGTGCTGTCATGACACTTATCGGTATCACCAGAATGACATCTTAGGTACGTCAAGGCAAGGCTAAACACTTGCTGGGGGTCTCACTGGGGAGAAACAAGCTTTCCGTTCACGGACGGGTGAGGAAATAAACCTCTGTGGGGATATCAATCCTGAATGTTGTCAGGAGCAACTGTAGCAGACGTGCTGTACCGATGTTGAACAAAATGATCCGCCTCTGCCGGGGATACAGTCTGATAGGTTAACACATGAATGCATATGTTTGAATTTTTCTATGGCGTAATGCTCCATATGGAGTGGGAATGCTACGCAGTTTGATGATGCAATGATCACTATATGCAAAATGCAAAGGATGAACAACCCGCCGGGGAACACGCAGGACGACTGCGCTGAGAAACCATCAATACAAATCCACTGGGGGAAAACAAAGCAACTCGCCGGGGATTAATAAAGTGACTTGCTAGGGACAAACAGACGACTTCACTAGGGAGAGCCCAACCAATCCACAAGTAGGATAAACTCTGCTCTGGGAAATAAAACACTCCTGTCATACCCCAAAATTTACCCGTTAATATTACAAGGCATTTTTCAAGACACTCCGACTTATTCTGCAAGGCACTGATCTTAAAGGAACAAAGGTCCAGCTCACAACAGGCCCAATCCAAGAAAAGGCCCAAACTAGCTTGCTCGCTAGGCGAGCAATTCCGTCGCCTAGCGAACCCCTCGTCATGACACTCGCCCCAGCGAAGCGCCAGATCCAGTAAAAGCCCAAAAATAGCTTGCTCGCTAGGCGAGCAATTCCTTCGCCTAGCGAAGCTTGCGAATATCAGAATTTCTGGGCTTCCTTCTGAGCCCATTAGGTCATAGCCAGAACACTATAAATAGCCAAGCCTTCAGTCACGAAAGGGGGGGAGGACGAAAACAGAAGAAGACGGACGGAAACCCTAGCATAGAAACCCTGGAGAGTAGCCAAGAGAAGTCGGAGTGAAGAAGCCCTGACGGCCGCTCATCCGCACCGAAGTTACCGCCGCCCAACTCAACCCGATACCAAAAGTGACTTGCCAATTCAGCATTACCACTCCATTGCAAACAGGTTTGTGTATCATTATTGTTTTATGCTTCCAATTTGTAAATCTCTAAATGCATAATGCATCATGATTTAATTTTTGGATATGTAATTAGACTTTGCATGTGAATTCCAGTACGCCTGAATATCCTGAGTGTTTGACCATATTATCTCTGTAATTGAATGCAATAAGGCATGCAGCATGCTGAGATCATACTGTTCTGAAATTCGAAACCCGCAGCCGCTCGCTAGCACATCGCTAAGCGAGCATGTAGCGAGCATTCGCTAGGACCTCGCTAGGCGAGGCAGAGGCGAACGGGACAGCCGTTGATGTTTGTTATGTCCTATGCATAACCTGATCTATTCTATGTTAATTATGCACTGTTTTGCCTGACATTCATGCTGCTGTGTTTTCTTTTGCGGTGTAATCCTCGATTGCACCCTGATTGGTATTCTAACCCGTTTGCTGAATTTTGTAAAGGTTCACATATCCCAGGAAAAGAGTGCTGTTTAGGCCTTCCACTTTATTCGTGGGATACCCTTATGAAGATCCACCCTAAATTGCTTAATTAATTTTAATGTATTAATTTTAATGTATTAATTTTAATGTATTGATTTTAATGTGGAGGCTCATCCTAATTACCTAATTGACTTTAAAATATGGCCTTTAAATATGTGATCTTGGACCTCTCTTGTGCCTTACGATATTACGGTATTACGGTCATGTCCCGCGAATGTGGGGATACACTTAGCAAAGACCCTTCGGTTAAATCATCATAAAATAAATCATGGTCCCTCGGATGTTGCCTTCGAAAATACGATTTTGCCCCTCGATGACCCTTCGGTGTAGCCTACGGTTAAATGATGATCGTCCCTTCGAATGCTAAGGTATCCTTACAACTGTTGCCTTCAATGACCTATCGATGACCCTACAATGACCCTTTTACATCCAAAGGATAAAACTACTTACTTCTCAATAGTAAGGACAGTTTTACCCTCATAAGGATAGGAAATGCCCATAACGACCTTAGGAAGGTATAACTCTCAATTACTGGATCATAACCTAAAACATTTTCCACCCCTCACACTTTGCAAGTCCTAGAAAATCACCACTTGGTATACATTCATACTAGAATCATTACCAAGTTATATTTTTCTAAACCGTTTTCAAAATCAAACGAGATAAATACTTTGTATACATTCATACGAGAATCATTACAAAGTTAAACTCTCTTTTCGAAACATGTTTTAAACAATTCACGAACACTTTTCAGACAAAAATATAAGTGATCCAGCAATTAAGAGCCCATGGATAACCATGGATACAAAGGGTGCTAACACCTTCCCTTTGTATAATGTACCTCCCGAACCCAAAATCTATTGAGGTCTTTTCCTGTTCTTTTCCACCTTTCCTTATTGGATAAAAGAAAAGTCGGTGGCGACTCCTGCTATCCGCGACATTGCGATAAAAAGCAAAACACCCAAAGTCAGTTCACCGTATGACAGAACTGGCGACTCTGCTGGGGAAATACTTTAAAAAGAGAGGTTACCTTAAAAACAAGATCACTTATTCCAAATTGTCTGAGTTACTTTTAAGGGATTGCTTGGGTATTTTTGAGTGAAAGATCCTACACCCGGATCTAGTGTACCTTAGGTAAGTAGCAATAGATCATTGCGACTATCCGGCGTATACTGGAATGGTTAAAATGATGGCTACGGTTAATGTGACACTTTGGATGTCCTGATGTTCCTCATGTTCACTTGAGGAAAAATTTGGCATTCGCGTGGTGTCATCAAAGCATTAACCAGACTTTAGCACCTTAATTGACTCATCCTAGCCATTAGAAAGTAGTGAGATAACTGGCTTCGGTTCCGACTGAGGTTGGTTGATACTCGATACTACACTCTTTGAGATTGGACTTTAGGGAAGCTTCGGTCAACCACTTGGCGTTGCACTGAAGTGGACTTAAAGAAAGGTCGATGATCTGAGATCCTTCTAGAACCCGGTTACTATTCTAGGACAGGTTGAACCAACCAAACTTCAGTGGGGAGGGTACTTACCTATGGAACTCATGCAAGCCTTAAAACTTAGGAGTGATTGTTGTGTGACTTGCTTGTGTTTGTTTACATAACATCATAACATCATAACATCATAACATCATAATATCATGACATTATAACCATTTCAAGGACTTAGGGATTTAACTTTGCTCTGTTTTGTAAAGCTATGGCTCCCAGGAAGACCATCCGGATTAATCTTGTAGCAATCTCTCCTCAACTCAAGAACTTAGTGTCAGAACTTTCCGATCATGCGCAGTTCATCAAGAGACATGGTTCTCTTCTCAATTTAGTTACCACTGGGTTCAAAGAAGATATGATGAGAGTTTTATTCCAGTTCTTCGACCCTAAACATCATTGCTTCACATTCCCAGATTATCAGTTGGTACCCACATTGGAAGAATTCTCCAGACTGCTTGGGATACCTATCCTTGATCAACTACCGTTCAGTGGTTTAGAAAAGGTTCCGAAGTCTGAAGAAGTTGCCGCAGCTTTACACATGACGAAGTCCGACATTGAAGCTAATTGGGTAACAAGGAGTGGAGTTAAGGGTTTACTTGCCAAATTCCTGACAAATAAGGCCCGAGAATTCTTAAAAGTTATGAATGTCCGTGCTTTCGAAGACATCCTGGCATTGCTAATCTATGGCTTGGTGTTATTCCCTAATCCAGACCAATTCATAGACATGAATGCCATTAAGATATTTCTCACTCATAACCCTGTACCTACCTTGCTGGGAGACATTTTGCATTCCCTCCACACTCGTACCATGAAGAAGCAAGGGACTCTTATGTGCTGCATACCTTTGTTGTCTAGGTGGTTTATTTCGCACTTTCCTCAATCAGTCTTGAAGAACGAGCAGAATTTGAAATGGTCTCAAAGGATAATGTCGCTCTCCCACCCAGACATCTGTTGGTGTCCTCAGTTCAAGGAAAATGTTACCATCATTGACCGTTGTGGCGAGTTCCCTAATGTACCACTCCTAGGAATAAGAGGAGGTATTACTTATAATCCTGCTTTAGCTCTGCGACAGTTTGGTTATGCTCGAAGAGATGGTCCACATGAAATGATCATCGAAGGCATTGTGTTCGACTATGACAACGATTCCCAAGACCTCCGTCAAAGATTTGTACGAGCTTGGGGCATGGTGAAGAGAGGTACGTTAGGACAGAAAAATTCTATTCCTATGGAACCTTATCTCAGATGGGTACGCGCCAGAGCTCGTGAACTTGTCATGCCATATCTTGCAATCGGACCTCAGATTGTCGAACCTGAAGCTGAAGGAGGTGCTCCTCAGATCATTCCTTATCCGGATATGCCTACCAATGTTGAGGAACTAAAGAGATCCTGGATCCAGTTGAGAGAAGAAAGGGATACTTTCGAGACTCAGTTCGTCGCAGAAAGGAAGAAAGTGTTAGAACTTACCAGTCAGCTTAATGAGGAACGAAGACTCAATGCGTATCTTCGCCCAAAAAGAAGTCGCCCCTGGGAGACTTGAGCTTTCATTGTATTTTTATTATTATTCCTTTTGTAATGAACATTGATCAAAGAAATCAGCAATAAACATGTCTCTCTTGTTGGTGATTTACGCAAAGTTAAATTCCAAAAGTTCTTGAAAACATTTCATACATTGCATAGCATAACATAACACTGCATAACAGGTATTCTACAAGTTCAATGTTCTCACGGTCTTCATTACAAACAGAAAAATGGATCTCGAACAAACTGTCAAAGATCTCCAGACTCAGAATGCTCAATTCAAGGAGATGATGCTAAGCTTATCCAAGGGGCAGGAGGAACTGAAGGCTCTTTTGCTCGAGAAGAAGAAAGACAAGAAAGCTGTGAGTTTCATTAACCCGGGAAGAAGGCGTAAAGGACAGGCCGCAGGAGTCAAGTTTGGGATCCCGAATGGTCCAGAAGAGGAGACAGAGAATGATTCAGAAGAGGAGAATGTCGATCTCTTCAACCCTGAGGACGACGATGAAGATTATGAAAATGAACAGTACTCTCCAAGAGATGATAAGTACAAGTTGCTGGAAGAACGTATGCTAGCTATGGAGGGTCAGAAGACGCCCGGTCTGGATTTCGAAAGTTTAGGTCTGGTCTCCGATGTGACCATTCCTCGTAAATTCAAAATCCCCATTTTCACTAAGTACGATGGTGCGTCCTGTCCTCAGATGCATCTGAGAGCTTATGTGAGAAAGATTCAGCCGCATACCACTGACAGGAAGCTATGGATCCATTTCTTCCAAGAGAGCCTGTCTGGCACACAGTTGGAATGGTATTATCAGCTCGAGAGCTCTGACATCCGCACCTGGACTGATTTAGCAACAACTTTCTATAAACAGTACCAGTATAACTCTGAACTAGCGCCTACCCGGCTACAGTTGCAGAATATGACTATGGGATCTAAAGAAAGCTTTAAAGAATATGCTCAAAAGTGGAGAGATTTGGCTGGCAGAGTCAAACCCCCTATGACTGACAGAGAATTGGTGGACATGTTCATGGGCACACTGACCGGCCCATTCTACAACCATCTACTGGGAAGTTCTTCATCAGGTTTCACTGAACTTATATTAACAGGTGAACGTGTTGAAAGCGGCATCCGAAGTGGAAAGATACAGGCGGCTACCTCTGCAAGCACCAAAAGGTCCTATCAGGGGAGGAACGAATCAAATGCTGTGTACGGTCAAAAGGGTCGTAATAAGAAAAACCGTGACCACGACATTGGAGCAGTTACGATTGCAGCACCACCATCTCAAAACTTCCAGCCCAAACAAGACAGGCCAAGAAGGCAGTTTACCAGGATCAATATGACCTTGGCACAGGCACTGCAGGGAATGCTAAAGGCAAATTTGATCACCCTCAGAGATCCTCCTACGAATCCCAACACTACTTCTTCTCGTTATAACCCTAATGCCGGGTGTGCATATCACTCCGATAGCCCCGGGCATGATACAAACGATTGCTGGTCATTGAAGAATAAGATTCAGGATATGATCGAAGCTGGAGAAATTGAGTTTGAGCCTCCGGAGACTCCTAATGTCATCACTGCTCCTATGCCTAACCATGACAAGACTGTTAATGCTATGGATGACGATTCTCACATTTCCAATGTGGCAGACTTAAGATCTCCTCTCCCGATCATAAAGAGGAATTTATTGCAAGCTGGTTTATTTCCAGGTTGTGCTGAAGATTGCAATCTCTGTATATTCCAACCAGATGATTGTTGGGAATTGAAGAATGGTATTCAACGGCTGATGGATGATCGTACAGTTCTCTTCGAAAAGATTCCTAAGGCGGAAAACCCTATTGAAGAAATATCTGTGATTGCTAGGTCCAAAGTTCCAGTGAAGATTACCGCTACTAGGGCGCCTGTGAAGATTACTATTGAGCCCAGGGTAGCTCCCCTAATCATTACTGCACCTGGCCCGATCCCGTATTCCTCAAGCAAAGCTATTCCGTGGAATTATGGCGGTGATGTTTACGTCCATGGCGTGAAGCAAGTGGATAATGCTGCTAATACTAGTGGCATTGTTGGGACTAGTAAAATTACTCGAAGTGGAAGGATCTTCTCTCCAGAAATCTCACCTCCTGTCCTTGAAACTCGAGGAAAGGAACCAGTCAATCCTTCTCAGTCAGAGACACCGGTCGAAGTTACTCCCGAAGATGTTGCCAAACAGGAAATGGAAGAAGTGCTGAAAGTCATCCGCAAGAGTGATTTCGATGTGGTAGAACAGTTGGGGCATACCCCGTCTAAGATCTCGATGTTAGCCTTGCTGTTATCTTCTGAACCTCATGCCAATGCATTGATAAAATTTTTGAAGACCGCTCATGTACCTCAGGAAACATCTGTCGATCAGTTCGAAAATTATGTTGCTCACTTGGCTGTTGACAATGGCCTAGGCTTTTCGGACGCTGATCTGACACCAGCAGGAAAGAATCACAATAAAGCCCTGCATATCTCCATTGAGTGTAGGGGAATCACTTTGTCTCATGTGTTGATCGATAATGGCTCTTCCTTGAATGTGCTGCCGACAGCTGTGCTGGATAAGCTGGATTGTAAAAGCATTGAACTGAAACCTAGTGACATTGTGGTACGTGCTTACGATGGTGCGAAGAGTGTTGTCCATGGCGAAGTAGTCCTTCCTATCAAGATAGGACCTCAAGTCTTCAACACTACCTTCCATGTAATGAACATTCGTCCTGCCTATTCCTGCTTACTGGGACGCCCTTGGATTCATGGGGCAGGCGCTTTAGCCTCGTCTCTCCATCAAAAGTTGAGATATCCCACAGAGGGCAAAATTGTCACTGTGTGTGGAGAAGAAGAGTACATTGTCAGTAGTGTGCATACCTTCAGATACGTCGAGATGGATGGTGAATTCATTGAGACTCCTTGTCAGTCATTTGAAGTAGTTCCTCCGACCAATCCTGTCCTTAAGCCAACTTCCTGTGTGCCCAAGGTTATTCGTGCTCCTCCTGCTATGATTTCTCTGAAGGACGCTCAAGCCGTGGTTGAAGATGGTGGTCGTACTGGCTGGGGTCAATTGATCGACGTACCGTACAAGTCTGACAAATTTGGCCTGGGGTTCAGCTCTGACAAGAGTCAAATTAATGCTGTAGAAGATGCTGACAGCGATTGCGACCTGGATAGCTGGATTTTCCCAACAATTGGTGACGGACTCAATAATTGGAAAGCTGAAGACACTATCCCGATTTCCTTTAGTCAGGAGTAATTGTTATTGTCTATTTTAGTGTTGCAAATTTTTGTTTTTTTACAATTGAACTTCTTCAAGCGTTGTGTCTATGCCCGGGGCACAATAGCTAATTTGTTAAGGGTTTTGTCATTTTCATAAGCATATTCATATTCAATAAATCAATGGACTTTTTGCATTCAAATATTGCGCTCTTTGTCTTTTCTGTCATCTTCCAAACAAGCTATGTTTTCTTACACACACTCACGTAACGAATTGCAGATCCATACCCACTCTGGATCCTGTTGATAATAGTTCTACTACTGTTCATTATGACTTTGAAAATCCGATCTACCAAGCCGAGGATGGAAGTGAGGAAGATTGTGAAGTACCTGGAGAACTTGCCAGACTGTTACTGCAGGAAGAAAGGACTATACAGCCACACGGGGAGTCAGTTGAGACTGTAAATCTGGGTACTGAAGTAAACAAGAAAGAAGTCAAAATAGGAGCAGGCTTGGAAAACAGTGTCAAGAGAAGGTTGATTCAGATGTTGCATGACTATGTAGAGATTTTTGCTTGGTCTTATGAAGACATGCCAGGACTGGATACCGATGTAGTAGTGCATCGACTGCCAACGAGGGAAGAATGTCGTCCTGTTAAGCAAAAGGTTCGTCGCATGCGTCCTGAAATGTCTGAGAAAATCAAAGCCGAGGTGATGAAACAATTTGATGCAGGTTTTCTGGCTGTTACTTCTTATCCTCAATGAGTTGCTAATGTGGTACCAGTGCCAAAGAAGGATGGTAAGGTGCGAATGTGTGTAGATTACCGAGACCTGAATAAAGCGAGTCCCAAGGATGACTTTCCACTCCCGCACATTGATGTTCTGGTAGATAACACCGCTCAACACAAGGTGTTCTCATTCATGGATGGATTCTCAGGTTACAACCAGATTAAGATGGCGCCTGAGGACATGGAGAAAACTACGTTTGTGACGCAATGGGGCACGTTCTGTTATAAAGTAATGCCATTTGGTTTAAAGAATGCAGGGGCAACGTACCAGCGTGCTATGGTGGTTTTGTTCCATGATATGATCCATCATGAAATAGAAGTATATGTGGATGACATGATAGCCAGATCTCATACTGAGGAGGAACATCTCGATCATTTATACAAACTGTTCGAGAGGTTGAAGAAATACAAGTTGAGATTGAACCCGAACAAATGCACCTTTGGAGTAAGATCTGGTAAACTCTTGGGATTTATTGTCAGTGGCAGAGGAATCGAGGTTGACCCAGCCAAGGTGAGAGTGTCATACCCCAAAATTTGCCCATCAATAGTTCAAGACATTTTTCAGGGGCATTCCGACTCATTTTATGGCACTGATCTTAAAGGGACAAAGGCCCAGCTCACGAATGGCCCAATCCAGAAAATGGCCCAAACTGGCCTGTTCGCTACACGCTCGCCTAGCGAACGTTACGTTCGCTACACGCTCGCCTAGCGAACATTCGCTACACGCTCGCCTAGCGAAGCAAACGTTCGCTACCAGCTCGCCTAGCGAGGCTGACAGACAACAAAAAATTTCGGGCTTCATTCTGAGCCCATTAGGTCATGAAAAAGGCATTATAAATACCAGCACTTCAGTAATGAAAAGGAGGGACGAAAAACAGAGGGAGACAGACGAAAACCCCGGCACAAAAACCCTGGAGGCTACTTTAGAAACCCTGAAGGCCGCTCCTCCGCTCCGAAGCTACCACCGCCCAACTCAATCCGGCTCGCCAATTCAAGGTTGCAATTCGATTGCAAACAGGTTTGCATTACTATTATCGCTTTATTTTCTTAATTTGCATGTGATACCGCTTTATGTTCTTAACTTGCATGTGATATTATAATTGAATTCATAAACATATTTGAGGTTTTGCATGTGAATTTAAGTGTGCCTGAATATTGTGAATGCTGAACCGTATAATTATGTGTTGGATGCCATAAGTCATGCCGCAGGTTGAAGTCATACTGTTCTGAAATTCAAAACCCGCAGCCGCTCGCTAGCACATCGCTAAGCGAGCATGTAGCGAGTATTCGCTAGGCCCTCGCTAGGCGAGGCAGAGGCGAACGGGACAGTCGCTAATATTTTGTTTGTTATGTCCTATGCGTATCTGATCTATTCTATGTTAATTATGCACTGTTTTGCCTGACATTCATGCTGCTGTATTTTCTTTTGCGGTGTAATCTTCGATTACACCCCGATTTGGTATTCTAACCCGTTTGCTGAATTTTGCCAAGGTTCACATGTCCCAGGAAAAGATTGCCGTTAGGTCTTCCACTTTATTTGTGGGATACCCTTGTGGAGACTCACCCTAAATTACTTAATTAATTTTAATGTGTTAATTTTAATGTATTAATTTTAATGTATTAATTTTAATGTATTGATTTTAATATGGAGGCTCGTCCTAATTACCTAATTGACTTTAAAATATTGCCTTTAAATAAGTGATCTTGGACCTCTCTTTGCTACCCTACGGTATTACGGTATAACGGTCATGTCCCGCGAATGTAGGGATACACTTAGCAAAGGCCCTTCGATTAAATCATCATAAAATAAATCATAGTCCCTCGGATGTTGCCTTCGAAAATACGATTTTGTCCCTCGATGACCCTTCGGTGTAGCCTACGGTTAAATGATGATCGTCCCTTCGAATGCTAAGGTATCCTTACAACTGTTGCCTTCAATGACCTATCGATGACCCTACGGTGACCCTTAAACATCCAAAGGGTAAGATTACTTACTTCTCAATAGTAAGGACAGTTTTACCCTCATAAGGATAGGAAATGCCCATAACGACCTCAGGAAGGTATAACTCTCAATTACTGGATCATAACCTAAAACATTTTCCACCCCTCACACTTTACACTTTACAAATCCTAGAAAATCACCACTTGGTATACATTCATACTAGAATCATTACCGAGTTATATTTTTCTAAACCATTTTCAAAATCAAATGAGATAAATACTTTGTATACATTCATACGAGAATCATTACAAAGTTAAACTCTCTTTCAAACATTTTTTTAAGCAATTCACCGACACTTTTCAGACAAAAATATAAGTGATCCAGTAATTAAGAGCCCATGGATAACCATGGATACAAAGGGTGCTAACACCTTCCCTTTGTATAATGTACCTCCCGAACCCAAAATCTATTGAGGTCTTTCCTGTTCTTTTCCACCTTTCCTTATTGGATAAAAGAAAAGTCGGTGGCGACTCTTGCTATCCGCGACATTGCGATAAAAAGCAAAACACTCCAAGTCAGTTCACCGTATGACAGAACTGGCGACTCTGCTGGGGAGTACTTACAAGAGAGGTAACCTTAAAAAAAAACAAGATCACTTATTTAAAATTGTCTGATTTACTTTTAAGGGATTGCTTGGGTATCCTATGCTTGAGTGAAAGATCCTACACCCGGATCTAGTGTACCTTAGGTAAGTAGCAATAGATCATCGCGACTATCCGGCGTATACTGGAATGGTTAAAATGATGGCTACGGTTAATGTGACACTTTGGTTGTCCTGATGTTCCTCATGTTACTTGAGGAAAAATTTGGCTTCCGCGTGGTGTCATTAAAGCATTAACCAGACCTTTAGAACCCTAATTGACTCATCCTGGCCAGTAGAAAGTAGTGAGATAACTGACTTCGGTTCCGACTGGGGTTGGTTGAGACTCGATACTACACTCTTTGAGATTGGACTTTAGGGAAGCTTTGGTCAACCACTTGGTGTTGCACTGAAGTGGACTTAAAAGAAGGTCAATGATTGGAGATCCTTTTAGAACCCGGTTACTATTCTAGGACAGGTTGAACCAACTAAACTTCAGTGGGGAGGGTACTTACCTATGGAACTCATGCAAGCCTTAAAACCTAGGAATGATGGTTGTGTGACTTGCTTGTGCTTGTTATTTATTTAACCTCATAACATCATAACATCATAACATCATGACATCATAACATTGTACTAACCATTTCAAGGACTTAGGGATTTAACTTTGCTCTGTTTTGTATGAAAAAAAAACAAAACAAAAAAACAAAAAAAATAACAAAAAAAAAAAGTTTCCCTTTTCGGTAGTTTATGCAAAGTTAAATTCCAAAAGGCCTTGAAAACATTTCATGCATTGCATAGCATAACATAGCATAACAGGTACTCTAAAGGGATCAGTGTTCTCACGGTTTTCCTCCACACAGAAAAATGGACCTCGAACAAACTGTCAAGGATCTCCATGCTCAGAATGCTCAACTCCAGGAGATGATCTTGAACTTATCCAGGGGGCAGGAGGAACTGAAAGCTCTCTTGCTCGAGAAAAAGAAAGACAAGAAAGCTGTGAGTTACATTAACCCGGGAAGAAGGCTTAAAGGACAGGCTGCGGGAATCAAAATCAGAATTCCGAAGGATCAAGAAGAGGAAACAGAGACAGATTCAGAAGATGAGAATGCTGATCCTTTCAACCCTGAGGATGACGATGAAGATTACGAGAATGAACAGTACTCTCCAAAAGATGGCAAGTACAAGTTGCTGGAAGAACGCATGCTAGCTATGGAAGGTCAGAAGGCGCCCGGTCTGGATTTTGAAAGTTTGGGTCTAGTCTCCGATGTGATCATTCCTCGCAAATTCAAGGTCCCCGTTTTCACTCAGTATGATGGGGCATCTTGTCCTCAGATGCATCTGAGAGCTTACGTGAGAAAGATTCAGCCGTATACCACTAATAAGAAGCTCTGGATCCATTTCTTCCAAGAGAGTCTGTCTGGCACACAATTGGAGTGGTATTATCAGCTCGAGAGCTCTGACATCCACACATGGACTGATTTAGCAACTGCTTTCTATAAACAGTACCAGTATAATTCTGAACTAGCGCCTACTCGGCTACAGTTGCAGAATATGACTATGGGATCTAAAGAAAGTTTCAAAGAATATGCTCAAACGTGGAGAGATTTGGCTGGCAGAGTCAAACCCCCTATGACTGATCGAGAATTAGTGGACATGTTCATGAGCACACTGACTGGCCCATTCTACAGCCATCTATTGAGGAGTTCCTCATTGGGTTTCACTGAACTTATATTAACAGGTGAACATGTTGAAAGTGGCATTCGAAGTGGGAAGATACAGGCGACTATCTTTGATCCTCCGGAGACTCCTAATGGCATCACTGCCCCTCTGCCTAATCATGACGAGACTGTCAATGCTGTGGAAGATACTGATAACGATTATGACTTGGATAGCTGGATTTTCCCAACAATTGGTGACGGACCCAATAATTGGAAGGCTGAAGACACTATCCCGATTTCCTTTAGTCAGGAGTAATTGTTATTGCTATTTTTGTGTTTCAAAGCATTGTGTCTATACCCGGGGCATAATAGCTAATTTTTCAAGGGTTTTGTCATTTCATAAGCATATTCATATTCAATAAATCAATGGACTTTTTGCATTCAAATATTGCGCTCTTTATCTTTCCTGTCATTTTTTTCAAAACAAGCTATGTTTTCTTGCACACACGCACGTAACAGTTTTCCGATCCATATCCACTCTGGATCCTGTTGATAATAGTTCTGCTACTGTTCATTATGACTTTGAAAATCCGATCTACCAAGCCGAGGATGGAAGCGAGGAAGATTGTGAAGTCCCTGGTGAACTTGTCAGACTGTTACTACAAGAAGAAAAGACCATACAGCCGCAGGAGGAATCAATTGAAATTGCAATGGGTACTGACATAGACAAGAAAGAAGTCAGAGGTTTCTTGGGGCACTCGAATTACATTGCCCGATTCATCCCACATTTGACTGCTACCTGCAAACCCATCTTCAAATTACCAAAAAAGAAAAATCAAGAGATGGTATGGAATGATGAATGACAAAATCAAGAAATATCCCCAAGAACCTCCAATTCTAATGCTACCAGTTGAAGGAAGACCTCTAATCATGTATTTGACCGTGTTAGAAAATTCAATAGGGTGTGCTGGGGCAACATGACGAGTCTGGTCGAAAAGAGCATGCCATACACTGCCTTAGCAAAAGGTACCGACTGTGAAACAAGATACTCACAGCTCGAGAAAGCTTACTGTGCTTTAGCTTAGGCTGCTCGCCGACTAAGACAGTATATGTTGAATCATACCACTTTATTGATTTCTAAGATGGATTCTATCAAATATCTACTTGAGAAACCTGCTGTCTCCTGAGAGAGTTATCACTGATAATGGTACTAAACTGAACTCTACACGCAGTTCAAAATAAAGCACCATAACTCTTCTCCGTACCGGCCAAAGACGAACGGCGCCGTGGAGGCTGCTAACAATATCAAGAATATAACAGTAACATACAAAGACCGGCAGGAGATGTTACCTTTTGCTCTTCATGGTTACCGCACTTCGACAGGGGCAACTCCGTTCTCTTTAGTCTATGGAATGGAAGCCATCTTACCAGTGGAAGTTCAGATTCCCTATCTAAGAATCATGAAAGAGGCGGGCTTAGATGAAGAGGAACGGATTCAGACTCGACTTGATCAGATAAATTTGATTGAAGAGACTCGCGGCTGTTTGTCATAGGCAGATATATCAGAAGCGCATGACCCAAGCATTTAACAAAAAGGTCAAGAGACAGGTGTACCAACTTGGTGCCTTGGTGGTCAAGCGTATCATTCTACCACAAGGTGATCCCAGAGGCAAATGGACTCCCACACACGAAGGGCCATTTGTAGTTAAGAAGGTATTCTCTGGTGGAGCCATGATGCTTGCTACAATGGACGGCGAAGAGTTCCCGCATCCTGTGAACGCTGACATAGTTAAAAAAAATACTACGCATAAAAGAGACCCGCTAGGTCGACGTATCTAGGCAAAAGTAAGGGCATCCCGGCGAACCAAAAGGGTTCGGGAAAAAATTAAGGATAAACATATAAAGACGTACACCCGGCAAGTCGAAAACCTGAAAAGGCGGCTTGAGCAAAAAAGGGTATCCCGGTGGACTGAAAACCTGAAAAGGCGGTCCAGGCAAAAATTAGGGATTAAAGCGTATGACTATGCCCTGTTCTCTGTCTGCTTCAACCAAGTTCAAGGGACTGAACAAGCCAATCACTTTCATCCGACAACAGGAGATGAGAGGCTTGAAGACATAATGACAGTAGTGGAATTAAAATCAACAGGACTTTTTCTGCATAGCTTTGTCTTCGTTTCTGGACGATTTCCTCTTACTAGGATTTCTGTCTCCTTGTACACAAATTGCCTGTTTATAGACCCTCTTTCTAAATCAATACAATTCTGTTTCAAAAAAAAATGCTTTTGTTTTACTTTCTCTATTTTGTTTGCATAAACGTCCATTGATTTAACTTGAATTGATATATGCATTTGAATATGATCAATGTTTATCAAAATACATGCATAAAATAACAATGACAATTACTAAAGGACTTCAGGATCGAGGAGAAGGTCTAACCAGGCTTTCCAATGAATCTGTTGCCAATTCTATTCCCCGGCTAAGCCAGTTATGCCCCAGAAGAACTTGGCATCACTAGACTGGTCATCTCTTCTACCCCAGCCAGGCTCTGTTGAATATCTCTGCCATCAGATAAAAATCAAGTATCCCCTAGCTAAGGAAGGATCATCAATACAAATATCTCCGACCAGAAGACTGAGATTTATTCCCCAGTAGAGTCCCCTGGAAGAACGTTTCAGACACATAGGGCATTCATTACATCATTTCACATCACATACCTACATACAATTTTCATTCCGCATCATATGCATTACATCATACAATGCTCTCATTTATTCCAGACGCATAATTCACTCATTACATCATTTCACAGCATACGCATGCATACAACATTTGCATCTCATGCATCATGACATGGCATGAAGCTAACTTTATTTTTCAGGTCAATTATCCTCCTGACATAGTCAAAACAAAGGTCCATTCAGACGGACATCCTTATCAATTACATTCAGGATTCAACTACATCTTTAAGATACACTCCATGACAACATTCATTCTGACATCCTCCTAACGATGGCATCTATAAGCCCATCCCAAATATTCATTGCAAATACAACATATACAAATACTAGCAGATATAGCCTAGCGCACGGTTCGTTCTGATTCGGCTCAACATATAACTCCTTCCACTCAGATACGATCTAACGGACGATCCATTCTGATCTTCAACTACTCCTAACACGGTCTAATGCACGACCCAGTTGGACCTTCACTTCTCAGGTACTACCTAGCATACGGTCCACCCTGATTCATCTCAACACATGACTCCTTCAACTCAGATACGATCTAGCGTACGATCCATTCAGACCTTCAAATCTTCAAATACCACTCAAATACAGTCTAATGTACGACCAAGTTAGACCTTCCAGTCATCAAATACAGTCTAATGTACGACCAAGTTAGACCTTCCAGTCATCAGATACAGTCTAATGTACGACCAAGTTAGACCAGATTCTGCTCAGTGACAGTCTAATGTACGACCAAGTTAGACCGTCAAGTCCTCGGATTCTGCCCAGATACAGTCTAATGTACGATCAAGTTAGACCAGATTCTGCTCAATGACAGTCTAATGTACGACCAAGTTAGACCGTCAAGTCCTCGGATTCAACTCGAATACAGTCTAATATACGACCAAGTTAGACCAGATGCTGCTCAAATACAGTCTAATGTACGACCAAGTTAGACCTTCATCCCTTGCTCAGGTGCTACCTTCGGACAGGTACATTCCTGAATGGTAGTCTGGTATACGGCTACTCCCTTGCTCAGGTGCTACCTTCGGACAGGTACATTCCTGAATGGTAGTCTGGTATACGGCTACTCCCTTGCTCAGGTGCTACCTTCGGACAGGTACATTCCTGAATGGTAGTCTGGTATATGGCTACTCCCTTTCTCAGGTGCTACCTTCGGACAGGTACATTCCTGAATGGTAGTCTGGTATACGGCTACTCCCTTACTCAGGTGCTACCTTCGGACAGGTACATTCCTGAATGGTAGCCTGGTATACGGCTACTCCCTTGCTCAGGTGCTACCTTCGGACAGGTACATTCCTGAATGGTAGTCTGGTATACGGCTACTCCCTTGCTCAGGTGCTACCTTCGGACAGGTACATTCCTGAATGGTAGTCTGATATATGGCTACTCCCTTTCTCAGGTGCTACCTTCGGACAGGTACATTCCTGAATGGTAGTCTGGTATACGGCTACTCCCTTACTCAGGTGCTACCTTCGGACAGGTACATTCCTGAATGGTAGCCTGGTATACGGCTACTCCCTTGCTCAGGTGCTACCTTCGGACAGGTACATTCCTGAATGGTAGTCTGGTATACGGCTACTCCCTTGCTCAGGTGCTACCTTCGGACAGGTACATTCCTGAATGGTAGTCTGGTATACGGCTACTCCCCTGCTCAGATGCTACCTTCGGACAGGTACATTTCTGAATGGTAGTCTAGTATACGGCTACTCCCTTACTCAGATGCTACCTTCGGACAGGTACATTTCTGAATGGTAGTCTAGTATACGGCTACTCCCTTCCTCAGATGCTACCTTCGGACAGGTACATTTCTGAATGGTAGTCTAGTATACGGCTACTCCCTTACTCAGATGCTACCTTCGGACAGGTACATTTCTGAATGGTAGTCTAGTATACGACTACTCCCTTACTCAGATGCTACCTTCGGACAGGTACATTTCTGAATGGTAGTCTAGTATACGACTACTCCCTTACTCAGATGCTACCTTCGGACAGGTATATTTCTGAATGGTAGTCTAGTATACGACTACTCCCTTACTCAGATGCTACCTTCGGACAGGTACATTTCTGAATGGTAGTCTAGTATACGGCTACTCCCTCCTCAGATGCTACCTTCGGACAGGTACATTTCTGAATGGTAGTCTAGTATACGGCTACTCCCTCCTCAGATGCTACCTTCTGACAGGTACATTTCTGAATGGTAGTCTAGTATACGACTACTCCCTTTAAAGCAGATTCAGCCTAACGGACGGCTCATTCTGTTACTCAGATGCTACCTTCGGACAGGTACATTTCTGAATGGTAGTCTAGTATACGACTACTCCCTTTTCAGCGGATTCAGCCTAACGGACGGCTCATTCTGCAACTCAGAGACGATCTAGCGTACGATCCATTCTGATCTTTTATCCCCATCAAAGTCATCCGCCTAACGAACAGCTCACTCTGGTACTCAGATATGATCTAGTGTATGATCCATTCTGATCCCTTATCCCCAGCAGTATATAGCATACTCTGACTCCCCAGCGAAGTCGACAGCATAATGGATGACTCACTATATGGTCTAGCGTATGACCCGGTGTGACACCCATGTCTCCAGATATCGTCTAACGTACGACGTAATCTGGAAATCTCCTCATCAAGCTACCTGGATGGCATCTTTAAGCCCATCTCCGTCAAGACTAATTGACAAGCGCAAATTTTCGGGGCATTCTAGTGTTCAATAATCTTCCACCTCCAGACCACGAATGGTGCACATACCATTCTACTCTCTCGGTTCAAGAATATTGAACAGGGGCAGCTGTCATACCCCAAAATTTGCCCATCAATAGTTCAAGACATTTTTCAGGGGCATTCCGACTCATTTTATGGCACTGATCTTAAAGGGACAAAGGCCCAGCTCACGAATGGCCCAATCCAGAAAATGGCCCAAACTGGCCTGTTCGCTACACGCTCGCCTAGCGAACGTTACGTTCGCTACACGCTCGCCTAGCGAACATTCGCTACACGCTCGCCTAGCGAAGCAAACGTTCGCTACCAGCTCGCCTAGCGAGGCTGACAGACAACAAAAAATTTCGGGCTTCATTCTGAGCCCATTAGGTCATGAAAAAGGCATTATAAATACCAGCACTTCAGTAATGAAAAGGAGGGACGAAAAACAGAGGGAGACAGACGAAAACCCCGGCACAAAAACCCTGGAGGCTACTTTAGAAACCCTGAAGGCCGCTCCTCCGCTCCGAAGCTACCACCGCCCAACTCAATCCGGCTCGCCAATTCAAGGTTGCAATTCGATTGCAAACAGGTTTGCATTACTATTATCGCTTTATTTTCTTAATTTGCATGTGATACCGCTTTATGTTCTTAACTTGCATGTGATATTATAATTGAATTCATAAACATATTTGAGGTTTTGCATGTGAATTTAAGTGTGCCTGAATATTGTGAATGCTGAACCGTATAATTATGTGTTGGATGCCATAAGCCATGCCGCAGGTTGAAGTCATACTGTTCTGAAATTCAAAACCCGCAGCCGCTCGCTAGCACATCGCTAAGCGAGCATGTAGCGAGTATTCGCTAGGCCCTCGCTAGGCGAGGCAGAGGCGAACGGGACAGTCGCTAATATTTTGTTTGTTATGTCCTATGCGTATCTGATCTATTCTATGTTAATTATGCACTGTTTTGCCTGACATTCATGCTGCTGTATTTTCTTTTGCGGTGTAATCTTCGATTACACCCCGATTTGGTATTCTAACCCGTTTGCTGAATTTTGCCAAGGTTCACATGTCCCAGGAAAAGATTGCCGTTAGGTCTTCCACTTTATTTGTGGGATACCCTTGTGGAGACTCACCCTAAATTACTTAATTAATTTTAATGTGTTAATTTTAATGTATTAATTTTAATGTATTAATTTTAATGTATTGATTTTAATATGGAGGCTCGTCCTAATTACCTAATTGACTTTAAAATATTGCCTTTAAATAAGTGATCTTGGACCTCTCTTTGCTACCCTACGGTATTACGGTATAACGGTCATGTCCCGCGAATGTAGGGATACACTTAGCAAAGGCCCTTCGATTAAATCATCATAAAATAAATCATAGTCCCTCGGATGTTGCCTTCGAAAATACGATTTTGTCCCTCGATGACCCTTCGGTGTAGCCTACGGTTAAATGATGATCGTCCCTTCGAATGCTAAGGTATCCTTACAACTGTTGCCTTCAATGACCTATCGATGACCCTACGGTGACCCTTAAACATCCAAAGGGTAAGATTACTTACTTCTCAATAGTAAGGACAGTTTTACCCTCATAAGGATAGGAAATGCCCATAACGACCTCAGGAAGGTATAACTCTCAATTACTGGATCATAACCTAAAACATTTTCCACCCCTCACACTTTACACTTTACAAATCCTAGAAAATCACCACTTGGTATACATTCATACTAGAATCATTACCGAGTTATATTTTTCTAAACCATTTTCAAAATCAAATGAGATAAATACTTTGTATACATTCATACGAGAATCATTACAAAGTTAAACTCTCTTTCAAACATTTTTTTAAGCAATTCACCGACACTTTTCAGACAAAAATATAAGTGATCCAGTAATTAAGAGCCCATGGATAACCATGGATACAAAGGGTGCTAACACCTTCCCTTTGTATAATGTACCTCCCGAACCCAAAATCTATTGAGGTCTTTCCTGTTCTTTTCCACCTTTCCTTATTGGATAAAAGAAAAGTCGGTGGCGACTCTTGCTATCCGCGACATTGCGATAAAAAGCAAAACACTCCAAGTCAGTTCACCGTATGACAGAGAGCTATTCAAGAAATGCCAGTTCCCAGTACAGATAAAGAAGTCAGAGGTTTCTTGGGACGCTTGAATTACATTGCCCGATTTATCTCCCATTTGACCGCCACCTGCAAACCCCTCTTCAAGCTACTGAGGAAAAATCAAGAGATGATATGGGATGAGGAATGTCAAGAAGCTTTTGACAAAATCAAGAAGTATCTCCAGGAACCTCCGATCCTGATGCCACCGGTTGAAGGAAGACCTCTAATCATGTATTTAACCGTGTTAGAAAATTCAATGGGGTGCGTGTTGGGACAACATGACGAGTCTGGTCGAAAAGAGCATGCCATATACTACCTTAGCAAAAAGTTTACTGACTGTGAAACAAGATACTCACTGCTCGAGAGAACTTGCTGTGCTTTGGCCTGGGCTGCTCACCGACTAAGACAATACATGTTGAATCATACCACTTTATTGATTTCTAAGATGGATCCTATCAAATACATATTTGAGAAACCCGCTCTCTCCGGAAGAATAGCAAGATGGCAGATGATTCTAACAGAGTACGACATCCAGTATACTACCCAGAAAGCAATCAAAGGAAGCGTGCTAGCCGATCATTTGGCTCATCAAGCGGTGGATGATTACCAATCTATGAATTTTGAGTTCCCAGATGAGGATGTCATGCTTGTTACTGATTATGAAGAACCTGGATCGGATAAAGGACCCGAACTAGGATCCCGATGGACTATGGTTTTCGATGGGTCTTCTAATGCATTGGGCAATGGTGTTGGTGTGGTAATCATTTCTCCCGAGGGTTACCATACGCCTTTCACTGCTAGACTATGTTTTCATTGTACCAATAATATGGCTGAGTATGAAGCATGTATTTTGGGACTCAAGGCTGCTATAGACCGGCGGGTCAAGTTTTTGAGTGTGTATGGAGACTCAGCATTAGTAATCAGTCAGATCAAAGGAGAATGGGACACTAAACATCCGAATCTCATCCCTTTCCGAGAGCGGGTGTTGACATTAATCCCATACTTTGAAAAGATTACATTCGAACACATTCCACGAGAAGAGAATCAGTTGGCAGACGCATTGGCTACCATGTCATCTATGTTCAGAGTCAGATGGGATAATGAAGCTCCCAGGATCACCATTGAACGATTAGATGAACCAGCGTATTGTTATGAACTTAACGCTGATGGAGTAGAGGAGAAACCTTGGTTCCACGAAGTAAAAAGATATTTAGAAACTCAGGAGTACCCTGAGGGGGCATCTATCAATGACAGAAAATTCCTGAGGAAGTTCTCTGCTAAATTCTTTTTGAGTAATGGAGTATTATACAAACGTAACCACGATTCGACTTTGCTTCGCTGTGTGGATAAAAAGGAAGCAGAAAAGATTATGGGAGATATGCACGACGGTATTTTTGGGACTCATTCTAGTGGACATACGATGGCCAAGAAGATTCTGAGATCAGGGTATTATTGGTCTACCATGGAAGCTGATTGCCACCATCACTCCAGAACCTGTCACAAGTGCCAGATATATGCGGATAAAGTACATGCACCTCCTACTCCATTGAACGTGTTGACCGCACCTTGGCCCTTTGCAATGTGGGGCATTGATATGATTAGGGAGATTAAACCTACTGCTTCTAATGGACATCGCTTCATCTTTGTCGCTATTGATTACTTTACAAAGTGGGTAGAGGCCGCCTCATTTGCTTCTGTCACCAAGAATGTGGTGGCACGGTTCATCAAGAATAGTCTTATTTGTCGGTATGGTATCCCTGAAAGGATTATCACCGACAATGGTACTAATTTGAACAACAAGATGATTACTGAGCTCTGCATGCAGTTCAACGTAAAGCACCATAACTCTTCTCCGTACCGACCAAAAATGAATGGCGCTGTAGAAGCTGCTAATAAGAATATCAAGAAGATCATACAAAAGATGACGGTGACGTACAAAGACTGGCATGAGATGTTACCGTTTGCTCTTCACGGTTATCGCACTTCAGTATGCACTTCGACAGGAGCAACTCCTTTCTCTTTAGTCTACGGAATGGAAGCCGTTTTACCAGTGGAAGTTCAGATTCCCTCTCTAAGAATCATGAAAGAGGCGGGCTTAGATGAAGAGGAATGTATTCAGACTCGACTCGATCAGATAAACTTGATTGATGAGAAGAGACTTGCGGCTGTTTGTCATGGACAGATATATCAGAAGCGCATGACCCAGGCATTTAACAAAAGAGTCAAGAGACAGGTGTATCAAATTGGCGACTTGGTAATAAAGCGTATCATTCTACCACAAGGTGATCCCAGGGGCAAATGGACTCCCACATACGAAGGGCCATTTGTAGTTAAGAAAGTATTCTCTGGTGGAGCCATGATACTTGCTACGATGGATGGCGAAGACTTCCCACATCCCGTGAACGCAGACATAGTTAAAAAATACTACGCATAAAAGAGACCCGCTAGGTCGACGTACCTAGGAAAAAGTTAGGGCATCCCAGCGAACCAAAAGGGTTCGGGCAAAAATTAGGGATAAACATATAAAGACGTACACCCGACAAGTCGAAAACCTGAAAAGGCGACTTGGTCAAAAAAAAAGGGTATCCTGGTGGACTGAAAACCTGAAAAGGTGGTCCAGGCAAAAATTAGGGATTAAAGCGTATGACTATGTCCCGTTCTCTGTCAGCTTCAACCAGGTCGAAGGGACTGAACAAGCCAATCACTTCTATCCGACAGCAAGAGATGAGAGGCTTGAAGACATAATGGCAGTAGTGGAATTAAAGTCAATAGGACGTTTTCGGCATAGCTTTCTCTTTGTTTTCTTGACAATTTCCTCTTACTAGGATTTTTGTCTCCTTGTACACAAATTGCCTGTTTATAGGCCCTCTTTCGAAATCAATATAATTTTAGTTTCAAAAAAAAATGCTTTTGTTTTACTTTCTCTGTTTTGTTTGCGTAAACGTCCATTGATTTAATTTGAATTAATATATGCATTTGAATATGATCGATGTTTACCAAAAATGCGTGCATAAAATAGAAATAGCGATTACTACTAGGCTTCAGGATCGAGGAGAAGGTCTAATCATGCTTTCCAATGAATCCGTTGCTAATCCTATTCCCCAGCAAAGCCAGTCATTCCCAGAAGAGAGTGGCATTACTAGACAAATGGGTCATCTCTTCCACCCCCAGCCAGGCGTCTGTTGAACATTTCTACCATCAGACAGAAATCAAGCATCCCCGGCTAAGAAAGGGTCATCGATACCAGTATCTCCCAACCAGAAGATTGAGATTTGTTTTCCCCAGTAGAGTCCTCAGGAAGAACTTTTCAGATGCATAATTCATTCATTACATCATTTCACAGCATACGCATGCATACATCATTTGCAGTTATTTTCGAAAGCATAAAACATCTCATGCATCATGACATGGCATGAAGCTAACTTTATTTTTCAGGTTAATTATCCTCTTGATACAACCAAAACAAAGGTCCATTCAGACGGACATCTTTATCAATTACGTTCAGATTCAACTACATCTTTCAGATATACTCCATGTCAACATTCATTCTGACATCCTCCTAACGATGGCATCTATAAGCCCATCCCAGACATTTATTGCAAATACAACATATACAAATACTATCAGATATAGCCTAGCGTACGGTTCATTCTGATTCAGCTCAACATATGACTCTTTCAACTCAGATGCGATCTAAGGTACGATCCATTCCGACCTTCAACAACTCCAATACGGTCTAGCATACGACCCATTTGGACCTTCAAGGCCTCAAATGCTACCTAGCGTACGGTACATTCTGAAGTGTAGTCTGGCGTATGACTACCCCCTTCATCATCAGGTACAGCCTAACGGACGGCTCAGTCTACAACTCAGATACGATCTAGCGTACGATCCATTCTGACCTTCAGCAACTCCAAGACGGTCTAATGTACGACCCAGTTAGACCTTCAAGTCCTCAGATGCTACCTAGTGTACGGTACATTTCTGAAGTGTAGTCTAGCGTACGACTACCCCTTTCATCATCAGATTCAGCCTAACGGACGGCTCATTCTGCTCAGAGACGGTCTAATGTACGACCCAGTTAGACCTTCAAGTCCTCAGATGCTACCTAGCGTACGGTACATTTTTGAAGCGTAGTCTAGCGTACGACTACCCCTTTCATCATCAGATTCAGCCTAATGGACGGCTCTTTCTGCTACTCAGATACGATCTAGCGTACGATCCATTCTGACCTTTCATCCTCAAGTACAGCCTAACGGACGGCTCATTCTACAACTCAGATACGATCTAGCATACGATCCATTCTGATCCTTCACCCCCAGTAACGATACAGCCTAACGGACGGCTCGTTCCGCAACTCAGATACGATCTAGCGTACGATCCATTCTGATCCTTTATCCCTAGCAGTGTATGACTCATTCGGATTCTTATCTCATTTTGATTCGGCACAGCATATTACTCCTCCAACAATACGGTCTAGCGTACGACCCATTCGGATCTTCATTCCTCGGATACTACCGAGCGTACGGCACGTCCCGAGGTGTAGTCTAGCGTACGACTACTTTTCGTCAGATACAGCCTAACAGACGGCCCATTCTGCAACTCAGATTCGATCTAGCGTATGATCCATTCTGATCTGTTATCCCCAGCGGCGTCTGACCCATTCTAACTCCCCAGTGAAGTCGACGGCCTAATGAATGACTCACTATACGGTTTAGCGTATGACCCAGTGACACCCATGACTTCAGATATCTTCTAACGTACGACGTACTCTGAAGCTCTCATCATCAAACTTCCTAGATGGCATCTTTAAGCCCATCTCCATCCAGACTAACTAATTGACAAGTGCAAATTTTTGGGGCGTTCTAAGTGTTCAATAATCTTCCACCTCCAGACCACGAATGGCGTACATACCATTCTGACTCTCTCGGTTCAAGAATATTGAACAGGGGCAGCTGTCATACCCCAAAATTTGCCCGTTAATATTACAAGGCATTTTTCAAGACACTCCGACTTATTCTGCAAGGCACTGATCTTAAAGGAACAAAGGTCCAGCTCACAACAGGCCCAATCCAAGAAAAGGCCCAAACTAGCTTGCTCGCTAGGCGAGCAATTCCGTCGCCTAGCGAACCCCTCGTCATGACACTCGCCCCAGCGAAGCGCCAGATCCAGTAAAATCCCAAAAATAGCTTGCTCGCTAGGCGAGCAATTCCTTCGCCTAGCGAAGCTTGCGAATATCAGAATTTCTGGGCTTCCTTCTGAGCCCATTAGGTCATAGCCAGAACACTATAAATAGCCAAGCCTTCAGTCACGAAAGGGGGGGAGGACGAAAACAGAAGAAGACGGACGGAAACCCTAGCATAGAAACCCTGGAGAGTAGCCCAGAGAAGTCGGAGTGAAGAAACCCTGACGGCCGCTCATCCGCACCGAAGTTACCGCCGCCCAACTCAACCCGATACCAAAAGTGACTTGCCAATTCAGCATTACCACTCCATTGCAAACAGGTTTGTGTATCATTATTGTTTTATGCTTCCAATTTGTAAATCTCTAAATGCATAATGCATCATGATTTAATTTTTGGATATGTAATTAGACTTTGCATGTGAATTCCAGTACGCCTGAATATCCTGAGTGTTTGACCATATTATCTCTGTAATTGAATGCAATAAGGCATGCAGCATGCTGAGATCATACTGTTCTGAAATTCGAAACCCGCAGCCGCTCGCTAGCACATCGCTAAGCGAGCATGTAGCGAGCATTCGCTAGGACCTCGCTAGGCGAGGCAGAGGCGAACGGGACAGCCGTTGATGTTTGTTATGTCCTATGCGTAACCTGATCTATTCTATGTTAATTATGCACTGTTTTGCCTGACATTCATGCTGCTGTGTTTTCTTTTGCGGTGTAATCCTCGATTGCACCCTGATTGGTATTCTAACCCGTTTGCTGAATTTTGTAAAGGTTCACATATCCCAGGAAAAGAGTGCTGTTTAGGCCTTCCACTTTATTCGTGGGATACCCTTATGAAGATCCACCCTAAATTGCTTAATTAATTTTAATGTATTAATTTTAATGTATTAATTTTAATGTATTGATTTTAATGTGGAGGCTCATCCTAATTACCTAATTGACTTTAAAATATGGCCTTTAAATATGTGATCTTGGACCTCTCTTGTGCCTTACGATATTACGGTATTACGGTCATGTCCCGCGAATGTGGGGATACACTTAGCAAAGACCCTTCGGTTAAATCATCATAAAATAAATCATGGTCCCTCGGATGTTGCCTTCGAAAATACGATTTTGTCCCTCGATGACCCTTCGGTGTAGCCTACGGTTAAATGATGATCGTCCCTTCGAATGCTAAGGTATCCTTACAACTGTTGCCTTCAATGACCTATCGATGACCCTACAATGACCCTTTTACATCCAAAGGATAAAACTACTTACTTCTCAATAGTAAGGACAGTTTTACCCTCATAAGGATAGGAAATGCCCATAACGACCTTAGGAAGGTATAACTCTCAATTACTGGATCATAACCTAAAACATTTTCCACCCCTCACACTTTGCAAGTCCTAGAAAATCACCACTTGGTATACATTCATACTAGAATCATTACCAAGTTATATTTTTCTAAACCGTTTTCAAAATCAAACGAGATAAATACTTTGTATACATTCATACGAGAATCATTACAAAGTTAAACTCTCTTTTCGAAACATGTTTTAAACAATTCACGAACACTTTTCAGACAAAAATATAAGTGATCCAGCAATTAAGAGCCCATGGATAACCATGGATACAAAGGGTGCTAACACCTTCCCTTTGTATAATGTACCTCCCGAACCCAAAATCTATTGAGGTCTTTTCCTGTTCTTTTCCACCTTTCCTTATTGGATAAAAGAAAAGTCGGTGGCGACTCCTGCTATCCGCGACATTGCGATAAAAAGCAAAACACCCAAAGTCAGTTCACCGTATGACAACTCCGCTGGAGACGACCCAAACAAACCGCAGCTAGGAGAACAGCTGGAGATGAACTTCAATGAACCCGCTCCACTCGGGGAGGAAATCGGCACATACAGGCCTGCTGGGGATAGGCAACCCTTAGATCTGTTGGGGAATAGAAGATACTATCCATAGACACCTCTGCATGGGAACATAGCTCTGATAGCTTCCATACTGGCTTGGGGGAATAACTGCTGGGGAATGCTCACAGATGACGACCTGTAAAACAGCACAACAAATGCCCCTAGGGGATAGATGGACAAGATACGCCCGAGTGTCCTCAACATTCAAAATGATTTTCAAATGTTTTGATCTTTTGCAAGTTATTGTAAAGCCTTCATGTTTTTATATGCAATGTTTATCGAAAATTCGGACGTTTTTGCAAACAAAACAGTAAAATAAAAACAGGAGAGCAATTTATCTGAATAACGACTTTTATTGATTGAAAATGTGCCTGAAAAGGCGAATACATTGGGAAGCAATTCCTAGGAAGAGGTAATTGCGCACAAAAGGAAAATAAACTATCCTAATGGCAATGTGAACACGGCATCCACTATTTCCCAATTCTGTTATAACTCATAGATCCTCAATTTCCTCCCAACTTCCTTGCTTTCTGAGAAGAATGACTGGACCGATCACATCTTTCGAGATGGCAGCTGACGAAGCGTGATGAAGTACAGATGACTCAGACTGTAGCCTTCGCTTTAATCCCTCTTTTGGCTGGATCGCCCTTTCGGGTTTTCAATCCACCGGGATACCCATTTTTGCCTAAGCCGCCCTTGCGGGTTTTCGACTTACCGGGTGTACAAATTCTTTTCATTTTTATCCCTAATTTTTGCCCGAACCTTTTTCTTTCTGTTTTTTGGTTCGCCGGGATGCCCCTTTTTTGCCTGGACTCTTTGTTCTTTTTGTCCAGCGGGTCAATTTATGCGAAGTATTTTTTGACTACATCTGAGTTAACAGGGGACGGAAAATCTTCACCATCCATAGTTGTAAGCATCAAGGCTCCACCGGAGAAGACCTTCTTCACAACATATGGACCTTCATAATTAGGAGTCCACTTGCCCCTGTTATCTGTACCGGGAGGAAGGATCCTCTTCAAAACCAGATCACCAGCTTGAAATGTCCGAGGACGCACTTTCTGATCAAAGGCTCGTTTCATCCTTCTCTGATACAACTGCCCATGGCACACAGCTGCTAGCCGCCTCTCTTCGATAAGGCTTAACTCATTAAACCTTGTCCGAATCCACTCGGCTTCGTCCAGCTTGACGTCCAACAATACCCTCAGAGAAGGGATCTCCACTTCAACAGGCAGGACTGCTTCCATACCATACACAAGGGAGTACGGGGTTGCCCCGGTTGATGTACGCACAGAGGTACGGTACCCATGCAAAGCGAAAGGCAGCATCTCATGCCAATCCTTGTACGTAACGACCATCTTCTGCACAATCTTCTTAATGTTCTTGTTAGCCGCCTCTACAACACCATTCATCTTTGGTCTGTAAGGAGAAGAATTGTGATGTTCGATCTTGAAATCTCTGCAAAGCTCTTTCATCATCTTGTTGTTGAGATTCGAACCATTATCAGTGATGATTCTCTCGGGAACTCCATAACGACAGATGATTTCTTTCTTGATGAACCGGGCAACCACTTGTTTGGTGACATTAGCATAAGAAGCTGCTTCTACCCATTTGGTGAAGTAGTCAATCGCAACCAGGATGAAGCGATGTCCATTCGAAGCAGTAGGCTCGATCTTCCCAATCATATCAATGCCCCACATGGCAAACGGCCAAGGCGAGTTCATGACATTCAACGGGCTTGGTGGTACATGCACCTTATCAGCATAGATCTGGCATTTATGGCACTTCCGAGCATACTTGAAGCAATCGGATTCCATAGTCATCCAGTAATAACCGGCTCTCAATAGTTTCTTCGACATTGCATGACCACCAGCATGTGTACCAAACGAACCTTCATGCACTTCTTGCATTAACATGTCTGCTTCGTGTCTATCCACGCATCTGAGCAGGACCATGTCAAAGTTCCTCTTATACAGCACATCATCCTGATTCAAGTAAAAGCTTCTAGCTAGCCTTCTCAGGGTCTTCTTATCATTCTTTGACGCACCTTCAGGATACTCCTGAGTCTTGAGGAAGTTCTTGATGTCATAATACCAAGGCTTCTCCTCAATCGCAACAGACTCGGCCGCAAACACATATGCAGGTCTCTCGAGTCGATTCACCGCAACATGTGGCACATGATTCCACCAATGAACTTTGATCATGGACAATAAAGTAGCCAAAGCATCAGCCATCTGATTCTCGTCCCGGGGGACATGATACAACTTCACCTTCTTGAAGAACGTCAGTATTCTTCTGGTGTAATCTCTATACGGAATCAAATGCGGCTAGTTCGTATTCCAATCTCCATTGACCTGATTGATCACTAGAGCGGAATCTCCATAGATGTCAAGAGTTTTGATTCTCAGGTCGATGGCTTCTTCTATCCCCATGATACAAGCCTCATACTCAGCTTCATTGTTGGTAACGTCAAAAGTCAATCTGGCAGAGAAAGGTATATGAGCCCCTTTAGGATTAATGAGCACTGCCCCAACACCATTACCGTTCATATTCACAGCCCCATCAAACATCAGTGTCCACTTGTCATCAGGATCCGGTCCTTCCTCGACAGGTGGCTCTTCGCAATCTTTCATCTTTAAATACATGATGTCCTCATTAGGGAATTCAAACATCATCGGCTGATAATCATCAATTGGTTGCTCGGCAAGGTAGTCCGACAGAATACTACCTTTGATGGCCTTCTGTGACGTGTACTGGATGTCATATTCGGTTAAAATCATCTGCCATCGAGCAACGCGCCCGGTGAGAGCCGGCTTCTCAAAGATGTACTTTACTGGATCCATCTTAGAAATCAATAAGGTAGTATGGTTCAACATATACTGCCTCAGTCGGCGAGCAGCCCAGGCCAAAGCACAGCAAGTTTTCTCGAGCAGTGAATATCTTGTTTCACAGTCGGTAAACTTTTTGCTAAGGTAGTATATGGCGTGCTCTTTTCGACCAGACTCGTCATGCTGTCCCAATACACACCCCATCGAGTTCTCGGTTACTGATAGGTACATTATCAGAGGTCTCCCTGGAACTAGAGGTATAAGGATTGGAGGTTTCTGTAAATACTCTTTAATCTTGTCAAAAGCCTTCTGACAATCATCATTCCACTTGATTGCCTGATTCTTTCTCAGCAATTTGAAAATTGGTTCACACGTGGCAGTTAGGTGAGATATGAACCTTGCAATGTAGTTCAACCTCCCTAAAAACCCACGGACTTGCTTTTCCGTTTTCGGTTCAGGCATCTCTTGAATAGCTTTGACTTTTGCTGGATCAACCTCAATCCCTTTCTCACTGACAATGAAGCCTAACAGCTTACCAGATCTCACCCCAAACGTACACTTGTTTGGATTCAGCCTCAGTTTGAATTTTCTCAGCCTTTCAAACAACTTTTGCAAATTTACCAGGTGCTCCTCCTCTGTCTGCGACTTTGCAATCATATCATCCACGTACACTTCAATCTCTTTGTGCATCATGTAATGAAAGAGAGTCGTCATTGCCCTTTGATAGGTAGCACCGGCATTCTTCAGCCCAAATGGCATCACTTTATAGCAGAATGTGCCCCAAGGTGTAATGAATGTCGTCTTTTCCATGTCCTCTGGCGCCATCTTGATCTGATTATAGCCTGAGAAACCGTCCATGAAAGAGAATACCGAGGATTGAGCCGTATTATCCACCAATACATCGATGTGAGGTAATGGGAAATCATCTTTCGGACTCGCTCTGTTTAAATCCCGGTAATCGACACACATTCTGACTTTGCCATCCTTCTTCGGCACAGGAACGATGTTGGCTACCCACGGTGGATAACTAGTAACAGCCAGAAAACCCGCATCCCACTGCTTTTGAACCTCTTCCTTGATCTTGACAGCCATATCAGGACTAGTTCTGCGAAGTTTCTGCTTGACCGACGGACACTCTTCTCTGAGGGGTAGTCGATGCACCACAATGTCTGTATCCAACCCAGGCATATCTTGATATGACCAGGCGAATATTTCCACATATTCTCTCAGCATCTCACTCAGCCTCCTCTTGACAGAGTCCTCTAAAGCAACCCCAATCTTGATCTCTCTTCTGGCGTCCTCAGTACCCAGATTAACAACCTCCAACTCCTCCTGATGAGGTTGGATGACCCTTTCCTCCTGCTTCAGCAATCTGGCCAATTCTGCCGGGAGTTCACAGTCTTCCTCACTCTCCTCTTCAGCTTGGTAGATGGGATTATCAAAATCATACTGAGCCATAATAGGATTGTTCATAGTGGATGCCATAAGGTCACTTCTGCATGTTTTAATGTTTTGTTTTAGAAAAAGAGTTCAAGAAAGTCACAAAAAACAAAAACATTGCCATTTTTATTGTTTTGAAAAACGAAAATAAAAATAGAAAGACAGGGATCACAAAATTTGATTGCAAAACGTCCTTTATTAATGATAATCATTAAAACATGATGAGGCCCTACAATGAACCACTACGCCTTGGGCAGAACGTAGGGTTTTCATGCAAAATGAAAAAACAAAGAAAATTACTCTGTTTGAAGAGTAACTTGAACCACTTCTTCAGCCGTCCAGTTGTTGATAGATTCCCCTGGTGCACACGGGCGAACCCAGTTGTCTAAATCACAGTCGCTATCACAGTCTTCACTACCGGTTGCAAAGACGTCGCCATGATTCATCAGCCCGGCGCTGGTAAAGGTACTCAAAACCGTCTGTACACTCTGCTCTGCTTGGAGAGGCTCATAACCAATGCCGAATTTGTCCTCCTTGACAGGCAAGTCTACCATCTTGCCCCAGCCCTCAGCTTTGCCAGAATCAACAACCTCCTTGGCTTGCTTGTATGAAGTAATCGAAGCACCCGACTTCCTCTGATCAGCGTAGGCTACCTTCTCTAGAGCCACAGTCTCAAATGCCTGGCATAATGTTTCGTGGATCTCGCCATCTACCTCGACATATTTGAATGAGGATAGGTGACTCACCAGAATCTCCTCTTCGCCACATACGGTCACAATTTGGCCGTTCCAGACATACTTGAGCTTTTGGTGGAGAGTTGACGAGACTGCTCCTGCTGCGTGAATCCACGGACGCCCCAACAGACAGCTGTAGGCGGTTTGAATGTCCATAACATAAAAAATGATGTCGAAAACCTCTGGACCTATCTTCACCGGCAAGGTAACTTCACCAAACACAGAACGTTTGGATCCATCAAATGCGCGCACAATAAGGTCACTAGGAGTGAGCACAACTCCTTCAACATCAATCTTCTTCAGAATCTGCTTCGGTAAGACATTCAACGATGACCCGATGTCTACCAATACGTATGACAACACTGCCCCCTTGCACTCCATAGTGATATGCAAGGCTTTGTTATGATTGTGCCCTTCAGGCGTTAAATCCAGGTCAGTGAAACCTACACCATGCCTGGTGCTCACGTTGGCCAACACACCCTCTAGTTGGTTGACGGAAATCTCTTGAGGTACGTATGCCATGTTCAACATCTTCAGCAAGGCACCACGATGTGCCTCAGAGCACAGCAACAAAGAGAGAATTGAAATTTTGGACGGAGTCTGGTTGACCTGATCTACGATCTTGTAGTCACTCTTCTTTATGATCTTCATAAATTCCTCCACGTCCTTTTCAAATGAACCCTCAGCCTCCTTCTGAGCCGGTTCTTCGTCAACAACAACCTGTTTGCCTTTCGCCCTAGCAGATGCCTCAGCACTGGCATCCCTCAACGGTTGAGGCGCAAACAGTCGTCCGCTTCTAGTAAAACCACCCGGACCACCAACATTGTCCACAACTGGACTTACAACGGCCGGAGTTCTACTAGGTGCCACAATAGTTACCGGAGCTTGACTTGCTGGCCTCGTCTGATTATCAGCCCTTCTGTTGCTGCGGTAGGCATTATTATAACTCCAGGGAACAACCCGACTATCAACTCTTCTGACTGGGGCAACTATTGTAGTAGGAGAACTGGCGGGAACGGGTGCAGAGATGGTAACCGGAGTACCACTCGCTGCAGGTGCACTAACAACTCTCTGGCCTCGTCCCTCAGACGGTTTAAAATAGATGGTGACAGTTGACACAGACCCATTATCTCTGACAACCCGACTGAACTGAACACAACCCTCATCAATCAGCTTTTGAATACCAGCCCTCAACTGGTCACAACCATTATCAGCTTCAACACAACCACTACAACCCTCATCACAACCTGGGTAGACACCCCCTTTCAGCAGACGGCCCTTCACAACTAGCAGAGAAGTCTGAACATTATCAACACTATCAACCAGATCTTCAGCTTCCCCTTCAATATTGTTCACTCTATGCCCACCATGCTGAGGCATAGGGTTGTTCACGACGTTCGGCACTGGAGCGAAATTGATCGCCTTGGAATCGATCAAATCTTGGACTTTGTGCTGGAAAGCCCGACACTTTTCAGTGTGGTGCCCTGGTGCCCCAGAGTGAAAATCACAGCGGACGTTGGCGTCGTATCCAGGAGGCAACACTGTTGGTGGAGCCATGGTACGTAACTCAACAAACCCCAACCTGAGTAGTTCGCGCAGAAGTTCGACGTAAGACATTGGTAATGGATCAAAACGTCGATCAAGCATTCTTTGTCTGGGCTGATACGGACGTTGTTGCTGTTGTTGTTGTTGTGGTTGTTGAACTCTTTGTTGTTGTTGTTGACGAGTTTGAGGTGCAGGAATGGTCACTGCAGCAACCGGGCGATATTGATCTCTATTCATATTTCCTCTGTACACATTCCCTCAGTGTTGTACAGCATTGGTTTCACCTTCTCTACGGCGAGGTGCCCCAGAGAAAGGTTTCTTGGATGACGAAGAAGAACCCACATCTTGAATTTTGCCGGCCTTGATCAGACTTTCAGTTCTCTCGCCACAGATGACGACATCAGAAAAACTACCGAATGGGCAGCTTCCCATCCGGTCCATAAACACACCTTGAAGAGTGCCGATGAACATGTCTGTCAACTCCCTTTCCAGCATAGGGGGTTGAACTCTTGCAGCAAGTTCACGCCACCTCTGGGCGTACTCTTTAAAGCTCTCGTTGTTTTTCTGGCACAGACTCTGCAGCTGAGTCCGGCTAGGTGCCATATCCATGTTATGTTTGTATTGTCTGAGGAAAGCTTCTCTCAAATCCCTCCAGCATCTGATCGAATCTCTTTTTAACTCCATATACCAGTCCAAAGATGCCCCAGACAGGCTATCTTGGAAAAAGTACATCCACATCTTCTCGTCGTCAGTATACGCCGAGATCTTTCGATAGTATGCCTGCACATGAGTGCGAGGGCAAGAAGTGCCGTTGTATTTGTCGAAAGTGGGTGCTTTGAATTTGTACAGGATTCTCAAGCCTTCAACTAATCCCATATTAGTTACGTCAAAACCAAGAGAATTTTGACACTCCATAGCACGGATCTTTTCAGCGAGGGCCTCAACTTTACGATCTCTCTCATCAACCCTTCCCAGAACGTCTTCGTCTTCACTGAGCAGAGTAAACATATCCTCTTGTCGGTCCACAATCGGAGCCTGATTACGGGCCGGAGCACGGACTACTCTGGCATTGGCGGTCTCTGGAGCAATCAGTTGACCGTTGATTCGAATACCTCTTAACTCATCACCTACATCATAGTTGTTGATGGGAACAGCAGCAGTAGGGTTGTCATTGATCGGGCCTCCCTCTGGTAGAGCTTGGTTGGCCGGTGGAATTACAGCTTCTTGCCTCTGAACTAGAGCTTGGAGTTCTACTTGACCTTGTGCGACCCCTTGCATCATGTGCATGAACTGGGCCATGTTAGCCCTCATCTCAGCTAACTCAGCTTGTACCTGATCCATGTTCCTTTGATGGTTGAGTCTCGTTGAGTAGCGGTGTGGTCTCTGATCAGCTATCCTGCCTGAACACAGGAATCAAAGTGAGAAGTCACGAACAAGAACACCTGCTATGCAAAATGTTATGAGTATGATGTTAATGATGCGTATGATGCACATGATATGTTCATCTCTCAGGCATTCAAAGAGCCTAACTCATCCTCAAAAGATGGCAACCTGCAGCAACAAGGGAACAACAAAATACAAGGTAAATGAAAACAACAGGAAACACCAACATCCTTATCTATAAATAAGAACAAAAAAGATCATACAACCAAGTCAACAAATATTCGAATAAACGGAGTACAACAACGAATCCCATCCAACAAGCCTGGAGGTGATTCTCAACATAGACATCAAAGAATACAAGCTAAGATAAACGGTCTTCCGGAATGAGGGTCTTCAGGTACTGGCACTGGTCTATCAATAGTGTGCATTCTGAACATTCTGGTAGAGGGGTGATCTTCTCCTTCAATTGTCTTCTAAGCTCCATAACTTCTCCTCCAAGGTATTCCTCTGATGTCCGCCTCAAATCCACCTCTTTCTTCAACTGGATGTCTTTGTCTCTGAGTTGCTTCTCCAAGTCTCTGATCTTTTTCTGGTAGCTGGCTTCAGCTCTCTGCAGCCTCAAACACTCCCGATGTTCTGCATCTAACATGGATTCCATCTCTTCGTAGGATCTCTTCTTGCTTCTCACTCTACTAGCATCCTCTCCTTGCACTTCCCTGAGTTGATGGGCCAAGTGCAACCTATCAGCTTTGGCTTTGTAGAGCTCCATCTGGGTATCTTGCTCCTTCTCCCTCAACCGGCGATTCTCCATCAGGGCTTGCTTGTAGTGCTCAGCAGGCACACTCTCAGCAAGGATCAAAGGTGGTTGCTCCTGCAACGGCTCCATTCTATCGTAGGGTAGCAACAAAGTTTCCACTCTCTTCTTTACCCAATCAGTGTAATCAGGCATAGCAATGGCAAACTTTTTCCCTAAGACAGCTCCATCCTTCACTCCAACAGACCTCCAAGCTCTTCCTATCTGCTCCAATCTAGCCGGGTCACTCTGTTTCTCAAAATACACACTTTCAGCTACCTCAGCCTCAAGTGGTTTTCCCATCATTACAAACCCTAACTGACGAAGAGAAAGAACTGGGTTATAATTTATGCAACCTTTGGTCCCCACGAGTGGCACATTCCGGAATTCTCCACAGCTCATAATAACATCCCGCACTTATGAGTGCTCTGAGCATCCACAAAGGGTCCACTGGCTGGCAGAAGGGACATGAACCATCTGAGCAAGAGAGGTAGACAACATCTGATAGCTCCACCCTTACCATGCCTACTGTGAATAGCATAATAAGTGTCAGCTAAAAGAGTAGGAACTGGATTCCTTCCAATGAAGATACAGACCGCAGCATAATCAACAAAATTGGGCATGCTTGGGAATAGAACGATCCCATAGATCATAACAGCAAACTGGGCATGAAAAGCTTCCCAATTCCCCTTTTCCGCTTCTCCTCTGGCAACTCTCAGCAGAAACTTCAACGGCAGACCCACGACATCCCCACTGGGCTTCCAATTATCACAGACTTCTTTGACACTCAACTGGAGAACTCTGGCAACAATTCTGAAATCAACTTCCTTCGGTACGTCCAAGAAGGGAACCTGATGCTGAATTGGGACACTCAACAGAATAGAATACTCCTCGAGAGTAGGTGCCAACTGATAATCTTGGAAAGTGAAACATCTAAGCTCCGGGTCGTAGAACTGAAGAAGGGTCTGCAACGGCACCGGGTCGACTACCATTTTCAACAGCGTCAGAACATCCCCATACTGGTCAATAAACCCTTTCTGGTTACCACTGGTTATCAGGCTACTCAACTCGATCAATGAAGTCAACGACTCACGATGAAAGCTGTAGGAACAAGTCTTCCGCTTCGGCTCTGGGACTGTCGCCATCTTATCAGTGAACAAGCTCTGGAATGTACCTGAGAAATGATATGCATGCAGAGATTAGTTTTTTTTCTTTTCTTTTTTTTTCTTTTTTTTTTCATTTCATTTTTTTATTGCGTATTTTTTTGAAAATAAACATGCTATGATGCACATGATGCAGACACAACTGACTGGCCGTGCATCTCTGATCACAAGGTCGAAGCTTCGGCTTAACTCAGAACCCAAAATCCATTTGAAAACCCAAGGTCAACTGAGACACTGTCATCTGAACCCAGAGTCACCAACAGAACCACAAGTCACCAACGGTACCTGTAATAATGATCGAACCCTTCCCCACTCACGGGTGTTGTCTAGGCCAGGGTAAGGTCGAGAGAAACGCAGCATAAATAACCTTTCGCAGAATATCATCATATACACACCTGAAGTATGCAACGACAATATCCCACCAGGGTCTGAACTGCTCGTGATGTCAATGTTCCGCTAAGTGGCGCAATACCACCCGCTTCCCATGAATCACTCTATTCCTAAGCATCCTAGATTTCACTCATGGTCTGGGTATTGGACCTTTTACCTCAAGTGACTCCCACCCCAACAGAGAGAAACAGACAACCAGCCAGCCAGATAAACAATGAATGTGAATGAATGCAAACATAAGTGCAAACATAAATGCAAACAATAAATGAAATGAATGCAATAAATAAACACAGCACAAATCAACCAAAACCCTAACCTAGAGAGCGCTAGGAGAGACTCGCTTAGGGAAGATGGACCAGCAGAGGTCAACTTCTCTAGTCCCCAGCAGAGTCGCCAGCTGTCGCATTACGCGAAAAAACCGGCGGGAAAACAAGAACAACAGAGCCGCCACCGTGCGTTATTTATCCCAAAAGAGGGAAAGGAAACGCTCAGAGTAAACCTGGGAAAAGCATGGTCTCGCGACCAAAGAGAATGAGATCGGGAGTCGGTTATGCGAAGGGAAGGTATTAGCACCCCTACGCATCCGTCGTACTCGACGGGATCCACGCACAATAGGAAGGAAAATGGTTGCTAAAACACTGCTCAAACAAACATCTATACAGGCTGAAAGAGACGCAAGAAAACAAACAAGACTGACTCGGCAGGATATCGCATCCTGGGCCTACTTAGTCTATCTAGCATAGACATCAGAGTCTAAGTAGTTCGGACTGGGGAAACGACACATGCTCGCTAGGATATCGCATCCTATGCATACGTATCTCCTCGGACGAAGGAGAATCAGAGCATTCGTAGCTCGGCTAACACGCACACAAACAAACACAGGCAAAGGCAAACATGGAGCCTGAATGCCAATCACTGGACTTACATCAGCATCCGAACCAAAACACACACAAGAAGGCAAACGTGGAGCCTGAATGCCAATCACTGGGCTTACATCAGCATCCGAACCAAAACACACACCAAGGGGGTTGAAACACAAAGGTTAAAAAAGAAAAAAAGGCGCCCGGAGAGATCGGCTCATCTCCTGCCTACGTACCTCATCTGGTATGAGGATCAGGGCGACGTAGTTCCCCTACAGAGGGATACAAGACTAGCCTAACCAGATAACAGAGGGAGACACAACTAGGGAGACTACGACTCGAGCCTAGATGTTATCATGCAAATTCATCCCTAAGTTAAGGTTTCTAGCTAACTTGCATAGGAAGCAAGCCTATCCTAAACATGACTTGCACAGGAAGCAAGCCAAACCAAACCTATCTTGCACAGGAAGCAAGCTAAAGCGAACCTATCTTGCACAGGAAGCAAGCTAAAGCACACACAAGAACAAATAGCACACACTATATGCAATCAAATGGGCTCAATCAAGGTTAGGTTTTAGTCGAGGGGTCATATCAACCTCAACAAACAAACCACTGTAACAGGGTAATGTTAGCTCTTAACCCTAACATTGAGAGTTAGGGTGAAGCTGATGAAGGGTGAGTGAAGATGAGACTTTACAGCTCTTATCCCTGGCCTGGGAGAGCTTAAGACAAGAATGTGTGGGTTCAGAAAGTGGGAACCCTTCTACACATATGACACTGACTCAATGTACAATGATCTTGGGTTAATATCTGCCATGCATCAACACAGTGGTGTGAGCAAAGCAGATGACACACAGAATAGCAGGGGATGGATTGCACATCCCTTATATCTGCCAATGCCTCTTCACTTAGGAGGTCTTTGAATATGTACAAGGACAAAATGTAAACAAGCACAAACATTGCCTCTTAAGGAGGACTTCAGACAGGTGCCTGGCCAAGTAACAGGCCAGGTCTTCCAGACTACATGGAGTAAGGAGATTATACCTCAATGCAAATTGCTATCAAGCAAAGCAAAGCAAAGTTCACAAAGAACTACTAGCAACTAATGTACCTGAAATCAGTCAAACACAATTAGTATACCAGACACAAAGTTAAAACAAACAGCATAAGCCAACAGACAACACAGTCAGGCATATGTGCAAAGCACAAGCTCATAACAAGTGAGCTAAGCAACCTACAAAATAAACAAGTTAGTTCATGATAAACAATCAAACTCATTCAACTTGTATTAATCTCTTTGGAGCATTTGTTGCTTAACCTGAAAAACCAAGCTTAAACATGAGCAACAAGACCACTAGGACAAGCCTAAGGTCAAAAGGGGATAAAAAATTCAAAACAGCAAGTGACAAGTGTCCAAAGTCAAGATAAATCAATCAAGAAGCCAACCCAAATGGTTTCACATTCATACCATTCATCATTATCATTTCAAAAGCAAATTAGGTCAAAACATGTCAAATAGCACCTCAAAGAAGTCAACAGAATGACTCAACTCAAATCCAATCAAAAACATTTCAATAAATCCTCAAATAAATCATGATCAAACATCATCCACAACATGATAAGCATACCAAATTTCATCTCATTTGGATCAAGGGAAGTAGGTCAATGAAAATCAGAAAGGCAAGGCATGCAAATACAAGTTCAAACTAGGTCATAAATGATGCATCAACTTCAACCAATCATAAAACAGTGATAAAGCATGATAAATGAATGGGACCAAAGCCATGATATACTTCAAGATGTCCACAATGCACATGTCAAATTTCAAGTCCATCTAATTAAGCATTAGAATTTCACAAGTCAAATAACATCATGTGTCACAAGAGGTCAACAATTTGGTCAAACAGGGGAGAAATTATCAAACAAATAGAAAATGCATTCAAAAATTCCAGAAAAATTCACACACATTCTAAACATGCACAAGTGTCTTCATGCAAAAATCTAGACCATTTTGAGTTCAATAAGCATGGTAATTAAAATCATGAAGTTGGACATGAATGGTGTGACACAAATTGTCACACCCTTATTCAAAAAATCATATCTCCACAACCAGCAATGATAAAATTACAAACTCTATACCAAAATCACCATGAACTTGTCTAGTTTAAGCACAAAAAATTTGAGAGGCATTGGATCCTGTATCATCATTTCACAAGCAAATTGGTAAAGCATACACAAAATGGACACACATGAACAAACCCTAGGCATTTTTAAAATCTACACGTGCAAAAAATCTGGAAAAAACACCATAATAAACTAGAGGTCAAGAGAAGCATTTCACAAAAAATCCCATCAAATTTGGATTAAAAATGAGTGACTTATGAATTTTCTAAGTTGCCATGCCAAAATGAAATAAATAATGAAATAAGAAAATGATTTAATTAAAAATTAAAACCGGCAATGGCAAACTTGTAATATTGGGACTCACTAAGTGAAACGCCGCGTTTCACTTAGTGAGGTGGCGTCCTGTAATACGCTACATGGCCCAGAAACTTGGAAATGCATGCAAAACGCGGGTTTAAGAATCAAACAGAGTTCTGGGTTCAGTTTTTTAGGGTTTATGCTACATTTTTTCCAGATTTCCAGCCATGAATGAACTGTAACCAAAATAAACAACCGATACACCAATGTATTCATCTCCTAATGCTCATCAATAATCTAACCCTATTTTTCACTAATTCGAACTAACAAGGAAGAACCAAGCAAAAACACATTTGACAACCAAACTTAAATTCCATGTTTCTCTCTCAATAAGCAACCATTTTCCACGATTCAAGTTTCAATACAATCAGCATGGAAAGACCTTCAAGAAGCATATCATAATTTTGACAATAGTGTGAATCGAAATTTTACCTTGATTGAAGGACAGTGATGGAATAGTGATTTTCTGGCCGTGTTGAGCTGAAACAGATGCGCCTGGATGTTCCAAATGATGAATGGACAATGGATTTGGAGCCCAGCTGCCTTGATTTAACTCAAAATGTGAACTGCCATGTGAGAAGCTCAATAGAACAGTGGTAGAAAATGGCCTTACAGTCGTGATTTGATGCTTGCAAAGACTCCCAGAATGTTGGTGAATGATGGCACGATGGACAATAGCAAGGGTTCTTTGAAGATTTTCAGAAAAAAAACCAAGTGAAGAATTGAGTGTTCTTGAGAGAAAATGAAGTTTTTTGATCTGATTTGGTGAATAGTGGCTAGGGTTTTTTTAGTCAGAAATGATGCCATATATACTCTGATTAATAAGGCTTAAACATGGTTAGTGGAATGGTAAAATCACATTAGCTCAAATGAAGGTGTTTTGGTCATTTTGTGAAATTAACCAAGTTGCATGTGCATGGCATGCTACAGTGCGAAAATGGGCCTAAACACATCCCAAATTTGATTTCTGAACAATTGCAATTAGTAGAATGTATTGGAAATGGTTAATTTGAAAAGTCATTTTTCACCTCACCCCTTTTTTAATTCAAACCACTTGAAAAAGGCCATTTTGATTGGATGATTTTTGGTAAATTGTGATGAAGGATTTGGATAGAGCATATCAAATGTGACTTGTAGCAAAAAACCTCACCCAATTTGGCCAAATGGTTTGGAAGATATGCCACTTTGAAGTTCAAAAATTTCTGAAAATGATTTGATCATAACTTGCCAACCACAAATGAGAAATGAGTGTTCTTGGACTTTTTGGAAAGGTGAGAGCAAGATCTTCAACTTTCATGTTGGACAAAATTTCATTTGAAGCTTGTATGATGATGTAAATTGGAGGAGAAAAACTTTCTATTTTTGGCAATTTCCAATTATAGGTCAACTTACTATTTTAGGAAACTTTTTGTCTGACTTTATTTTCTCCAATCTTGATCTTTGAAATGCCAAATGAGACTTGTGTGGACATGAATGAACCCTTTCAAACCATCTCCCACCTTGAAATCCATAAAATCAGGCACAGTTGACCACAGTTGACCATAGTTGACTTTCTAGGGTTTCTGGTGAACTGAACAATAACTGATGACTTCTGAGCACCCAATCCTTGACCAAAACACTTCAAAAGGGCCCCTAGGTCACGTGGACATGTTGGACCAACCCTAGGGCCTTGTCTCAATGGAAATTGCACTTGTTTGCTTGATTGACTGATCTCCTGGCCAGTTTGACCTAATTTTGTCAGAGGACTTGCACTTGGGCAAAGGACAATGCAATGCTATGCTATGGACTATGTTATGTTAATGACCTAATATGAGAATGTATGTACAAAAGGCAGGTGCAAATTTGAGGTGCTACACTTGGTTCAGGAATATATTAGTGGTTACCCATCATCACCGGGCCAGGAAGCGTGGCAAAAGGAGGAAAGTCTGAGATATTTTTTGGGGCCTTCATTTGTTTGATGGAAACCTTGACAACCTTGGTTGTTTCTTTAGGGACTTTGCTTGAAGTGGCCATTTTTGTTAAAGGTTTGAAGAAAGAAGAAAAAATTTGGGTTTTTTGAGGGTGTTTTGAAAAAGGTGAAGAATTGAAGTACTTGGAGATTTCAGAAAGTGTAAAAAAGTGAAATTAGTAAGAAATGTGCTTTTTATAGGTTTTTTGGAAGAGAAAACGATTCAAATCATCATTAATGGTTGACAAATGAGTAGGACACGTGTCCCTCTAGGATTACATAGTGGGACGGTGGTAATTAAGGCCTAATCCTACGATCTTCTAGGGTCTAGGAAACGTGTGTCGCATTACGCGAAAAACCGGCGGGAAACGAAGACAACAGAGCCGCCACCGTGCGTTATTTATCCCAAAGAGGGAAAGGAAACGCTCGAAGTAAACCTGGAAAGAACATGGTCTCGCGACCAGAGAGAGATGGGATCGGGAGTCGGTTATGCGAAGGGAAGGTATTAGCACCCCTACGCATCCGTCGTACTCGACGGGATCCACGCACAAAAGGAAGGATAAAGGTTGCTAAACGCTGCTCAAACATCAAACATAGGCTGAAAGAGACACAGAAAACAAAAGAAACTAACTCGGCAGGATATCGCATCCTGGGCCTACGTAGTCTGTCAGGCACAGACATCAGAGTCGACGTAGTTCGGACAGGGGAAAGCGTGCTCGCTAGGATGTCGCATCCTATGCATACGTATCTTCTCGGACTAAAGAAGAATCAGAGCACTCGTAGCTCGGCCAACGCACGCCAAACAAAACCACACAGGAAACCGACTGCCAATCGCTGGACTTACGTCAGACTCCACACAAAACAGGCAAACATGGAGGTCGAATGCCAATCGCCGGACTTACATCATACTCCGAACCCACCAACACACTGGAAACCAACTGCCAATCGCTGGACTTATGTCAGACTCCAAACAAAACAAACCAGACACAGGAAACCGACTGCCAATCGCTGGACTTACATCAGTCTCCAAACACACACAAAGGGGTTGCAAAAGAAAAAGGGCGCCCGGAGAGATCAGCTCATCTCCTGCCTACGTACCTCATCTGGTATGAGGATCAGGGCGACGTAGTTCCCCTACGCAGGGAAAGAACTTCTAACCTAACCAGAGACTGGGAAATGACAAACTAGAAGGGAGACTAACTCGAGCCTAATAGTTATCATGCAAATTCACCATGGTCCTAGGTTAAGGTTTCTAGCTAACTTGCACAGGGAGCAAGCTAAACCTAAACAGCACAAGCAAAGCACAAGAGCAAGCATACACACAAATAGCACACACTATATACAAACAAAGTGGGCTCACACAGGGTTAGGCTTTAGTCAAGGGGTCATGTCAACCTCGACAAACAAGCCACTGTATCAGGGTGATGTTAGCTCTTAACCCTAACATTGAGAGTTAGGGTGAAGCAGATGAAATAGGAAGTGAGGGGTGTGCCTCACAGCTCTTATCCCTGGCCAGGGAGAGCTTTGAATGATATAAGGTGTGGGAGTTCAGAAAGTTGGAACTCTTCTCCACAAGAATTAGACTCTATAGATCTTGGGTTAAGATCCACAAGGCATCAACATGTAATGTGAGCCAAGGGATGACACACTGAATAGCAGGAGATGGACTACACATCTCTCGTGTCTGCCAATGCCTCTTCACTTAGGAGGTCTTTGATATGTACAGGGGACAAAGATAAACAAACACAAGCGTTGCCTCTTAAGGAGGACTTCAGACAGGTGCCTGGCCACATAACAGGCCAGGTCTTCCAGACTACATGAAGAAGAGAGATTATACCTCAATGCTCAAGCAATCAAGCAAAGCAAAAGCAAGTTCACAATGAACTTAAGCAACTAATGTACCTGAAAAAAATCTAACTCAGTCAGTATACAACTCAAAAAAGTCAAACAGACAATCCAAAAGTCAACAGACATAGTCAAACAAACAACAAGTGCAAGCTACGATGTGCAAGGCACAAGCTCAACTCAAATGAGCTAAATCACCTACAAAACAAGTCAATATTAGTCAACATTCAACAATCAACCAACTTTAAGCAATGTGAATCAATCTCCTCAAGGCCATATGCTTCTTATCCTGAAAACAAAGCTCAAACATAAGCACCAACCACTAGGACAAGGCCTAGGGTCAAAGAGGGAGAAATAATTCAAAACAGAACATGAAAATTGACAAGAATCAAGCTCAATCAAGTAAGCACATCATCCAAAAGGTCTCATGTCCATAGCATTCACCAATTTCATTTCACAAGTCAAATAAGGCAAAGCATGCAAATTGAAAGCTCAATGAAGCAACAGAATGAACAAATCCAGATTAATTCAAAAATGGCTCAATAAATCTCAATAAAAATCATGGCTAAACATCACACATCACATGATCAACATACCAAAATTCAAGACATTTGGACAAGTAGAATCATGGTAATCAAATTCATCAAGTCATAGTAAGCAAAACAAGCTCAAATAGGGCACAATTTGATGTATCAACTTCACACAAGCCTAAAACAGAACCCAAACATGATAAAGACATCCAATCAAAGCCACAATAAACTTCAAAGTGTCTAGAATCAATGTAAAAAATTTCAAGTTCATAAGATACACAACCAGCATTTCATAAATCATTGAAGTTCATGACTATTCAAATGTCCACAAATGGTCATCCAGAAAGAAAAATGCCAAACAAATCATAAATGATTCCAAAGCATCCACAAAAATTCATGAGCATTCCTAACATCCAGAAGAAGCCTCATGCAAAAAATCACATCAATGGGCATTTATTTGGCATGGCAAAGAAAATCAACAAGTTGAGCAAGAAATGGTGTGACACACATTGTCACACCTTCGTTAACCAGATCATATCTCAACAACCAGAAATGAGAAAAATACAAACTCTACATCAAAATGTTCCTAAGGATGTCTAGTTTAAGCATGCAAAGTTTCACAATCATTGGATTAAAATTCATCGTTTCATGAAGCAAATGGCAAGGCAGGTACAAGATAGCACATGTATACACAATCCCTAAGCAAAATCAAATTCCAACCGTGCACAAATTCTGGAAAAATAGTCATAAAATAGTAGACATCTTGAGGAACAAAGTGCAAAAAATCCCAGGTCAATTGGATCAATATTCATTGAGTTATGAATTTTTGAATGAATGAAAAAAATAAAAAAACATGGAAGCATGGTACATGAACATGGATGGTAAAGGAATAAGAATGCAAAAGCCAATTATGGAAATGCACTGAGCAAGGTTCGAACCGCGTTGAAATTTGAAAGTAGCGCCTTATCAATGAAACGCGTCATTTCATTAAAGCCTACGTGGCAAGGCCATGTGCTCTGGACCAATCATTGTGCCAAGTAATCCTTACGTGGACCAATACATGGAGACAAACAGAAAAACGCATGCAAGCAAGGCTAAAACAGATCAAACACGCTTCTGGAGATGGAACCCTAGGATCTTCATACGTGTTCTTCATAATTTTCCAGGTTATGAACAAATATTCCAGAAATGCAAAATGAATATATCATCACACTCATCTTTCAACATACAACATCATGCTATGATCAATTTAACCTAACTCAAACCACATCAAAAGATTCACACGCGAGAACATTCATCCATCAAACTTTGATCCAACCTAACTTGCTCATTTCTCAATGGAATTCGATGATACAAAGCTCAGATTAATCACCTAAGAAAGATCTACAACATGCATACATCAATTTCACGAATTATGAGGATCGATTTCTGACCTTAATTGAAGTGCAGAACTGGATTTGTTGCTTTCAAGCCTTGTAAGGTCCAAACAGTTACTCTCCAATGCTTGTACAATGTAATGAAGGAAGGTTCAATGCTCAATCGTGCTTGCTATGGCTCAAATCCTCAACTGCCATTGATGATGCAAAACTTCAACAGTTCCAAACCAGCTCGAAAATGGATGAATCTTGCTTCCAAAAATCTCCAATTATGCTTGTAGATCAAGGATTGATCGAGAACAAGGCAAGGTTTGTGAAGAAATTTGATGAAAAAGTGAGAGAAAAAGTTTGTGAAGATTATTCAAATGGATCTAGATCTGAAATTTTGATGTGTTAATCAAGTTTCTGTTATGATTATCTTTATATATGATGGACTAATGAAGTTTTTTAATCATGATTAAGCAATGCAATTAGATTAAGTGAAATGAAGGTGTAATGGCCAATTTGCAAATGCACCTTAATGTGTGATAACCAATGCTACAGTGCACGATTCTGTGCTTAATTCACCTGAAAAATCAGTTTGGAGCCAAATGCACATGATGGAATGTGTGGACAATGCATAGTTTTTGAATTTAAACTTTCCCTCCAAAATTCAAATGGAAAATCCAAAATTTTCGTGAGCAAAATGCATGATATGTGATGCATGAATTGGATATCTCATGTCAAAATAGGAATGTTGCAAAAAGAACCATCTCATTTGGCCTCATGGTGCAAAAGTTATCCCCTTTTGAAATTCAAATTTGCTTGACAATGATTGATCCATAACTTTCCAACCATACATGAGAAATTCATGTTCTTGGACTTTTTGAAAATGGGAGAACCAGATCTTCAACTTTCATGTTGGACAAAATTCCATTTGAAGCTTTCTTGATGATGTAAAATTGAGGAGAAGACCTTTCCATTTTTGGCAACTCCAAATTACATGTCACTTACTATTTTTGGAAACTTTTCATCCGACCTCAAATTCTTCATTGTTGATGTTTGCAATGTCAAATGAGACTTGTATGGACATGAATGAGGCCTCTCTAACCATCTCCCACCTTCAAATCCATGGTTGAATGCACAATTGACTTTGGTTGACTTTCTAGGGTTTCAGATGAATTGCATCTTGACTGATGAACTTTGAACATCCAACCTTTGGCCAAACCACTTCAAAATGATCCCTAGGTCACATGAACTCATTGAACCAACCCTAGGGCTTTGCTTCCATAGGAAATGCACTTGCTTGCTTGCACAATTGAATCTCCTGACCAGTCTTGACTGATGACTTGCACTAGGCAATGGACAATGCAATGTTATGCAGTGGACAATGCAATGCTAATGACTTAAACATGAAAATGAATGTACCAAAATGGGAGGTGCAAATTTGAGGTGCTACAGCTGCCCCTATTCAATCAACTGGTAACCCGAACGGATGAGAGCAATGGCTGTCAGACTTTCAGGGTAAACAGGGATTGAATACCGAAAGAACCGGAAATTTGCACTCTGCAGGGATCCAAGAAAGGAAAAATGCACCAACGGATGCTTCCAATGGGATCTGATGTTTATTACTGGGGTTTTTGATTTTTTCAAAGGTACAGGAACCACATCCAGACGTCAAAGGACGATGAATGGGAACAAAGAAATCACAACTAGACGCCAACGGACGACTAGGAAAAACTCGACGTTTATCGAAACCAACGGAGAGGTAACAGACATCAACGGATGACTGGGGAAGATACATCTAGATGTCAACGGACAACTAGGAAAAACTCGACGTTTATCAAAACCAACGGAGAGGTAACCAGACATCAACGGATGAATGGGGAAACTCGACCAGACGTCAACGGACGAACGGGAGAAGCTCGACGTTTATCGACACCAACAGAGAAGGAGACCAGACATCAACGGACGACGGATGAACTGGGAAGACTCGACCAGACGTCAACGGACGAACGGGAGAAGCTCGACGTTTATCGACACCAACGGAGAAGGAGACTTACTGGGGAAAAGCTAACTACAACCAAACGTCAACGGACGATTGGGAAAAACTCAACGTTTATCGAAACCAACGGAGAGGTGAACAGACATCAACGGATGACCTGTGGGGAGGATACAACTAGATGTCAACGGACAACTAGGAAAAACTCGACGTTTATCGACACCAACGGAGAGGTGAACAGACATCAACGGATGACCTGTGGTAGAGATACAACTAGATATCGACAGATAACTAGGAAAAACTCGACGTTTATCGACACCAACAGAGAGGTGACTCTGAGGGGAAAGGTATCACTATACGTCAACGGACGAATAGGAAAAACTCAACGTTTATCGAAACCAACGGAGAGGTAACCCTACTAGGGAAGAAAATACATCCAGTTGTCAACGGACAACTAGGAAAAACTCGACGTTTATCGAAACCAACGGAGAGGTCGAACTCTTGCTTGGGGAAAATAAGGGTATCACGAACATCGAAAGATGATGTTTACCGACATCAAAAGAAGACCAGATATCGACGGATGACCGGGGTAGGACTCGATGTTTACCGACACCGAAAGATGGTGTTTACCGACACCAAAGAAAAGACACACGCGGGTGCTGACATGACACTGACTGGTATCACGGGTACGACATCTACATATGTCGAGGCAAGGCTACACACTTGCTGGAGATCTCACTGGGGAGAAACAAGCTTTCCTTTCACTTGCGAGTGAGGAAATAAACCTCCTTGGGGAATATCAATCCTGAATGCCGTCAGGAGCAACTGTAGCAAACGTGTTGTATAGATGTTGAACAAATGATCCGCCTCTGCCGGGGATATGGTTTGATTGGTTCCAACATATGAATGCATATGTTTGAATTTTTCTATGGCGTAATGCTCCATATTGAATGGAAATGCTACGCGATTTGAGGATGCAATGATTACTACATGCAAAAATGCAAAATGATAAACTCCGGCTGGGGAGCCAAACTGATCAGATACTCCGACTCTGTGGGGAGACTCTGCTTGAGGAATTCTCTGCGGGGAGTGCACCGACTTCTCACTCATGCTGGAGAAATAAAACTATTGCTGGAGAAAGGATCCCAATCCACTCGGAGACTCCGCTTGGGGAACAAACAAGGCAACTCGCTGGGGACGAACCAAGACGACTTCGCTGAGGAAATTAAACAAGGCGACTTCGCTGGGGAGAGTTGCCAACAGGTAGGATAAACTCTGCTTCGGGAAACAAACGCTACTCCGCTGGGGAAAACTCCTCCAGTCCACAGGTAGGATAAACTCTGCCGGAGATAACTTTCACCGGACCTGATCCACTCGGGGAACCTGCCGGGGAAACATCCATCAACACAAACCTCTGCTCGGGAGATCTGCTAGGGAAAGCAACTCTGTTGGGGATAACATACCAGACTCTGTGCTGGAGATAGGCATTCACAACCCTGCTGGGGGAAAGCAATACTCTGGTGAGGAAAGTAGTACATCAAACTCGGTGCTGGAGATAGACATCCACAACACTGCTGGGGATAGGCAATTCTTAGATCCGTTAGGGATAGAAGGCACTATCCACAGGCGTCTCTGCAGGGGAGAATAGCTCTGAAAGCTCTCATACTTGCTTGGGAAATATCTGCTGTGGAATCGTCTTCACAGATGACAACCTGCAAAACAACACGACATATATGCCCCAGGAGTTGCATGGACAAGATACGCTCAAGTGTCCTCAACTTTCAAAATGATTTTCAACTATTTTATCCTTCTGCACGGTATTGTTTAGCCTTCATGTTTTAATATGCAATGTTCATCAAAAATTCGGACGTTTTTGCAAACAAAACAGTAAAATAAAAACAGGAGCTTTTTATCTGAATAACGACTTTTATTGATTGAAAATGGGCCTGAAAAGGCGAATACATCAGGAAGCAATTCCTAGAAAGAGGTAATTACGCACAAAAGGAAAAATCTATCCTAATGGCAATGTGAACACGGCATCCACTATTTCCCAATTCTGTTATAACTCACAGATCATCAGTTTTCCTCCCAAATCCCTTGCTTTCTGAGAAGGATGACTGGACCGATCACATCTTTCGAGATGGCAGATGACGAAGCGCGATGAAGTACAGATAACTCAGACTGTAGTCTTCGCTTTAATCCCTCTTTTGGCTGGATCGCCCTTTCGGGTTTTCAATCCACCGGGATACCCATTTTTGCCTAAGTCGCCCTTGCGGGTTTTCGACTTACCGGGTGTACAAATTTTTTATTCTTTTATCCCTAATTTTTGCCCGAACCTTTTCTTTCTGTTTTTTGGTTCGCCGGGATGCCCTTTTTTGCCTGGACTCTTTTATTCTTTTTGTCCAGCGGGTCAATTTATGCGAAGTATTTTTTGACTACATCTGAGTTAATAGGGGAAGGAAAATCTTCACCATCCATAGTTGTAAGCCTCAAGGCTCCACCGGAGAAAACCTTCTTCACAACATATGGACCTTCATAATTAGGAGTCCACTTGCCCCTGTTATCTGTACCGGGAGGAAGGATCCTCTTCAAAACTAGATCACCAGTCTGATAGCTTCGAGGACGCACTTTCTGATCAAAGGCTCTCTTCATCCTTCTCTGATACAACAGCCCATGGCACACAGCTGCAAGCCGTCTCTCTTCAATAAGGCTCAACTAATTAAACCTTGTTCGAATCCACTCGGCTTCGTCAAGCTTGACATCTAGCAAGACTCTCAGAGAAGGAGTCTCCACTTCAACTGGTAGGACAGCTTCCATACCATACACGAGGGAGTACGGGGTTGCCCCGGTCGACGTACGTACTGAGGTACGGTACCCATGCAAAGCGAAAGGCAGCATCTCATGCCAATCCTTGTACGTCACGACCATTTTCTGCACAATCTTCTTGATATTCTTGTTCACCGCCTCTACAGCACCGTTCATCTTTGGTCTGTAAGGAGAAGAATTGTGATGTTCAATCTTGAAATCTTTGCAAAGCTCTTTCATCATCTTGTTATTGAGATTCGAACCATTGTTAGTGATGATTCTCTCAGGAACTCCATAACGACAGATGATTTCCTTCTTGATGAATCGGGCAACCACTTGTTTGGTAACATTAGCATAGGAAGCTGCTTCCACCCACTTGGTGAAGTAGTCAATCGCAACCAGGATGAAGCGATGTCCATTAGAAGCAGTAGGCTCAATCTTCCCTATCATATCAATGCCCCACATGGCAAACGGCCAAGGTGAATTCATGACGTTCAGAGGGCTTGGTGGTACATGCACCTTATCAGCATAGATCTGACACTTATGGCACTTCCGAGCATACTTGAAACAATCGGATTCCATAGTCATCCAGTAATAACCGGCTCTCAACAATTTCTTTGACATTGCATGACCACCAGCATGGGTACCAAACGAACCCTCATGCACTTCTTGCATCAACATGTCTGCTTCGTGTCTATCCACGCATCTGAGCAGAACCATGTCAAAATTCCTCTTGTACAGAACATCATCCTGATTCAAATAAAAGCTTCCAGCTAGCCTTCTCAGGGTTTTCTTGTCATTCTTCGACGCACCTTCAGGATACTCCTGGCTCTTAAGGAAGTTCTTGATGTCAAAGTACCACGGTTTCTCATCAACAACAGACTCGGCTGCAAACACATACGCAGGCCTCTCGAGTCGATTCACCACAACATGTGGCACATGATTCCACCAATGAACTTTGATAATAGAAGACAAAGTAGCCAAAGCATCAGCCATCTGATTCTCATCCCGGGGGACATGATACAATTTCACCTTCTTGAAGAACGTCAGTATTCTTCTGGTGTAATCTCTGTAAGGAATCAAATGCGGCTGATTAGTATTCCAATCTCCATTGACCTGATTGATCACTAGAGCAGAATCTCCATAAATGTCAAGCGTTTTGATCCTCAAATCAATGGCTTCTTCTATCCCCATGATACAAGCCTCATACTCAGCTTCATTGTTGGTGACATCGAAAGTCAATCTAGCAGAAAAAGGTATATGAGCCTGTATACGTGCGTTTTCGACGCCATGAGATTTGGTGTAAGAAATGATTTTTTCGACAAATGATGACATGGGTTGAAACGATTTGATTAATAAGTATGGTTCGACACTTCGACAAAATGGAAGTTTCGTCATTTCGACAAAGATGTTTGCACCTAGGAAAAGCACTTTTGACAGATAGGGAGAACATTGCAGTATGTTGATAATTCGACAAAAATCCTAAAGGAAGACGTCATTTCGACTTAAAAGTAAATTTGAATTTAAAAGGTTGTGACGTTTGGCAGAAGACGCGTGGAAGCATCTGGCGAAAGGAGGAGAGCCATGTGTCATAGTTTTAGGATTTAGTCGTTAATAACAGTTATGTTATTTGTGTATATATAGGGTAGTTATTATCTAAAAAAGGGTGTGAAGAATTACTTATACAAAATTCCTGAAAACACTCAAAGTACCCGTGAGAGAGAAAAGAGTCATATTTGGAAAATGTATGTGTAAACAAACACCAATTCCTTCAAAGTTTATTTTATAAAGTTCAAAGTTCTTTACAAATCTCTTTTATGTTTTCCAGTCATTTATCTTTCTGCACTTTATCCTTTTCGACACTTTACATTTCGTCAGTTATTTTCCGCCATTTACTTTATCTTGTTAAATTTACATCCACTTAACATTGTAATCAACATATTTCGACGTAAAACACTTAGAGAACAGAAATGAAAGATATGAAAGTGACTTTAGACATCTTCAAGACTATCTAGATCTGCACATGTCCTAGGATTTGTGTGGTTGATCCTGCAAGTAACCCAATTCTACAAGTTTTGGTAAACCAGAGGTTGTTCGCCAAAATTCACAGCGAACAAATTGGCACGCCCAGTGGGACTGTGCAAAAAAATTTAGAAAGTTAGATAATCGCTAGTCAAAATCTGTCCTTCATTTGTATGAGACTGAGAAGCGGTAAATTAGCCGTATCCGAAGTAGAAATACCTAAAAGAACAAGAGTAAGGAAAATGGCGAACCAGCCAAATAATCCTAACGAATCCATCCCAGTATCTAACCCTGTCCCTTCGACAGAAGGCAATATAGGATCGGTCCCTGTGTCAGAGGCTGTACCTTCGTCAGGGGGGTCGATACCAGCGGTTTCGATGTCACAAAACGCGCCTAGTTCGTCCTTCAGGGCACAACAAATGCCCATTGGGACACCCCCCCCTGTGGGAAACACTTCTAGGCCTTTTGTAACGAATTTCACCATGCCTCCGCCTGGTAGGGAACAACCCTTCGGAATGCCAACTTCGGTGATGGCAAATTTACATAACTCCCCGTTAATATATTCAGACTCGATGGCCAACGTGTCTTCACCCTTACAAGGGTCAGGATATGGTGGAAACGTGAGTAGACTGAATCAACAACCACTTTACGTGCCGCCAATAACAAATAATTCGGCGCAAGTGATTAGACAGCAGATGGACGAGAGTAATCATGATATGGTCCAAATGTTGACGCAACAAATGGGAGCGGTGTTTAATCCACTGATACAGAACACCACTCAAACAAACCAAGCGTTGGCAGCGCAAATGACGCGCATTGCTGATTTCTTTGGAGTCCCTCAAACTCGACACAGAGAACAAGTGGTTCATAACCCAGCGGTAGCGGTCCAAGAAGAACCTACGATAAACCAGATACCGTTAGACAATCCTCAAACGAACGTCAGAAACCGAGAGGATGTAGTCGAACAGCCTCGTGTCGAAATCCCCATTCCACAAGAGCCTAGAAGGATAGTAATCCAGAGAGGCCAGGACGCGGATGTTGTATTGCAACAACGGATGCGGTATAATAATCCGCCTGTCGAAAATAATTTGGCAGCCATGGTCGAAACGATAATGGCACAAAATAGGATGAACATGGGTTTACAAAGGCCTAGTTACGCATCCCCACTATCAGAATATATTCTGCAAGAAGAATTGCCACCAAGGTGGAAAGTCCCTAAGTTCACAAAGTTCTCAGGGGACACTAGTGAGTCCACTATAGAACATGTGGCACGTTACCTGATCGAGGCAGGGGAGATAGCCCGTAACAAAAATTTGAAAATAAAATATTTCCCTAGTTCCTTAACAAAAAACGCGTTTACTTGGTTTACATCTTTGCCTGCAAACTCAGTATACACGTGGACCCAATTAGAAAGGCTGTTCCATGAACAATTCTACATGGGACAAACAAAAATAAGTCTGAAAGAATTAGCCAGTGTCAAGAGAAAACACTCCGAACCAATAGATGATTATTTAAATAGGTTCAGATTGCTGAAGGCTAGATGTTTCACCCCAGTGCCAGAACATGAGTTGGTCGAAATGGCCGCAGGGGGACTAGACTATTCTATAAGGAAGAAACTAGATACCCAGTATCTGAGGGATATGGCACAATTAGCGGATAGAGTGAGACAGGTCGAAAGGTTAAGGGACGAAAAATTCAGGGCAAATAAGAATAAAAAAGAGAGGGTAGCCTACGTAGGGGTTCGCCAAGATGATGAGTTCGACGAACACGAACCAAGTAGCTTCGACGAACAAGAAATCGACCTAGCAAAACTAAAACAAGGGCCACCTTATTCGTGCAAAGTACTAACTCCGTCGAACGGAAACCCAGTCGAAACCAACGATAAGTTCCCCAAAAGGACTTATACGTTCGACATTACCAAATGTGACGAAATCTTCGATCTGTTGGTTAAAGATGGTCAATTAATAAAACCACCAGGCGCTAAAGAACCGCCTATGGAACAACAGAAAAAGAGAGGTTTTTGTAAATACCATAATTTTCTGGGCCATAAGACGTCTCGTTGTTTCCTTTTCAGGGATCTCGTTCAAAATGCTATCCGGGACGGAAGGCTGAAGTTTGGTGACAAACCAAAACAACAGATGAAGATCGACTCGAATCCTATGCAAGCAGTCGAAGCCCACTACGCTGAACCATCCGTCGTAAACATGGTGGAGGCCGAAGTTGCTCCTGATGGCAATTTGGAAATGGTGGAAGCCCCTGGAAGCTTCGACGCAAATGTCAACATGGTCGAGATTACTGATGATCTCGCAAGCCAGAAAAGAATAGAAACTACTGAAGGTTTCGACAAGAAGGACGGTGACAATGCTGTCGAGAATGTGGAGTTTCGACAAGAGGAGAATTGGGACCGCTTGGGACAGCCAAGTGGGAAATATGATTTTCTTGTGAAGTACAACGCGCCGGCAAGCTCTCAGGTCGACATCAACACAATCCAACTAAGCGGTTGGGGAGATGCCTCTTCAGAAAACAATGAGGAGACAGTCGACGCAATTGAGCATGCCCCTAATACGAAGGGGAGGGTTACTGAAGACCCAGCGATTGAAAACAAGGCTGCTGAAGGCCTTGATTCTAACAAAGCAAAGAAAGGTGATATCGCCAACTGCGTCAACACCATGGGGCCTTTCAGTGAAGAGGTCACAAAAATCAAAGCGGAAGCCGCTAACGGTCCTTCGAAGCCCATGATCAGTGGGATTCTGCGTAGGACAATGGAAGACCCCAGAAGGAATTGGAACAAATGCTGTTGCAAACATGGTCCCAGGACCATATCTTGGTGCTGTTGCCCAGAGAAAGAGTTCGACCAGACACCAAAAGGCGTCGAAGGCGAAGAAGAGAGGCTCATCAGGAAGATGAACGAATTAAGCATCGCCGACGAACAAAATGTTGGGGTAAATATGGTAGAAATATCTCAGAAGGACCAGGTCGAAAAGGGCGAAGAGCGTCGTCAGAAAGAGTACCAAAGGCTGGCGTACCCTAGAGAGGAGGAAAACTTAATGGAATTCATCAAGAGGTGCCAAAGGATGAAAACCGAAGTGATGTTGTGCCCACGCTGCAGCGCAGTCTTCGACAGGAAGGCAGCAACCAACCTGGAAGCGGTGGATAAGACCAAAAGGAAAGAGAATTGGGGAACAGTGAGATATGACCCAAGGAGAAGTGATCACCACCAGTGGAGGCACGGAGAGAGACGCCAGAACACCTATAAACCATCTGACAAAGCGACGGACGACAAATGGGTTCAACCCATTAGGGACGCCCAGGGGCAGAAGAAATGGGGAAAGTTCGAGGTTCAGAGAGGCGCGTCGATGGAGGGCAAGAAGGAAATGGAAAAACACAAGCCAAGACCATACCCGTCAGAGAATTACAAAGGCAAAAATCCCATGTCCAGGTCCCAATGGAGGAGGTTCCAAAGGCAGAAGAGGGCAGAAATAGAGACGGCGAAAAAGAACATGAATGGTCTAAACGAAGCAGAATCTAGCAACAATCGTCAGACAAGGAGCAGGAAAGAGACTCCCCTCCAGATCAATCCTAGCGGAGTTGTCGAATCGGTGGCGTCGAAAGAGAAGATGCAGGAAGATGATGAAGTAACCGACAGTTTTAACTCTGACTCAGAGGCATCCTTCAACGTGATTTGCAACGTGGTCTCTGTTCTCCCTAGAGACTATGATAGAGTCATGGAAATTGAGGATGAAGGAGACGAAATGGAGGAAGAAACAATGGCACACAAGCCCGTCTGCTACTATGTGATGAACAACGGATGCGTCGAAGAGCAGAACGCTTTTTTCGAAAGACCAGACGACTCCATGAAAGCGCATTTGAAACCTCTGTTTATAAAAGGAAAGGTGGAAAATGTCGGCGTGAATAAGATACTGGTGGACGGGGGAGCGGCAGTGAATTTGATGCCCCACTACATGCTGAAGAAGATTGGAAAAGACGATTCGGACGCGAAGCCTCACAACATGGTGCTGTCGAATTACGAAGGGAAGATAGGGACAACTATGGGAGTCATCCAAGTGAACTTAACTGTAGGAACCATAACAAGACCTACAATGTTCATAGTCATCGCTTCGAAAGCCAACTACAACCTGCTGCTTGGTAGGGAATGGATTCACGGCGTAGGAGCTGTACCCTCTTCAATGCACCAGCGGATAGCCATATGGAGGCCAGATGGAATCGTCGAAAACATCGAGGCTGACCAAAGCTACTTCATGACCGAGGTAAACACTGTCAACAGCCAAAGCTTCGACAAAAACCTGGCTCATATACCTCCCTGCAGCCCGGCAGAATTCGACTTGAAGACGACAGACAATGCCTATTGCTCCATGTACCTACATCCAACGCATGGTTTCCAGTGGGATAAAGAAGTGATTGGCGAAACTTACATATGGGGAACCACTCATATAGCGCCGACGGGATGGGGTAGTGAATTTGACGATGACGAGTGAACAATCAGCGATCGAAAAGATTACGGCTTACATGGCCGAAAACAAACTAAAAGAGGCCCTTGAGGCTGAGGTAAAAAATATGGCTGTCGAAGCCAACCAAGAGAACTCCAACAAACAATGTCCTCAAGAAGACGTTGCGGAAGATCATGTCACCAACCAAATGGGCGGAGGGCAACACCAAAAGCTTGACGCCATTTACGACGACGAACCTCTGGGGTTCGAAAAAGATCCAGTGTCAACTAACGAGAAGATGGTGGCGCAGGATCCTTTAGAAGAGATAAACATAGGAGCGGGGGCAGAACATAGACCAACGTACATAAGCGCAAAAATGGACCCCCAGTTCAAGGTCGAAATAGTCCAGTTGCTGAAAGAATTCAAAGATTGCTTCGCATGGGATTATGACGAAATGCCTGGTCTTGACAGAAGTCTGGTCGAAATGCAGTTGCCAATAATGGAAGGGAAGAAGCCAGTAAAGCAGACTCCGAGACGCTTCGCACCAGAAATCCTGTCGAAAATAAAAGAAGAGGTCGAAAGACTTCTAAGATGCAAGTTCATCCGCACAACCAGGCGGGTGATTTCTTAGGCTTTGTGGTCCATAAGAAGGGGATCGAAATAAACGAAAATAAAGCCAAGGCCATAATGGAAGCGAAAGCACCATCAACCAAAAAGGGGTTGCAGTCTCTGCTAGGGAAAATCAACTTTCTCAGAAGATTCATCTCCAACCTCAGTGGGAAGACACAAGCTTTCTCTCCTCTACTTCGACTAAAGAAAGAAGACTTCGCATGGGGGCAAGAACAGCAAGCGGCTTTCGACAAAATCAAGGAGTACCTGGCTAATCCCCCAATCCTGATGTCTCCTTGCAGAAAAAGAAATATGAGATTGTACATTTCGGCATCAGACAAAACATTAGGAAGTATGTTGTGTCAAGAAGATGAGAATGGCGTCGAACGGGCCATTTATTATCTCAGTAGAGTCCTGAACGATGCCGAAACTAGATATAGCATTATAGAAAAGTTATGCCTGTGTGTATATTTCTCTTGTATCAAACTAAAGCATTATATAAAACCTGTCGATGTATATATTTCTTCCCATTTCGACGTAATAAAGTATATGTTATCTAAATCTATTTTACATAGTCGAATTGGAAAGTGGGCTTTAGCTTTAACAGAATACTCATTGAAATATCTGCCTTTAAAAGCAGTGAAAGGACAAGTGGTCGCTGATTTCATAGCGGACCACTCTATAAACGAAGACGTGGAATACGTCGAACTGGAACCTTGGAAACTGTACTTCGACGGTTCCAGTCATAAAAACGGAACGGGCGTTGGGATGTTGATTATTTCTCCTGAAAAAATTCCAACAAAATTCAAGTACAAAGTTGAAAGTCTGTGTTCAAATAATGAAGCAGAATACGAAGCTTTGATCGCTGGACTTGAAATCTTGTTGAAATTGGGGGCAACGAGAGTCGAAATAATGGGTGATTCCGAACTGGTAATAAAGCAGTTGACGAAAGAGTATAAGTGCGTGAAAGAAAATTTAATCATGTACTTTGTAATAGCCAATAGACTTCTCAAAGCATTCGACAACGTCGTCTTCAGGCACATTCCCAGGTTGAAGAATCAAGAAGCGAATGATCTTGCTCAACTAGCGTCCGAATACAAAGTGTCGAAGGAAAAGTTAGAAGAAGCCATTGAAGTCAGAGGAAGAGTCGTGTCCACCAAGTTGTCCCCATCAAATCTAGAGTCAATAAGATTAGGATACGGTGACGAAGAAAACTTCGAGATATTCAACATAGATGATTCAGGAATAACAGACTGGAGAAAGCCTGTCAAGGATTATCTACAAGACCCAAATCAGAAAGCGGAAAGAAAGGTAAAATACAGAGCTTTGAGTTACGTACTTTTGGGAAATGAATTGTTCAAAAAGACTGCAGAAGGAGTTTTGTTGAAATGCCTGAGTGAGGACGAAGCCTACATAGCCTTGTCGAATGTACACAGTGGAGCGTGTGGTGCGCACCAAGCAGGTCACAAAATGAAGTGGCTTTTATTTCGACAAGGAATGTATTGGCCAACAATGCTGAAAGATTGTGTCGAATTCGCAAAAGGTTGTCAGGAATGTCAAGTACATGCAGGCATACCTCATGTCCCTGCAAGTGAGTTGCACTCAATTATAAAACCTTGGCCATTCAGAGGATGGGCGTTGGACTTGATCGGGGAGATTCGACCAGCTTCCTCAAAAGGGCAAAGGTACATTTTGGTTGGGATAGACTATTTCACAAAATGGACCGAAGCCATACCATTGGCGAATGTGGATCAAGAAGCAGTCATAGACTTTATCCAAAAATACATAATCTACAGATTTGGGATACCTGAGACAATAACAACAGATCAAGGATCTGTGTTCACCGGTAAAAACATGCAGAAGTTTGCACAAGAAACAGGTTTTAAGCTCCTTACTTCGACACCTTACTACGCTCAAGCAAATGGGCAAGTTGAAGCAGCCAACAAGGTAGTGATAAACTTGATTAAGAAGCATGTGGGGAAAAAGCCTAGAAATTGGCATAAGACTTTGGATCAAGCCTTGTGGGCTTGTCGAACGTCCCCCAAAGAGGCAACGAATTCGACTCCATTCAAGTTGACTTACGGACACGATGCAGTTTTGCCAGTCGAAATATATCTGCAGTCAGTCAGAGTGCAAAGGCATCATGAAATCCCATCAGATACATATTGGAGTATAATGATGGACGAACTAGTGGATTTAGACGAAGAAAGGCTGCGCGCGCTAGACCTAATAAGAAGACAAAAGGAGAGAGTCGAAAGATTTTACAACAAGAAAGTAACATTCAAGACCTTCTTAATAGGTGATCTTGTGTGGAAAGTAATCCTTCCTATGGATCGAAAGGATAAATTAATGGGAAAGTGGTCTCCTAAATGGGAGGGACCTTTCCAGGTCTTGAGAACATTTTCAAACGGCGCGTATGAAATAGAAGAAATAGAGAAGGATAAGAGAATCCTAAGAATAAATGGCAAGTATTTGAAAAAATATAAGCCTATATTGCAGGAAGTAAAAGTAGTAACAGAATAAGTGCAAAACATAATTGTGATAAGATGGGCCAAATAAAAATGGCATTCAAAAGTTATTACAAAGAAAGCCTCAAAGGGCTGAGAGTGGCTAAATAAATTCGACTAAAAATTAAAATTGGCAAAAGTATCCCTCAAAGTGGCAAACTTCTGCCTCTGGAGTTGGAGTCGATGATCACAAACACTTTTGTGAGTAGAGAGAGTCTCAATCTCCTGACTAAGTTGATGGGCTTTCTCTGCATGTCGAATACCCACCCTCAATTCTTCGTCAATCTCGCTCTGCTTGGGTTGCTGAATGGATGCCTTACGTTTCTCCTCTTGAGAGATCTTTTCTTGAAGTGCTGCTATCTGTGTTTTCCATTTTTGAATATTGTCATTGCAAGCAGCAACTTCTTCGACATACGTTTCAGAGAGCTTTTGCAATTTTGAAACTTTGTCAGTCGAAGTCGAAACAGCATCCCATTCAGCAGTTTGAGTTTCAGACTTGGAGGAGATTTGATTGGTAAGATCCCTTTGACGATGGAGATCTGCAGTGGCCAAGTCAATGAGAGTCATCAGCTCCATCACAAAACTCCCAATCTCAGCAGAAGCTTCCAGGACATTCACTTGCTTCAGAATTTTCTTAAGACCAATTTGAGCAAGGGAATTTTCTTCCAAGACTTTAAACAAATCGACATCAAGGATTTTCGTTTTGATTTTGGTCAGGAGGTTGCCAAGTGATGGTGCTTCAGAAGTTGCCCCAGAAGTGGTCGAACTACTCTGCGAAGAATCCTGAAAATTAAAACGGGTGCTAAGCATGGCTTTCAGATACTCCAAAGGTCTTTGCACTTTGAGATTCTCAAGCTCCTCGCGAGAAAAACTGGTCGAACCAGTTGATTTGCCACTCCCTTGGGCCCGGTCAGGAGCAGGTGGAGTGTTTCGCGTCGAAGTAGGCTCAACCTCTATTCGTTTCAACTGGTTGTCCCCATCTCTGGCAGCTCCATCTTCAGGATCATCTTCGACTACAACCTCCATTTCAATATCATCACCCTGAGGTGCAACATGTAATCCTGGATGAGGAGGAGATTCATCTTCAGAAGCTTCACCCACTGTAGTGTCGAATTCTTCTACGGTTTGCATGTCATGGTCACTGGCGGGGATATCTTCCTCTGGCGCTGTTTCCTCCAAAATCTTCTCAGACGTTCCTTCGACAGCCACTTGTTCCTAAAAATAAATTCTAAGATTTAGAAGAAAGATGTAGGAAAGGTAAACATATGCTGTCGAATTGAAAAAATTACCTCAGGAATTTCAGTGTTAAAACCGGATTTCCCACTCCCCGTATCTTTCGACTGAGGCTTGGCAGGAGAAGTACTGGCAGAATCCTTCCTGATTGGGTTGACGATGGACCTTTGGGAAGAAACCTTCGTGAGTTTCTTTTTCTTCTGAGGAGGAGGGACTAACTCTGGAGATTCATCACCAGACTCTTCACTAGGGACTTTATCCTCTTTTCTCTCCTCTTCACTCTTCTTCTTTTGGATTGTTGAGGGTTTTCGACTTACCTAGTCATACAGGCCAAAGCCAGTTAGTTTTGAATAATGGAAGGAAAATAATAAAAAAAAAAAGTGTTGTACCTTTGTCGAAGGCTTCTTAGCAGTACTGGGCGACGCTTCGACAACAGCTTTCTTAGCAGGGATCTTCACGGCTAAGGAAAGAAAGAAAATTCAGAAACAAATATAAGAGATACATGATAAGACAGTTAGAATAACAGAAAGAAAAATCATATTTTTCTGTGAACACCTTCAAGAATGGTATCTTCCACGCGAACGTGTTCTATTCCAATATGAAGGTGTCCTGGATATTCGCCCAGATGATACTTAGTCGGAACCACACGCTCAGCAGGTTTTTGATACTTTTGACGAAGAATTTTCATAAAATCCCCACAAAGGAACCAGTCTGGAAGTGGAAAACCAAACGCCACCCCAAAGTCAGCAGTTGGCAAAGGAGGAAACTTTGGTGGATGACAATTGAAAGCCAGGTCATAGCGCGCCTCTGGTGAAAGATTGGAAGGCAATGACAGTTTTTTAAACTTCTCTGTCAATTTACGTTTTAATTCGGCCGCTGCTTCGCATATGGTTCGACTAAGATCATCAGGTCTATACGCAGTTTCAAAATATTTTTGAAATTTCTGTATTTCCTTAATATGTCGTGGAATACCTTTTTTGGTCCGATCCTGCACAAAAGCGAAAGCATTTGTCAAATGTGTAGCAAAAGCAGCTACGTCAAAAAATTTGTTGGAATAATAATCCTTCCACCATTCATCAAACTCAGGAGTGCATAAGAATGATGGTCGAAAAATAACTGGTCGAATGTCGAGAGAAGCATCAGCTAGTTTCTTCGACAGCTCTTTGCCTTCGTCTTCAGTGTGAAGGGAGTTATAAAAGATGATGGACCCCTTTTTGGGGAATATAGGTTGAGGTTTGATTTGGATTAGACCAAATTGTCTAGAAACAAGGTTGGGTTGATAAACTATCAAAGCAATTTGGTTTTTAGTGGTGTTACGATAAGAAAAAAGGAGCCTAGGGGTCAAGAACGATTCCCAAACATTCAGAAATGTGTTTTCGTCCTTTTGCATCTCCAAGGGCAGCTGTTGGGTAAACCACTTAGGTCCGATTTTTCTATCAGCGAAAGGTGCCATGGTCGAAGTAAATTGATGACTTTTAGCAAACATCATAACATAGCTTTTAAAAGCTTGTCGAAGGCTGATTCCTTCATCAGTTGGCGTTAGTAGCACTAATCTTGGCCATTCGACAGTCCTATTGTTTACTTCTTCTTCATCTATTTCTGGTGCTACAGGAAGACTAGCTTCAAAGGTGGCATTGAGCCATAGTTGCAAGAGCCAAAAAGGTCCTGATAAGTTGATTTTCCCTTGGGATTTGGTGTTCTTTAAGAAATGTACGCTCTCGCTCAGAGATTCATAGAGATTCGCCAGAATCATTTCGCTCAAACATAGTTTCGTGCCTGCATGAAGCTGATTGGCTATGGTGATAAATCTCTTGGCAACTTGAAGAGAGCGAGAACAGAACACATATTTGGACAGCCATAGTGTCAAAAAGGCTATATGTTCGACATCTAAAACTTCAGTGGTACTCTTATCATGGTAATAGGACATGAATAAGGAGTAGGGTGCAAGGCTAGTCTCGAAAGCAATGGTATCTTCACTTAAGACAGTAGGGTCGAAATCTATACCATTGGGGTGAAGACCAACAATGGCTGCTGCGTCGAAAAGGGTAGGCGTAACCATCCCACAAGGAAGGTGAAAGGTGTTGTAAGTACTATCCCAAAAGTAGAGAGAAGCCAAAAGCATATTTGGGCAGATATTGGGTCCTACTCTCGACAACTGGATAAGGTCGAAAATGCCTACTTCTTTCCAAAAAGACCCTTTAACTTTTTCGATTTTATCTAACCAAGATACGTAGTCAGAAGGATCTTTCGACCATGGGCAGGTTCTAAATATCCTGGGAAAATTCAAATAGGTTAAGTCCAACTCTCCAATATCCGTCGAACTCGATGAATCTTTTTGTTCTACAACTTTCTCTTTAGGCTGAGGTTTTCTTCCAGCGCCTATGGGTTTTGTGTGAAAGTAAGATGGAAAAAATTCTCTTAAACGCTCTGGTTTAATCTCTGGATTTGGAAGGGGACCTAACATAGCGTGATAATTTCCAGAAATAAGAACAGGGATTAGTACCTGAGATTTATAGATGCAGTCTTTTTCCTTTTCATTTGGAGGTTCCGGAACATACTGTTGATTTCCAATGGTCATTGGCCCTTTTAAATCATGCACAGGAGGAAAAGATGAGTCTTGTTTCTTCTTGGAGTGTTTACTGCTTAAGGGTTTTTGAGGCGCCATTGCTGGAAAAACTGAAGAAGATTTCTCAGAAAATGTGAAAAGCTTGAGAAATGGGTATGAAAAAAGGAAATCTGAAACGTAAAAAGGTTTAAAGAAAAGGTTTATGGGAATTTATAGGAAGAAGATGTTGAAACGTTTTAGATGTAATGGTGTTAGTGGGACACGTGGCCATTTCTGATGGAAATGATAAAGAGGTGGAAGTTGAAAAGAAACCATGATGTGAGGAAATGATGGAAGTAGATGGTGAACGTGGGCTAGACGTGACATTGTGGAGAAAGTGTAATGATGAACCTGCATTGGGAATTGAGATTATCAGACTTGCATTTAATGAAGATTAAATGACATGGCATCAAAACACTGATTGACAACAAATGACTGTTTCTCCAGAACAACGGTCGAAACGTCTTTGCTGGGGGGCAATTTGTATACGTGCGTTTTCGACGCCATGAGATTTGGTGTAAGAAATGATTTTTTCGACAAATGATGACATGGGTTGAAACGATTTGATTAATAAGTATGGTTCGACACTTCGACAAAATGGAAGTTTCGTCATTTCGACAAAGATGTTTGCACCTAGGAAAAGCACTTTTGACAGATAGGGAGAACATTGCAGTATGTTGATAATTCGACAAAAATCCTGAAGGAAGACGTCATTTCGACTTAAAAGTAAATTTGAATTTAAAAGGTTGTGACGTTTGGCAGAAGACGCGTGGAAGCATCTGGCGAAAGGAGGAGAGCCATGTGTCATAGTTTTAGGATTTAGTCGTTAATAACAGTTATGTTATTTGTGTATATATAGGGTAGTTATTATCTAAAAAAGGGTGTGAAGAATTACTTATACAAAATTCCTGAAAACACTCAAAGTACCCGTGAGAGAGAAAAGAGTCATATTTGGAAAATGTATGTGTAAACAAACACCAATTCCTTCAAAGTTTATTTTATAAAGTTCAAAGTTCTTTACAAATCTCTTTTATGTTTTCCAGTCATTTATCTTTCTGCACTTTATCCTTTTCGACACTTTACATTTCGTCAGTTATTTTCCGCCATTTACTTTATCTTGTTAAATTTACATCCACTTAACATTGTAATCAACATATTTCGACGTAAAACACTTAGAGAACAGAAATGAAAGATATGAAAGTGATTTTAGACATCTTCAAGACCATCTAGATTTTGCACATGTCCTAGGATTTGTGTGGTTGATCCTGCAAGTAACCCAATTCTACAAGTTTTGGTAAACCAGAGGTTGTTCGCCAAAATTCACAGCGAACAGAGCCCCTTTTGGATTGATAAGCACTGCACCAACACCGTTACCATTCACATTCACAGCCCCATCAAACATCAATGTCCACTTGTCATCAGGATCCGGTCCTTCCTCGACAAGAGGCTCTTCGCAATCTTTCATCTTAAGATACATGATATCTTCATCAGGGAATTCAAACATCATAGGCTGATAATCATCAATCGGTTGCTCGGCAAAATAGTCTGACAGAATACTACCTTTGATGGCCTTCTGCGACGTGTACTGAATATCATATTCAGTTAAAATCATCTGCCATCGAGCAACGCGCCCGGTGAGAGCCGGCTTCTCAAAGATGTACTTCACTGGATCCATCTTAGAAATCAACAAAGTGGTATGGTTCAACATATACTGCCTCAGTCGACGAGCAGCCCAGGCCAAAGCACAACAAGTTTTCTCAAGCTGTGAATATTTGATTTCACAGTCGGTAAACTTTTTGCTAAGGTAGTATATGACATGCTCTTTTCGACCAGACTCGTCATGCTGTCCCAATACACACCCCATCGAGTTCTCAGTCACTGACAGGTACATTATCAATGGTCTCCCTGGAACTGGAGGTATCAGAATTGGAGGTTTCTGTAAATATTCTTTTATCTTGTCAAAAGCTTTCTGACAATCATCATTCCACCTGATTGCTTGATTCTTTCTGAGCAATTTGAATATCGGTTCACACGTGGCAGTTAGGTGAGATACAAACCTTGCAATGTAGTTCAATCTCCCTAAAAACCCACGAACCTGCTTTTCTGTTTTCGGTTCAGGCATTTCTTGAATAGCTTTGACTTTTGCTGGATCGACCTCAATCCCTTTCTCACTGACAATGAAGCCTAACAGCTTCCCAGATCTCACTCCAAACGTACACTTGTTCGGATTCAGCCTCAGTTTGAACTTTCTCAATCTGTCAAACAACTTCTGCAAATTAACCAGGTGCTCCTCTTCTGTCTGCGACTTCGCAATCATATCATCCACGTACACTTCAATCTCTTTGTGCATCATGTCATGAAAGAGAGTCGTCATAGCCCTCTGATAGGTGGCACCGGCATTCTTCAGCCCAAATGGCATTACCTTATAGCAAAACGTGCCCCAAGGTGTAATGAATGTCGTCTTTTCCATGTCTTCTGGCGCCATCTTAATCTGATTATTGACCGAGAAACCATCCATGAAAGAGAAAACTGAGGATTGAGCCGTATTATCAACCAATACATCAATGTGAGGTAATGGGAAATCATCTTTCGGACTCGCTCTATTCAGATCCCGGTAATCGACACACATTCTGACTTTTCCATCCTTCTTCGGCACGGGAACGATGTTGGCCACCCACGGGGGATAAGTCGTTACTGACAAGAACCCAGCATCGAACTGCTTCTGAACCTCTTCCTTGATTTTAACAGCCATATCAGGACTCGTTCTCCGAAGCTTCTGCTTGACCGAAGGACAATCTTCTCTGAGAGGTAGTCTATGCACCACAATATCCGTATCCAACCCAGGCATATCTTGATAAGACCAGGCGAATATCTCTACATACTCTCTCAGCATCTCAATCAACCTGCTCTTAACCTCTGTCTTCAAAGCAGCCCCGATTTTAAAATCTCTTCTGGCGTCCTCAGTACCAAGATTAATAATTTCCAACTCCTCCTGATGAGGTTGGATGACCCTCTCCTCTTGCTTCAACAATCTGACCAATTCTTTAGGGAGTTCACAGTTTTCATCACTCTCCTCTTCAGCTTGGTAGATGGGATTATTGAAATCATACCGAGCCATAACAGAACTGTTCATAGTGGATTCCGTGATATCACTTCTGCATGTTTAATGCTTTGTTTTAGAAAAAGAGTTTAAGAAAGTCACAAAAAACAAAAACATTGCCATTTTTATTTTGAAAATGAAAACAAAAATAGAAAGACAGGGATCACAAAATTGTTTGCAAAACGTCCTTTATTAATGATAATCATTGAAAACATGCTGAGGCCCTACAATGAACCACTACGCCTTGGGCAGAACGTAGGGTTTTGGTGCAGAATGAAAAAACAAAAGAAAATTACTCTGTTTGAAGAGTAACTTGGACCACATCTTCTGCTGTCCAATTGTTGATCTTCTCCCCTGGTGCACATGGGCGAACCCAGTTGTCGAGATCACAATCACTGTCACCATCTTCACTACTAGCCGCAAAGATGTCACCGTGATTCATCAGCCCAGCGCTGGTAAAGGTACTCGGAACTGCTTGTACACCCTACTCCGCCCGCAAGGGTTGATAGCCAATTCCAAATTTGTCCTCCTTGACAGGCAAATCCACCATCTTGCCCCAGCCTTCTGCTTTACCAGAGTCAACAAACTCCTTGGCCTGCTTGTAAGACGCAATCGAAGCACCCGACTTTCTCTGATCAGCAAACGCCACTCTCTCAATAGCAACAGTCTCAAATGCCTGGCATAAGGTTTCGTGGATCTCGCCATCCACCTCTACATATTTGAAAGAGGATAGGTGACTCACCAAGATATCTTCTTCACCGCACACGGTCACAATCTGACAGTTCCAGACATACTTGAGCTTTTGGTGGAGAGTTGACGAAACCGCCCCTGCTGCATGAATCCACGGACGCCCCAACAAACAACTGTAAGCGGGCTGAATGTCCATCACATAGAAGATGATGTCAAAAACCTCCGGACCTATCTTCATCGGCAAGGTAACTTCACCAAAAACAGAACGTTTGGATCCGTCGAATGCACGAACAATCAGGTCACTCGGAGTAAGCACAACCCCTTCCACATCAATCTTCTTCAAAATCTGCTTGGGCAACACATTCAGCGACGAGCCGGTGTCTACCAACACGTGAGACAAAACTGCACCCTTGCATTCCATGGTGATATGCAAGGCCTTATTATGATTACGACCCTCAGGCGTCAAGTCTAGGTCTGTGAATCCTAAACCATGCCTGGTGCTCACATTGGCAATCACACCTTCCAGTTGGTTGACAGAAATCTCCTGAGGCACGTAAGCCATATTCAGCATCTTCAGTAAGGCGTTACGATGTGCCTCAGAGCACAGCAGCAAAGAGAGTATCGAGATTTTGGACGGAGTCTGGTTAAGCTGATCTACAATCTTGTAGTCACTCTTCTTGATAATCTTCATGAACTCCTCCACATCCTTCTCAAATGAACCCTCAGGCACCTCCTTCTGAGCAGGTTCTTCATCAACCACTGCCTGTTTTCCTTTAGCCTTGGCAAGAGCCTCGACGTTGTTGTCTCTTAACGGTTGTGGAGCAAACAGACGTCCACTGCGAGTAAAACCTCCTGGTCCACCAACATTGTCCACACCTGGACTCGCAACCACAGGAGTCTTACTAGGCACACTGATTGTCACAGGCGACTGATTTACCGGCCTCGTCTGATTTTCAGCCCTCCGATTACTGCGATACGCGTTATCATATTTCCATGGCACAACCCGAGTATCAACAGCCCTTCTGACTGGCGCAACAATGGTAGCTGGATTACTGGCAGTTACTGGTGCAGAAATGGTAACAGGAGTACCATTCGTTGCCAGCGCACTAACCCTCTGACCACGTCCTTCAGACGGTTTGAAGTAGATAGTGACAGTTGACACTGAACCACGATCTCTAACAGCCCGACTGAACTGCAAACAGCCCTCATCCATCAAACCCTGGATACCAGCCCTTAACTGATCACAGCCGTTCTCTAATTCAGCACAATCAACACAATTCTGATCACAGCCCGGGTTTACACCCCCACTCAGCAAACGGCCCTTTATAACCAACAAAGAAGTCTGAACATCTTCAACACTAACAACCACGTCTTCAACTTCTTCCCCTTCAATATTGTTCACTCGGTGCGCACCATGCGGCGGCATAGGGTTATTTACAACATTCGGCACAGGAGCAAAATTGATAGTTTTAGCATCAATCAGGTCCTGGACTTTATGATGAAAAGCCCTGCAGTTTTCAATGTGGTGTCCTGGCGCACCAGAGTGAAAGTCACAACGCACGTTGGCATCATACCCAGGTGGTATTTTTGTCAACGGCGCCATGGTCCTCAATTCCACAAACCCTAGTCTGAGCAACTCAGGCAGTAACTCAGCATAGGTCATTGGCAATGGGTCGAAACGTCTATCAGGCATCCTCTGTCTCGGCTGATACAGACGTTGCTGTTGTTGTTGTTGTTGCGGCATTTGCTGCTGAACTCTCTGTTGTTGCGGTTGTTGACGAGGTTGAGGTGCTGGAATGGTCACAGCAGTAACTTGACGATACTGATTTCTATTCTCAACTCTTCTGCCATGCTGCACAGCACTGGCTTCACCCTCTCTCCGACGAGGTGCCCCAGCAAACGGTTTCTTAGACGACGAGGACCCAACATCATGAATTTTACCGGCTTTAATCAAGCTCTCTGTCCTCTCTCCACAGATAACCACATCTGAAAAACTACCGAATGGGCAGCTCCCCATCCGGTCCATAAACACACCCTGAAGAGTACCAATGAACATGTCAGTTAATTCCCTCTCCAGCATAGGGGGTTGTACTCTAGCAGCCAGTTCTCGCCACCTCTGGGCGTACTCCTTGAAGCTTTCTCCCGATTTCTGACAAAGACTCTGCAGCTGAGTCCGACTCGGCACCATGTCCATATTGTGCTTGTATTGCCTCAAGAAGGCCTCACCCAGATCCCTCCAACAGCGGATAGAATCTCTCTTCAGTTCCATGTACCAATCCAAGGAAGCCCCAGATAAGCTATCTTGGAAAAAATACATCCACATCTTTTCATCATCGGTGTAAGCAGAGATCTTCCGATAATAAGCCTGCACGTGGGTGCGAGGGCAAGATGTACCATTGTACTTGTCGAACGAGGGTGCTTTGAATTTGTAAGGGATCCTCAACCCCTCTACCAGGCCCATGTTGGTCACATCAAAACCCAGGGAATTCTGACACTCCATGGCACGGACTTTCTCAGCAAGGGCGTCCACCTTACGATCCCTATCCTCGACTCTTCCGACAACTTCATCATCTTCACTCAGCAGCGTGAACATGTCCTCTTGTCTGTCAACAATCGGAGTCGGATGACGAACAGGAGCCCGGGTAGCTCTGGCATTGACAGTCTCTGCAGCAAGAGGCTGTCCGTTGATTCTGATCCCCCTTAACTCATCACCCACAGCATAGTCGTTGGCGGGAGCAGCAGCAAAAATATTCTCATGAACGGGCACACCCACTGGTGAAGCGCGGTTGGACTGCGGAATCACGGTCTCTTGTCTCTAGACCAAGGCTCGAAGCTCCTCCTGACCTTGCGCAACCCCTTGCATCATTGTCATAAACTGGGCCATGTTTGCCCTCATCTCGGCCAATTCCGTCTGAACTTGGTCCATACTTCTCTGATGATTAAGCCTGGTTGAGTAGCGGTGCGGTCTTCGATCAGCTATCCTGCCTGACACAGGAACCAGAGTGAGAAGTCTCGAACCAGAACACCTGTTATGCAAAAATGATATGTGTATGATGCGTGTGATGCAAATGCGGGTTAACTTTTCTTTTTTTTATACATTATTTTTTTTTGAAAATAAACATGCTATGATGCAAATGATGGAGCCATGACTGGTCAGCTGAGTATCACGCGGCACAGGATCAAAGCTTCGGCCTGAACTCGGAATCACAAATCATCTGAAACCCAAAGTCATCTGAACCCATACTTCTGAACCAAGTCAACATCTGAGCAAGTACCCTCAACTTCAGCCCAGGGATCCGAAATAAACGGAACCCTCTGATCAATACCAGGGTTAAACCTCCGGCGTCCAGAAATAAAGATCCATAAATCCGGCTTAAAGTCACCAACACAGCATCACTGGCAGAAACCTGTACTTGCAAGAATCAAACCCTCCCCTCACAGGTGAATTCTAACAAGGTCATCCTAAGGCGGACAATGGTCTCGACAATCGGGCAAAGATACTCAACGGGTTTGCCCTTTCGGGTGTGCCGTTGCAGCTCTCTTGAGATCGTCTAAACCAAAGATCCGAGAAAGAACGGTCACCGAAGTCAACAGCCCAAAAGAGATAATCCGACCTAAGCGGAATAACTCCACCCGGAAGGACTCTCTCAAATGAACCTCGTCCGGCTGTGGTGACACGTCTCCTCATCATGTCGTACAACATGTGAAGAAACATGAGACCACGCTAATCCTAGGTGTATGCTCAGGCCTGGGTATTGGGCCTCACTCAGAACACCCACCCCAAAATCAGAGAAACCACCTGTACAGAAGACAGCACAATGATAGTATGATGCATGCAAACAGATATGCACATATATACAACATAATAATCATAAATGCAATAAATAGAGCAGCACAAGCAACCTAAACTATCCTAGAGAGCGCTAGGACTGACTCGCTTAGGGAAGATGGACCAGCAATAGGTCAACTTCTAAGTCCCCAGCAGAGTCGCCAGCTGTCGCATTACGCGAAAAACCGGCGGGAAACGAAGACAACAGAGCCGCCACCGTGCGTTATTTATCCCAAAGAGGGAAAGGAAACGCTCGAAGTAAACCTGGAAAGAACATGGTCTCGCGACCAGAGAGAGATGGGATCGGGAGTAGGTTATGCGAAGGGAAGGTATTAGCACCCCTACGCATCCGTCGTACTCGACGGGATCCACGCACAAAAGGAAGGATAGAGGTTGCTAAGCGCTGCTCAAACATCAAACACAGGCTGAAAGAGACACAGAAAACAAAAGAAACTAACTCGGCAGGATATCGCATCCTGGGCCTACGTAGTCTGTCAGGCACAGACATCAGAGTCGACGTAGTTCGGATAGGGGAAAGCGTGCTCGCTAGGATGTCGCATCCTATGCATACGTATCTTCTCGGACTAAAGAAGAATCAGAGCACTCGTAGCTCGGCCAACGCACGCCAAACAAAACCACACAGGAAACCAACTGCCAATCGCTGGACTTACGTCAGACTCCACACAAAACAGGCAAGCATGGAGGTCGAATGCCAATCGCTGGACTTACATCATACTCCGAACCCACCAACACACTGGAAACCAACTGCCAATCGCTGGACTTATGTCAGACTCCAAACAAAACAAACCAGACACAGGAAACCGACTGCCAATCGCTGGACTTACATCAGTCTCCAAACACACACAAAGGGGTTGCAAAAGAAAAAGGGCGCCCGGAGAGATCAGCTCATCTCCTGCCTACGTGCCTCATCTGGTATGAGGATCAGGGCGACGTAGTTCCCCTACACAGGGAAAGAACTTCTAACCTAACCAGAGACTGGGAAATGACAAACTAGAAGGGAGACTAACTCGAGCCTAATAGTTATCATGCAAATTCACCATGGTCCTAGGTTAAGGTTTCTAGCTAACTTGCACAGGGAGCAAGCTAAACCTAAACAGCACAAGCAAAGCACAAGAGCAAGCATACACACAAATAGCACACACTATATACAAACAAAGTGGGCTCACACAGGGTTAGGCTTTAGTCAAGGGGTCATGTCAACCTCGACAAACAAGCCACTGTATCAGGGTGATGTTAGCTCTTAACCCTAACATTGAGAGTTAGGGTGAAGCAGATGAAATAGGAAGTGTGGGGTGTGTCTCACAGCTCTTATCCCTGGCCAGGGAGAGCTTTGAATGATAGAAGGTGTGGGAGTTCAGAAAGTTGGAACTCTTCTCCACAAGAATTAGACTCTATAGATCTTGGGTTAAGATCCACAAGGCATCAACATGTAATGTGAGCCAAGAGATGACACACTGAATAGTAGGAGATGGACTACACATCTCTTGTGTCTGCCAATGCCTCTTCACTTAGGAGGTCTTTGATATGTACAGGGGACAAAGATAAACAAACACAAGCATTGCCTCTTAAGGAGGATTTCAGACAGGTGCCTGGCCACATAACAGGCCAGGTCTTCCAGACTACATGAAGAAGAGAGATTATACCTCAATGCTCAAGAAATCAAGCAAAGCAAAAGCAAGTTCACAATGAACTTAAGCAACTAATGTACCTGAAAACAATCTAACTCAGTCAGTATACAACTCAAAAAAGTCAAACAGACAATCCAAAAGTCAACAGACATAGTCAAACAAACAACAAGTGCAAGCTACGATGTGCAAGGCACAAGCTCAACTCAAATGAGCTAAATCACCTACAAAACAAGTCAAGATTAGTCAACATTCAACAATCAACCAACTTTAAGCAATGTGAATCAATCTCCTCAAGGCCATATGCTTCTTATCCTGAAAACAAAGCTCAAACATAAGCACCAACCACTAGGACAAGGCCTAGGGTCAAAGAGGGAGAAATAATTCAAAACAGAACATGAAAATTGAGAAGAATCAAGCTCAATCAAATAAGAACATCATCCAAAAGGTCTCATGTCCATAGCATTCACCAATTTCATTTCACAAGTCAAATAAGGCAAAGCATGCAAATTGAAAGCTCAATGAAGCAACAGAATGAACAAATACACATTAATTCAAAAATGACTCAATAAATCTCAAGAAAAATCATGGCTAAACAGCGCACACCACATGATCAACATACCAAAATTCAAGACATTTGGACAAGTAGAAGCATCGTAATCAAATTCATCAAGTCATAGTAAGCAAAACAAGCTCAAATAGGGCACAATTTGATGCATCAACTTCACACAAGCCTAAAACAGAACCCAAACATGATAAAGACATCCAATCAAAGCCACAATAAACTTCAAAGTGTCTAGAATCAATGTACAAAATTTCAAGTTTATAGGATACACAACCAGCATTTCATAAATCATTGAAGTTCATGACTATTCAAAAGTCCACAAATGGTCATCCAGAAAGAAAAATGCCAAACAAATCAGAAATGATTCCAAAATATCCATAAAAATTCATGAGAAATCCTAACATCCAGAAGAATCCTCATGCAAAAAATCACATCAATTAGCATTTATTTTGCATGGCAAAGAAAATCAACAAGTTGAGCAAGAAATGGTGTGACACACATTGTCACACCTTCATTAACCAGATCATATCTCAACAACCAGAAATGAGAAAAATACAAACTCTACATCAAAATGTTCCTAAGGATGTCTAGTTTAAGCATGCAAAGTTTCACAATCATTGGATTAAAATTCATCATTTCATGAAGTAAATGGCAAGGCAGGTACAAGATAGCACATGTATACACAATCCCTAAGCAAAATCAAACTCCAACCATGCATAAATTCTGGAAAAATGGTCATAAAATAGTAGACATCTTGAGGAACAAAGTTCAAAAAATCCCAGGTCAATTGGATCAATATTCATTGAGTTATGAATTTTTGAATGAATGAAAAAAACAAAAAAAACATGGAAGCATGGTACATGAACATGGATGGTAAAGGAATAAGAATGCAAAAGCCAATTATGGAAATGCACCGAGCAAGGTTCGAACCGCGTTGAAATTTGAAAGTAGCGCCTTATCAATGAAACGCGTCGTTTCATTAAACCCTACGTGGCAAAGCCATGCGCTCTGGACCAATCATTGTGCCAAGTAATCCTTACGTGGACCAATACATGGAGACAAACAGAAAAACGCATGCAAGCAAGGCTAAAACAGATCAAACACGCTTCTGGAGATGGAACCCTAGGATCTTCATACGTGTTCTTCATAATTTTCCAGGTTATGAACAAATATTCCAGAAATGCAAAATGAATATATCATCACACTCATCTTTCAACATACAACATCATGCTATGATCAATTTAACATAACTCAAACCACATCAAAAGATTCACACGCGAGAATATTCATCCATCAAACTTTGATCCAACCTAACTTGCTCATTTCTCAATGGAATTCGATGATACAAAGCTCAGATTAATCACCTAAGAAAGATCTACAACATGCATACATCAATTTCACGAATTATGAGGATCGATTTCTGACCTTAATTGAAGTGCAGAACTGGATTTGTTGCTTTCAAGCCTTGTAAGGTCCAAACAGTTACTCTCCAATGCTTGTACAATGTAATGAAGGAAGGTTCAATGCTCAATCGTGCTTGCTATGGCTCAAATCCTCAACTGCCATTGATGATGCAAAACTTCAACAGTTCCAAACCAGCTCGAAAATGGATGAATCTTGCTTCCAAAAATCTCCAATTATGCTTGTAGATCAAGGATTGATCGAGAACAAGGCAAGGTTTGTGAAGAAATTTGATGAAAAAGTGAGAGAAAAAGTTTGTGAAGATTATGCAAATGGATCAAGATCTGAAATTTTGATGTGTTAATCAAGTTTCTGTTATGATTATCTTTATATATGATGGACTAATGAAGTTTTTTAATCATGATTAAGCAATGCAATTAGATTAAGTGAAATGAAGGTGTAATGGCCAATTTGCAAATGCACCTTAATGTGTGATAACCAATGCTACAGTGCACGATTCTGTGCTTAATTCACCTGAAAAATCAGTTTGGAGCCAAATGCACATGATGGAATGTGTGGACAATGCATAGTTTTTGAATTTAAACTTTCCCTCCAAAATTCAAATGGAAAATCCAAAATTTTCGTGAGCAAAATGCATGATATGTGATGCATGAATTGGATTACTCATGTCAAAATAGGAATGTTGCAAAAAGAACCATCTCATTTGGCCTTATGGTGCAAAAGTTATCCCCTTTTGAAATTCAAATTTGCTTGACAATGATTGATCCATAACTTTCCAACCATACATGAGAAATTCATGTTCTTGGACTTTTTGAAAATGGGAGAACCAGATCTTCAACTTTCATGTTGGACAAAATTCCATTTGAAGCTTGATTGATGATGTAAAATTGAGGAGAAGACCTTTCCATTTTTGGCAACTCCAAATTACAGGTCACTTACTAGTTTTGGAAACTTTTCATCCGACCTCAAATTCTTCATTGTTGATGTTTGCAATGTCAAATGAGACTTGTATGGACATGAATGAGGCCTCTCTAACCATCTCCCACCTTCAAATCCATGGTTGAATGCACAATTGACTTTGGTTGACTTTCTAGGGTTTCAGATGAATTGCATCTTGACTGATGAACTTTGAACATCCAACCTTTGGCCAAACCACTTCAAAATGATCCCTAGGTCACATGAACTCATTGAACCAACCCTAGGGCTTTGCTTCCATAGGAAATGCACTTGCTTGCTTGCACAATTGAATCTCCTGACCAGTCTTGACTGATGACTTGCACTAGGCAATGGACAATGCAATGTTATGCAGTGGACAATGCAATGCTAATGACTTAAACATGAAAATGAATGTACCAAAATGGGAGGTGCAAATTTGAGGGTCTAGGAAACATGATGATTAAAAATATTTATGCATGGGTTGAAAAGACATGTTGGAAAAGGGTAATGATGGTTCTGGCGTCATAGGTCAGCTGGAAAAAGATTAATAGTTTTTGTAACGTTGGAGCATTAGTTGCGTCGAAGCTATGCAAGAATTGTTCAAGGCGTCGAACCATAGTCTTAAAAAATGTCTTTTTCTTTGATGCGTCGAAAATGACATTTTTTGGGGGTAATTTGTTAGCTCCCAATTTCGACGCCTGCTATGGATTAAGGGAATTAAATAAGGAAATAAAGTTTCCTATGAAGAAATTAAATGTTTCAACAAAACTATACATTTTGAAATTCTAGTCGAAGATACCTTGATGCAAGAGTAAAGATATTGTGTGGACTTAGAAATGTTTCTAGCAGTTTGGAGATGTTTTCAACGGAAGCGTCACTGGTGATAGTTTGACAAAGGATTCGAATTCAAATGAGGGAGGTAATTCTTTGTTCTTTTTTAATTGCTAAGGGTATACATGGGGCGTAGTGGGCAGTTGCATACATGCAGAGCGCCACTTGTCTCAATCTGGTGAATAGGCCGTTGGAAGCGGTTATTTCGATTGGAATAAATAGGAGGTCTTAGTGTTAGGATCAGTGTGTTCAAGTGTGTACAAATTTATCAACTTACCCAAAGCATCTGTGTGTAGAGAAAGTGTAAATTGAGAAAATGTATGTTTGATGTTGCACCATGTTTTTACTTAAAGAAATTTAATCAATCTTTCCTTTTCAGAAATCTATCTTTGTCGCCATTTACTTTCCGACACTTTCCTTGATTTCTTTGTGTTATTTTTCCTTTATATTCTTTAATAATTTATTTAAGTATGAACATTGTCGAAGTGTTTATCATTCATCATACTTCGCCCTAAAAATGATTAGCACATGTCCTAGGATCAATCTAATCAATCATATAAGTAACAAAAATATTTTAATTTGGAAGACCAGGGCTTGTTTACCAATTTTCACGGTAAACAGTGGTAACCAAAATATTTGTCAAAACTGACAAAGGAAGAGCTTCAAGGGACGCTTGAATCTCATGAACAAAGAATGGCTGAAAGAGTTGCAGGAAAGTAGATGAGTGATGTTGCTTTGCAGGCACAATCGGCAAAATAAAGGAAAGGAAAAGGAAGTTGAAATGACAACAAAGGCAGAGGAGGCTACAACAATTTGATTGGTCGAAATCAACAAGAAAGAAACTGGTCGAATTAGAGAAAACCCTAGAACTAAGGCAACCAAAGAGGTGGTGATGCAGGTAGAGGAAGAGGTGGTGGTCAAAAGCCAGACAAGAGTCACATTCAATGTTACAATTGTTAGAAGCATGATCACTATTATAGTGATTGTCTAGAAAAGCAAAAGAATCAAGAAATTGATGCAAAGCAAGAGAAACATGAAGAAGAAGAGATGTTGTTGATGGTTACAACGAGAGATGAAGAGATATTCAAGGACCAGTGGTACTTGGACTCACGATGCTCAGCTCACATGTCTAGAAGAAAAGATTGATCTGTCAACATAAATCCCTCAATGAAGAACATGGTGAAATTTGCAAATGGCAATACTCTAGCAGCTGAAGGTGTTGGTGATATTCTGATTATAAGGAAATATGGAAAGAGATTAGTAATTTCAATTGTGTTGTACATACTTATCATACCCCAAAATTTTCCCTAGCCTTTTCATCTTTTTATTCAACCCTTGAATTAGGAATCATCTGTGTGCATTCATGCCTCATTCATATGCATCATTCATCCAACAGGTTGATCACTATAGATTCAAAGCTCTTAGCTTGCAAACTAGGGTTTATGTGTGGATTAAGCCTTCAAAGGCATGGCATTGGCTATTCATCGGAGCATAGGGGATGTGAAACCCTAATTGTGTGGTCCATTGAAGCATGGATTCAACAAGATTTCATCATGGCACTCCTCGGGGGTCTCAAACCCAAATTCTCTGATGACTTGGTTATGGGGCCTCATAGGTGCTCCTTGGGCTTTGTATTTGGATATCTAAACCCTAATGTGGACTCATTTTCATTTGTTTACCCCCATTAACATTTTGTCCATAGTTCATCCATATTGATTACTTTGTTTTTGTTTCTATTCACTTGTGCTTAAGGCCATTGATCCTAGCTCAAGTCTTGGGTTCCACCACTTCCATTTGCTTCCATTCCACAACATTTCATATGATCATCTCCTAGTGCCTAGTTCATGGCTTTCCTAAGCCAATTTGATTTGGTTAACCTCAGGACTAGCCCAAGATCTTACTTTATTTGGAGCCCATTTCATCTGGTCAATGCAACTGCATACCATTGTCATTGCTTGGTGTGGGGCCATATCCCATTTTATGCCATTCTTTCATGTCTCATTAAAGTGTTCTTGTGCCATCTTTTCATGTTTCATTTGTGGGGTTTTGTTTCATTCATAGTCAATGATCATTAATTAATTAATTTTATTATGTTCATTACTTTAGTTCAATTCATGGCCATGATATTGTGTTCATCCTTTTCAATACCTTGCATCCTCTTCCATTTCAATTCACGTTAATTCATGTTTAAGTCACGATCATGTATTGGTTCATGTTTAAATTCATCAATTCATTTCAACAGTCATACATGTTCAATTCATCATGGCAAATTCAAGCTCATTCAAGGTTATACATATGCAAGATCAAGTCAAAGACCTTCAAATTCATTCAAATAACAATTTACAATCCATTAATTGTCCATTCCATGAGAAAAATACAAAAAATTGAACTTTGACCAAATGTTGACTTTGGTCAACAATTGACTTTTTGGTCAACTTTGATCAAAGTTAACTTAATTATTTTATAACCCAAAGTCCTAAATCCTATTTATAATTTCCCAAAGTCCAATCTTGATTATTGATCTGTGCCATTTGGCATTAATACTTCTAATTCCAAGCTTGATGTCATGAAGCCTTGGTCAAGAACATGTCCAATGATCCTCCCCATATGAATGACCTAGATAAATTAGGACAATGCACAAACAATGTTGCAAACCAGATCTAGAATTGTGAATGAACCCTATAAGATTACCATGAAGCATCAAGCAACACAAGGCAAACGAACATACATGATGCAAGATGCCATGGCCAAGTTGCAGAACCAGCAAACCACCCTGCTGTAAAACATGCCATGCATAATATCATGCTAAAATGTAGAGCATCACAATCCTACATAATACCAACCACAAGCCAATGAAAGTACCTACTGCCATACACCATGGTCAAGTTGCAGAACCAGCAAAACCGTGTTGCAGACCAAGTTCCAAGCATAAGACATGCATTCAATTCACATTAACACATAGCATGTATTAGCAACCCTAAATTTCCATCTACTTTCATGATAATACAAGCACTTAGGGCATCCAATGGTTACCATGGTATGGCACATGCTAAGAGGACATGGCAAAGTTCGTTATACAAATAGGCATAACATACATGTCAACACCTGTAGAACTATGTCAGAACAACATGTAAACCTGCAAGTTTCCAATTACACTTCCCAAACCAGGCATACTATAGCAAGTAAGCAATGAGCCAATACTATAACCCAACAGTCAAACCTGTAACAATTCAGTCATTAACACATCTGCAACAATCCAATAATGCATAGTAGGGCACATCATCAGCAGACATAATGCAAAACAATGAAAACCTAACAAAATAAACATTACAACCTACATCGATCAGACATGGGTCAATAAAACACTGCATAGAACATTGCAGCCATCAAATAAACCTTGCAAATCCATGACCTGCCACACCAAAATCATGCATGCAACGACCCTATAATGACTATCCAACCATACTAAACAAACCTGCAGCAAGGCAAGCAATGAAGTAGTCATTCACTAACAAGTTAAACCATTCATTAAACTTAACTGAAACCAACATGATAACAATATCACAAAACTAGCGGGCAATGCATTAATAGTTAAAATAATCCCCTAACATAAATGTAGTGCAAAGACAACTAATCAACCATTCCTAACTAACTCAGTGATATCATCAAACTAACCGTAACCGGCTAACTTAGCCTAGGGATCCTCAATGTTCAGAAATAGAATCTGTAATTGCATTGCCTCGATTTCTTGAAAACTCCTAACAAACTTCTATAACTAACATTCACAATCCCAATGCGAGAACAACATATAAATAACAACTTCAATCATTGCACATGGGGGTCTCCAATCATTCACCCTCTCAATTGTTCATCAAAAATCATAAAATATCTCCCTCATCATCACTGAGCCACAAATTCTCTTACTCTCAATACACTCGTATTCAACCTTCATTATCATCAATCCCTGAACCTCACATTCATCATCCTCTCATAATCATCTTCATCACTCCCAATTCAACACACCGCATTCATCACTCTCATTTTTCAACACACTCATCATCATAATTCAACATAATCCATCCTTCATCACCCTTAGCTTTATCATTCAATCATCATCATCATCATCACCACCCTTAATGCAACCCCTCTCCCTCCCTGATTCAATCCCAATTTCAGGCCACCAACATCAAGGAAACCAGAAGAATAGATTAAGAAGAGGAAGAGGAGTTCAGAAGCTAAAGAAAGACATTTGGATTTATTACCTGGAAGCTCGCTGTCACCGTCATCAACGTCGTCATTTATGGCCAGTTGAACTTTCAAAACCTTCTTTTCACGATTATCTTTTTGCCATGATATAGAGCATTGAGAAGGGATTCAAAGCCCCAATACCATGGGTTTTGAATCCTTAGAAGGAGGATTTAATTTAGGTATGTATGGTTAGGGTTATTGAATAAATCCATTGCAGTTAGGAGGTTTGAGCGAGAATCTAGTAAAATTGGTTAGAGATTCAGATAGGGTGTGAGGAGACGGTTGTTTTGATGTGTTCATTTTCCATTTCTAGCGGCCACCGCCGCTGAAAGATATTTGCGGCGCGGTGGCCCACAACGGATCATCACCGGAATTATGACTGAGGGATAAGCGACATGGCGCGCTTTTTTTAGTTCATTTTCAAATTTGTTTTGAATCTTTATTTCACACGTGACCATTTGTTTCCACATGCTGAAAAATCAATTCATTGTTTGGCTTCTGATGGGCTTGTGTACATTGGGCTTAGCCATGGTTTCATTGCCATCACCCCAAGGTTCATTTCATACCCCCTGACCAAGGGCCAATTCCCACTGGTCCTAGAATCAAGACCCACACACCCATTGTACTGATTCACCCTCATTCCAGCATTCCAAACTCCCTGACCCAAGTTTATCTATTATTTCATTTTTACATTTTTCTCTATAATAATTCATGACTTTTAATACTTGTTTTTTAGTCTTGATATTAATTGTTCACTATGTTTAAGAAATAATAATAATACATTTAATTGTGGATTTTAATTAGGCTAGATCTATATTTTTTAACATGATTAAGATTTGTTTGTTTTGTTAATCCATTGGTTAACCATGAAAAACTCCTTAAAAAATACTTAATTCCATGTTAATTTTTTATTTGTTTTGATCCATTCTTGACTTGTTTTTTAAATCACTTGGCATGTCATGTTTAGGATTTAAATTGATGCGATTCCATATAATTCCATATGCCATGATTAATTCTACTTCAATTGTTTACATTTGATTGTGGTTGATTATTAAATTGGAAATGTCATTTCAATTTAATTTGGTGTATGTTTTGTTTTCCATTATATCATATCATTTCATCATTTTATTACATGGAATTTCATGATTCATTTTTCTTAGCATTTTAATATCCATTTCAATCCATTTTGTTAATGCATACTAACTCACTTTGGTTCATGTTTTGTGTCCACATGTGACTTTGAGCTTCAAGTATTATCCAAGTTATCCATTGCCTTTAACCCATTCAATTGACTTGTATTATATGAGAGTATCATGCCACTTGTATGTTTTAGACATGGTACATAGCTTGTAATCTTGTCTAATTTTCTTCCCATTTCCATTTATGTTGTATTGCTTACATCCCCCATTGTGGGTTATATGTCCCCGTCTCCCATGAAAATGTAATAGTCTAGATTTATCGTTATTTTATCGCTTTCATTGCATGCTAATTAAAAAGATAAAATCAAACGATAATTACATCTTTTCAAATGAATAAAAACACATTTGATTCAATGTCAAGTGTTCTCTAAATTAAATCAAACCAATTGAAACGCGAGTGCTTGATCCAATGTCAAGTATCTCTTCCTCAATTCCATATCTTATCTTTATCCTTATCTCAAACATTCCATTCCTATCTTATTCTATCCTTGATCCATTCTCATTCGTCAAACCATTTTCATAATAAAACCTGGATGAAAAGTGGGGTGTACATACTTGTGCACAACACTCAAGTACTTGGGTTGTCGACCGTACCTAGCTTGAGGGCTCGATGCTTGACTTCTGTTTAAAATACTTAATAAATAAACGTGAGTCTAAATCATTGTTCTAAGATGGAAATAGTGGTTAGGATGAAGTTTTCCTCTCAACTCACGAGTACTCTGATTGTCGGTTGTACTTAGTCGATGGTTAGACACTCGACTTCCTCTAAGTAATAATGGTTAAACTCATAAAACAAATTTCATAATCATAATTAACTCCAAGAGATTCTTCTGCCTTAGAGCACTCTCTTTGTCTCTTATGATCCTTTGTCCAATACTTGCAATATGACTTCCCAATTTCTTAACAGTGTTGCATTATCCTTCTTGGAACCAAATACCATAACCCCTTCGGAGTCCACATATACCCTTTCTTTATTGTTTGTCTTATTTGACTTTGTGCTTAGACAAACCCCTATTCTTTCTTGTTTGTCTTATCAAACCCTGCGCTTAGATAAACCCTTTTTCTTTCTTGTTTGTCTTGTCAGAACTTGTGCTTAGACAAACCTTTCTCTATCTTATTTTTCTTATCAGACATTGTGCTTAGAGAAAACCATTTTCTTTCTTGTTTGTCATTCCAGATCTAGTTGCATAGAGAAATATCATTTTTCTCTCTTTGTTTTCGTAATGGGTTGAACTACGAAAGCTCTGACTTTCTCATTGCATAGTGAGAATATGTAGGCACGAGGATTCAGATTCTCTGTGAGCTACCTTATTTATTTCTACCTTGTTATTATTTCTCCATTCACCAATCAATACCATCTTTTTGAGATCAAATACATTTTTCCTTGGATTATGTGCATATCCTTTTAGGACGATATAGCGGAAGTTCACCTTGTGAACCAAGAGATGTTTGTTCTACGAAACCAAACACTTTATTCCTTCTTTTTTGGCTAAGACGCATGTTTACTCTTCGGTTCAAAGTCTATTCCTTCATGGATTCAAGATACCAATATCTTCTTTGATTTCAAATTGTTTATTCCCTACATTGATATACTATTCCCTGTACTAAACAATACTACAACCAATCCTTGAAGTGAAATTGTGTTTGTCTTGTGAGTCCCCATTTCTTAGGAAAAATCCTATTTGTTTCTACCGTTGTTTGTTGGTACAAGCTTCCATTGCAGTTAACTCTTGAAGTTGTGTTTGTCTTGTGAGTCCTCATTGCTTAGGAAAACCCCTTTTTGTTTCCACCGTTGTCTGTTGGTACAAGCTTCCATTGCAGTTAACCCTTGAAGTTGTGTTTATCTTGTGAGTCCCCGTTGCTTAGGCAAACACCTCTTTGTTTCCACCATTCTGTTGGTAAAAGTTATATTTTTCATCACTCAAATATCTCCCTCTCTTTTTTTCGTGGTTCCGCGAACTACGAATGCTCTGACTTTCTCATTGCACGATGAAAATACGTAGGTTCAAGGATGCGAATCCTTGGAAAGCACATTCCTAATTATTCCTTCCACCATAGGGTTCCATTCATATATTTCATGAACCATTATCTACCTTCAATCATTTAATCATTCACCTTAATGACGTATCGTCTTTCTTTAAAACCAAATACAATTTTCTTTGGAATTCCATACATACCCTTTTAGGACGATATAGCGACAGTCTGCATTTGTACCTAGAGTTGTTTGTCTCGTACACAAACATATTTTTCCTTCTTTTTTGGCCAACATGTCTTCTTCCCTCTATGGTACACATTTCATTCCCTATATGGATTCCAATACACCCTTACCTTTGGTTTCAAATTATACCCCTCGGTTACTTTTACCAAAACCCTCTTTTCTTTGACTTTGGTGACATTTCTCTATCACTCCATTCATATTCATGGACCATTAATCACTACATACATTCAAAACCTTCTACCTTCATTCACTTCATGTGATACACTATTATCTTTGAACCAAATAAGTTATCTCTTTGAGCTCCATCTTGTGTATGTTTATGAACCAAGAGATGTTTGTGCTACAAAATCAAACACTTAATTATCCTTGTTTTCGGCCATACCATATAGTGACACCACGCCTTAGGCCACCCACATGTGGTTCATGCTAGTTTTACTCTTGGGTTCAGATTTCACCCCTTTTTGGAGTCAAGCAATACAATCCTTTGGTTCAGGCCATACCTTTATCACTCTTCTTTTCACCTCCCACCATTAGCTCCACGAACTACGGAGCTCTGAATTCCTTATTGCACTATAAGGATACGTAGGCATGAGGGCCCTAATCCTCACCGAGCACTTTATTTATTCTCTCTTTTTCCCTTATTCTTTCACGATTAACCTTAGATACAACATCCATTCAAGCAAAAAACAATCAAAACGGTTCCTGTTGAGTACAACAGATGTTAGGCGTGCTAATACTTTCCCCTTGCATAACCGACTTCCTTACCCAATTATCTATTTTCCCCGGGTTTTATCGATGTTTTCCATTTCCTTCGGGAATAAATAAAGTTCGATGGTGACTCTGTTGTATGTTTGAGCATTCGATGCATTCGAGTATATTTCCGCTAGCTTCAATACCAGGCATGAAGAGCAATTTTCTCAGCATAGGGCAGTTAGTCGAAAAGAACTACAAGGTGTCGATCGAAGACAAGATAATGAGAGCTCTCGACTCAAATGGAAGGTTGATCTTGAAGGCTCCAATGTCTCAGAATAGAACCTTCAATATGGAGCTTAATGTGATTTAGCATAAGCGCCCTGCAACAGCAGCCAATAGAGATGAATGGATATGGCATTATAGACTTGGTCATCTTAATTTCAAAGACATCAGAGATTTGAAGAGAATAAATATGGTTTCAGGATTACAAGAAATCAACATTCCAAACGAAATGTGTGCAGGCGAAGCAGCACAAGAACAACTTCAGTAAGAATGTAGGAAGCAGGTCGAAGGCAATTCTTGAAGGCATATACTCTAGTGTATGTGGTCCTATCCAGGTGGATTCGATTGGAGGTAACAAATACTTTGTTACATTGATAGATGATTTCAGTCGAAAATTATGGGCTTACCTGATAAAGAAGAAAAGTGAAGTGATCAAGATATTTTTCAAGTTTAAATATATGGTCGAAAGACAAAGCGGTCGAAAGCTCAAGATTATGAGGATTAATGGTGGTGCAGAATATGTGTCGAAAGACTTCGATGCATTATGTGTGAAAGAAGGGGTTGTGCATGAGGTGGTGCCACCCTACACTCCACTGCAAAATGGAGTCGCAGAAAGGAAGAATAGAACCATCATGAATATGGTGAGAAGCATGTTAAAAGGCAAGCATCTACCCAAAGAATTATGGAGAGAAGTTGTGTCGACTGCAATATATATCCTGAAAAGATGTTCGACGAAGAAGCTAGAAGGAATCATGCCATAAGAATGTTGGTCTGGTGTCAAGCCTAGCTTGAGTCATTTGAAGGTGTTAGGATCTATAGCACATAGACATGTGCTAGATCATTTGGGGAGAAAACTTGATGACAAGTCGAATCAGATGATCATGATAGGATATCATTCGATTGGACGATACAAGTTGTTCGACCCAGTGAACAAGCAAGTGGTGATCAACAGGAAAATGATCATAGATGAGCTTAAGGAATGGGATTTGACTGGGAATGTTAAGAAGGATTCAATGAGATTCTTATGTGATGAACCATCTAGTGAAGTCAAAAGAAAAGTTTGACAAGAAGTCAGAGGTGAAGCAGGAGCAAGCAGACCTCAAAGAACAAGATACATGCCTGCAAGGTTGCAAGAATGTGTGATTACATCAGATGATGTGGTCAATGAAGAAGGTGAGATGGTACACTATGCTTTCTACACAAATGTCGAACTAGTCAATGCAGTTGAGGCATTGAGAGATTCGAAGTGGGTGAAAGCATTGAAAGAAGAATTGAAGTCAATCGAAGTTAACAACACTTGATCACTTGTCGAATTTCCCCAAGACAAGAAGGCAATTAATGTGAAGTGGGTATACAAGGTGAAGTTGAATCCCAAAGGAGAAGTGACTTGACACAAGGCGAGACTTGTGGCAAAAGGATTTCTTCAGAAAGAAGGATTCGACTTCGACGAAGTTTTTGCACCTGTTGCTAGGATCGAAACAATCAGGTTGATTATTGGTCTAGCAAACGTGAACAACTGGCAGATGTGTCAGATGGATGTGAAATGTGCATTCCTTAATAGCCCCTTAGAAGAAGAAGTTTATGTTGCACAACCAGCTGGGTTTGTGAAACAAGGCGAAGAAAGAAATGTGTACAGGCTGTATAAATTCCTGTACAGACCTAAACAAGCCCCAAGAGCTTGGAATAAGAAGATAGATGGTTTTCTAAGGGAGAAGGAATTTGTGAAGTGCAAAACTGAACATAGAGTATATATAAGAAGAAGCGAGAGTGAATTGCTTATACTATGTCTCTATGTCGATGACTAGTTGATAACAGGTAGCTGCAAGAAGGAGATCGAAGACTTCAAAGGTGATCTCAACAAGGAATTCAAAATGTCAGATCTGTGTGACATTTCATATTTCCTTGGAATCTAATTCTACAAGAGTGGTAAAGGTTTAATGATGTATCAAAGAAGGTATGCAGGCGAAATACTAAAGAGATTTGAGATGCAAGATTGCAACCCAACTTCGACTCCAGCTGAGCCCAGATTACAATTGACGAAAGATTCAGATGAAGATGATGTCGACCCAACCCAATATAGAAGACTTATTGGGTCACTTCGATGCCTTTGTCACACAAGGCCTGACTTAGCATACAATGTAGGTATAATGAGTAGATTCATGCAGAAGCCAAATGTATCACATCTAGCAGCGGCGAAGAGGATATTAAAGTATCTGAAAGGAACTCTCGACTATGACATTTTATTTCCTGCAGTTGATGAAGGAAAAGAATGCAAACTAGTGGAATACACCGACTCAAGTTGGTGTAGTGATGTTGAGGATCGAAAATTCATAGTCGGCTATGTGTTTATGCTAGGTGGTGCATCAGTTGTTTGAAGTTCGAGAAAGGAACCAGTAGTTGCATTATCGTCGTGCGAAGCAGAATACATAGTTGCTTCCCTTTGTGCATGTCAAGTAACGGGGATGGTGCATCTAGTCGAAGAGATAACAACGAAGAGTCATGAAGCAATTACCATGAAGATCGACAACATGTCAGCTATCAATCTGACGAAGAATCAAATAGCACATGGTTGAAGTAAGCACATGGAAATGAGGTTCCATTATCTTCGAGAGCAGGTAGCAGATGAGAAGATGAATTTAAAACACTACAGAACTGAGAATCAAATTGCAGACATCATGACGAGGGGAGTGCATGCCGAAATATTCAGAAGACTAAGAACTATGATAAATATAGGTAACTTAGACACAATGAATTAGGTGGCATGTTGAATTGTAATTGTGTCGAAGCAGGTTGCTCGACATAACAAGGATGTGTCGAATAGCCTAGTGTATCGAAATGTCGAAACATGTTATTTTACACAAGATTTCGAATTAGCCCTATTTTAATAGTGTTAACTATTTTAGACTTTTATAATTTTGGATTTTGCCTTACTAGAGATTAACCCTTATTCTAAAAAAAAAAAACTCATAATATTTTATTCACAGAATTTCTTTCTTGATACCATTCTACTTACAAAAGTGGAGCTTAAGAATTAGTGGACAGCATTAATTTTCATATAACATAAATACAAACTATAAGTTTGATAGTATATTATAATTACAAATTATGCCAAACAAATGATAAATCATATCATACGAGTACTGCATTCAACTAATTTCCCCCTATGCATTGTATAGATACTCCAACTATAAAACATTATTTCAGAAACAAAATTTACTTGTACAAAAAACAGAAAACAGATCCAGGACATAGATATCATTTTTCAGGAACAATCTTGAAAGCTCTGGTCTTATCTATCCAATTTATCAGAGAATTCTTAGTATTTCTGAATCCAACAAACCCATGTTCTTTAGCCTGGTTCATGCTATCCACAACCCCTTCGCCTCCAAACATAATATCCACAAACCACCACTCCCCAATTTCTTCCAATTTCGTTGGTTGCAACTGCTTCTCACTCACAATCTCATCCCAAACAGGACCCTTATCCTTCATCAATTCCGACAACCTCAAACGAGAACCGTTTTCTTCGTAACCATACTCCTCAATCCCAAACTGTTCCGCCAAAACCTTCCATAACTGCTTCCACCTGAAAACATCACCATTGCTGCAGTTAAAAGCTTCGTTCTTAGCATAAGGATCCACCGCAGCCCAAATATGTTGCTCAGCAATCAAATCAGCATCAGAAGCCACAGAATAAGACTCCCAAGCTTCCTTTGTACCAGGAAATCTCAAAGGAACACCTTCATGCTTGCAAATTGCAGCGTAAACACAAAGTGAACCAACAAGGTTCATCAAACTATAAGGTGAAAATCCAAATATAACCTGAGGTCTATGAACAGACCAACTCAAACCCTCTTTCTTACGAGTTTCTTCAAACAAGATATCTTCTTGAGTGTAATAAAAATTCGGTGCATCCAAACGCGGTAGATCCTCCGTAAACGGCGGCTCGTGGCTTTTAATCTTGCCGAACAGTTCGAACGGCCCTACATAGTGCTTACCGCCAGTCTGAAGGGAGACATGGCGGAGATTCGGAGCGTTTGGGATAACGGCACGGAGGACGTTCCGTAACATGGCGCCGTTAACTTTGCAGTTTTCAGCTTCCGTGGGACGGCTTGTCCAACTGACGTAGAAGATGTGAGTAACGTCGGTGAGAACGGAGAGTTTGGTTTGGGTGTCGTTTGGATCGGTGATGTCACATTGGATGTATTCGATTCGGTGATCGGCGTTCCAGGAAGGACGAGGACGCCGCGCAACGCCGTAGACTTTCCATCGACCGCCTGGTGTGTCGGGTAGAGGTAGGATTTCGGCGAGGCTGTTACCGACGATGCCTGTGACGCCGATTACCAGAGCCACGCTATCGGAGGTTCGCGGCGGTTCATCTTCATCGAATTTTTTCTACAAAGAAAGGAAATTGATTATTAATGAATTAATAATTGTATGGAAATGATTGGGAGATGGTTTACCTTAGCAGCGCCAATAGCTCCGGACCACCACCAGCTCATAGTTTAGATTCAGAAACCGTAAGCACAGAGGAAAATATTGGTAAAGTTGATAAGAGTTCCTACGGAATTTGGTTCTTTAAAGTTGGAAATTTGTACACGTCAGGGTGAATGAGTTTAGGTGGGATATGTCGTGTCATTGATATTATCTTCGGTTAGCTATTCATTTATATAAATATAATACTACTAATGTGAATTTCTAGAAGATTTTAATGATGAGATTTCAAAAAGAAAATTGAAAACATTGAATTTTTTTATTTGTTGATATTCTAAAAGAAGAAGGTGTCAAAGGTGTTTACTTTAATAGGATTGATGTCCGGTCATATTTAGAGTTTAGTTTATGCAAAGTACATCTTCATTTTGTTTTTATTTTTTTATTTTTAAAATATTTTTTTTTTTAAATTTATTTTAGTCTCCAATTTGATCCTTTATCTTTTTAAGCGTACTACGTTAATCCTTTTTATTAAGTCCGTTAGTCAAAGTCAAATTTAAGATTCATTTAAATATATATGGCGCTGATGTGATATGTGCTCATTAAAAAGATGATCATATCAAGGCCTATTTAGAATACATATGACGCCGATGTAGCATATGCTCGTTAAAAAGGTCGCCAAAATTTTACATACAACACATATTCGAACATTGGTCCACTTGGATGTTGGGCACAATACTTAACCACTAATCCACTTTGTCTTTTTTGATTTAATTTACACATTAAATATAATTGAAATCTCAATCATTTATAAAATGTTTGTGTCGGGCCGCAAAAGATACCTAAGTCTATCGCACGCTCGAAGATACAACAGAGTCGTCACAGAACTTTATTTATCTCAAAAGAAAAAGGAAAATATCGATAAAACTCAGGAGGAAGAGAAACGGGTAAGGAAGTCGGTTATGCAAGGGGAATGAATTATCACCCCTCACATCTGTTATACTCAATGGGAACCATTTTGATTACTCTTTGCGCAAATGAGTGTTATTATCTAAAGGTTACTTACGATTGAATTTAATTAAGGGAAAAATAGGTTTTTAATTAATGTGCTCGCCAAGATTTCGAAATCATGTGGCTACATATTCTCATATTGCAATGAGAAAATCAGAGCTTCATAGTTCTGATAGAAAATAAGTGTGTGTTGATTGATTTTAGTGGACGATGTTAATGTTCACGTTCTAGTAGTTAAACGTTGCTTGTATGCTCGCGCGTGGGAGACTTAAGTGTTTGTTTGTTTGCAATAGAATGGATGCGTGTGGAACGCATTCTAGCAGTTAAACGTAGCTTGTATGCTTGCACATTGGAGGCTTAAGCGTTGTTCATATTGCGGTAGAATGAAAATAACATATTCTTTTTTGAAAAGGTTTGAATATTGCCCTAAGATGGAAAAATGAACTTGATGGGTTGTGATTGTTTTTAACTTTGAATTGCAAATTATATAATCAAATATGCAAACTATTAACTTTAAAATTATTAAATCAAATAATCAATATGCAAATTATATATTATTAGAAACAATTTTTCCACCTTAGCGCAATTCAAAGTTAAAAACAATCACCACCCATCAAGTTCATTTTTCCACCTTATGGAAACATTCAAACCTTTTCAAAATAGGATATGTTATTTCCGTTCTACCACAAAACAAACAACGCTTAAGTCTGCCATGTGTGAGCATTCAAGATACGTTTAACCGCTAGAATACGATCCAAGCGCATCCATTCTACCTCAAACAAACGCATAAGTCTCCCACGCGCGAGCATACAAACAACGTTTAACTGCTAGAACGCGGACGTTAACATCGTCCACTAAAATCAATAAACACACACTTATTTTCTACCACGAATTACGAAGCTCTAATTTTCTTATTGCATAGTGGGAATACGTAGGAACAAGATTTCAAAATCTTGGCGAGCACATTAATTAAAAACCTATTTTCCTCTTAATTGAATTCAATCGTAAGTAACCTTTAGATAATAACACTCATTTGTGCAAAGAACAATCAAAATGGTTCCCGTTGAGTACAACAGATGTGAGAGGTGCTAATACATTCCCCTTGCATAACTGATTCCTTACTCGTTTCTCTTCCCCCTGGATTTTATCGATATTTTCCCTTTCCTTTTGAAATAAATAAAATTCGGTGGCGACTCTGTTGTATCTTCGAGTGTGCGATACACTCAGGTATTTTTCGCGGCGCGACAACTAGAGACTCTGGTGTATCTTCGAGTGTGCAATGCGTTCAAGTATATTTCGTGGCGTAACAGTTGGCGACACTGCTGGGGATTAACTAGAATATCTATTGAGGAAATAGATCAGTCGCAAGAGAAATGTTTTATATGTATGATATATGCAATGTATGGTTGATTTTATATGATGCATGAAGTTAGGTATGCTATGCAACAATGTGGGTTACTTTTTGTGAGAGAAATGAATTGTATCTACAATGGTGAGACTCTTTTTGCGCAGTGGTAGACTTTGATTTTCTGACCTCTGACAACTTAACTATAAATTTTTTACCTTGAATAGAAGAGGCAGGTATGAGTGTTTATAATGAGTATTTTTGTTTTGCCTCCACTAAAGAGCTTTTACAAGTATTTGTAGTTGAGATATTCCCACGCGGTTTCACAAAAGTAAATATTGATTGTGCACTTGCACCAGGAAAGCATAAGGAGTGTATGTCCTGAAAATGATTTGCCAAACAGGAACTGAACATTGAAAAGATTTTCCATATGGGAACTAGACTTTGAAAAGATAATCCAGACAAGAACTGACTTTGAAAAGGTTTGTCAGATGAGAACTGGACTTTAAAATGATCAGCCAGCCGGAAACTGGTTTTTGAAAGAGTTTTCCAGACATGGGTTGAGCTTTAAAAGATTTTGCCAAACGGGGACTTGGCTTTAAAAGATTTTCCAGACGGTAACTAGGCTTTAGAAGAGTTTGCCAGACGGGAACTGGGCTTTAAAAGAGTGTCAACCAAAGTTGGACTTCGTGAGGAGCTTGCTGGGAATATCATTTGGGAGTTTATGTGGGTAATATTCTCTTCGGAGATACATTATTGTCGGGTTCTTCGTGCAAGGTACCAAATTTGGCTTATGATTTATGCATGTTTGAATTTGTATGGTGTAATGCTTTATCTTAATGGAATGCTACGCATTTTTAGAGATGTAATGTTATGTAATGATGGTTACTACATGCAAAATGAAAGTATAGTTAAGCTTTGTGGGATGCCAAACAAGTTGGGCTTAAGAGATGCTAAGCAAGTTGGGCTTTGGAGGTGCCAATAAGGATTGACCTTTGAAGGTGTCAAGCGGGGTTGGGCTTTATGGAGGTGCCGAGCAAGTTGGGCTTTAGAGATGGGTCAAGCAAGTTGGGCTTTATGAAGGTGCCAAGCAAGTTGGGCTTTGAAGATGCCAATAAGGATTGTGGTTCGACTTTTTTTCGTTTATTTTGCAAGGCTTCATGACATGCTAGATGAATGTGATGATATGTATGAGTGAAGAGACATGATTAATGCAGGAGAATGATTTATGCAATGGTTTACCAAATGCTCATGTGACGGGGAATAGAAGATTTGAGGCTAGGATAAGGGTTACGAAGACATGATTCTCCGACACCTACTTCAGGCTCAACGGTTATTGATACACCTTTGCGCTTGATTTTAAATAGGGAGACAACTTGTACCTTTATAGCCTGTCTCTTCCCCGGTATGTTGGGTATTTGTATAGATTGCCCTTGTCATAAGTTATGAAGCAGTTTTGTCATAGGACAATCTCAATTTGGCATGCTTCAGTGTCTTGAAGTTGTATGCCCCTGATTAACCATCTCTAGGGACAGTTGACTTATGGTGCTCTTGAGGTGGCTTGCCTTAGTATGAGCCTTGAAGTAATCTTACCCTTGGCTGGCTGATCTTTAAGGGAATTCCCCTGACTAACTGATCTTGGAGAGATTTGTCGAATCTCGACGTGATTTCCCTAGATTGACCGAATCTTGAAGCAACTTGCCGTTTTGCTCAACGAAGTTTTCAGGCGTTTTGCCCCTCAGTGTGGTCCAACTTTCCATTGTGGAAACTTTATTGATGTGAAGCGCATATTCACGAATAAAATTTTTCATTTTGAAAATGATAATTCTAATGTGATGCTTATGTCAGTTTCGAAATCCAAGTATGTTTACTAAGATGATGACATATAGTAAATGAATCACTAGTTAAAGTTCCATATCAATACCAACACAAATGATAAGTAAATCTTTAGGATTCGGTTTTGACACGATCCTGTTGTAGTATTATAAGACCCCAATTTTGACCTTAAGTTCCCTCATGTTATCTCATCATATGCATTAGCTTTGAGATCACACCTTGGTAGCCTCCTTACCCCTCATTCATTGGGTTTGCATTGGGAGAGATCGCCAAGCACTTTTGATTGTATCATACTTTTTTTTCATTATTTACTAACCAAAATACCAAAAATGTGCCAATGTATAGTTTAACTCTTTTGTAGGTAGTTTGTGTGCTCACCTATGCTCCATCAAGTTCACATCTAGGGTTTAGGACCCTCAATGCAAGGAGTTCAATCAAGAAATGGTTCACTTTGGCTCTAAGAATCATATATGGATCCCCGTGATCTTCACATGTCATTTTGATCAAGAAATCACCAAGAGTTTGAAGCTTGTTTGCCTTGGAAGCCCTAATTCATCTGGGTATCTTATGTGACTTCCTCAGCAAGTTTCTTCAACATTTGATCAAATATTTAAACGGATGCTTCATATTACATAATCTTACACATATATGATCCTCCATGAGTCCCAAAAGTCAAGAGAATATCAAGCTAGCAAGATGGTTCATAGTGGTTGACCAGAAAAAGTCAACTGGTCAAAACTGGGGTTCCCTAGACCCTATCTCCTACAAATTTTGTCATTTGAAAATGATTCCAAGCGAAAAGTTACTTAAAATGACATTCCAAACAACTTTCATGTTTAAGTCTAGAGCTAGTTTTGCTTGGAAAGTCATTTTTTATGGTGAAAGATTATAGGTCATTTTGTTTGAACCCTAGTTTGGAGGTCAACTTCCCAAGACCATAACTTGCTCAATTTGTATGATATAAAAGCCATTAAAATTCCATGATCAAATTAAAGATGTCTACTTAAACGTTTATGTTTGGAGGAAGTTCAAATTCAACTTTCAAATGCATGTGCTAAGAGGAAACATTATAGGTCATTTTTGGCCATTACCATTGAACAAGTGATTTTCCTCAACTTCTAAAATGCATAACTCCTTTATGACAAATCCAAATGAGGTCAACTTTGTGACCAAATTTAATAGGTTTGAAATATATACAACTTTTATGAAGGTACCTTTTTCATTTGAAGTCCATAGAAAAAGTTATTCAAGGTGGAAGAAGTGAACATTTGACTTAGGACTTAGAAAATTTTCAAATATGTTTGATTTCCCAAACTTCCACCTTAAAATTCATCATGATAAAATCCTCAAATGAAAATGTGTTCAACATGAAAGTTGTTCCCCTTGATCTTACCTTTTCAAAAAGTCTAAGATCATATTATTTGGATCATAATTGAAGGACTTGCGTATGGGTGCAATGTGAGGTACCATTTGGATGATTTTCCCTTCCACATTTCATACATAAATGCATGGCCACATGACATGATTTAAGCATGATTCTCTCTCATTTTTGGACCTGAATACATCACTTGATGGGCCTATCACACGCCCATGCAAGCATGCAAAGAAAATTACTCAAATTGGAAAATTTTGGAAGTTTGTGGAAATGAATTGGAATGCCTATAAATACAACCCATATTGCTCAGAATTAAGGACCTCATGCCCAAGATTTGAACCTGCAATCCAAACCCTCACCATTAAAGGATAATCTTGAAGGTTTTCATTTGAAAATCGAGCTTCAAATCTCCTTCTGTTTTGAAATTGAAACTCCAAGAGTCCAGGCCATTTCTTGATCCTAATCACTTCCTACAAGCTTCTGAAACAAGCCAAGCACAATTGGAATCAAGATCAAGCAAGATTGAAGCTCCCTCGAAGGTAATTTTTCAGAATTTTCATCTCTTCAATTCTCTCTCAATTCTTCACTATTCTTTGTGAATTTTGGTTGGCTGAAGTCCTACCAATGTAGGCAACAAGATTGAGTTGCTTTGAGGTCAAATTGAAGCAACTCATTTCATGATCCTCAAAATTCAAATCCCTGTATCTTTTTATATAGTTGGAATTTGAGAAAATTCAGGCCAGATTCGACCTCCTGAGCATTTTTCCTTCAAATTAGTGTATCCATTTTTCATTTTTCATGAAGTTGAGCCTGAACGAGACCGGTGGTGATCATCAGAGTAGATGGCTGGAGCTAGGGCTCTGGTGGTGCGTTGGCGAAGTTCAAGCCATCTGATCTAATTCAAATGTTTTAATCTCAAGCTTCCATTGTGATTACCAAGCCTACAACGCATTAACTAAGGACCATTGTGGAACGCGCGCGCTTGGCCATCAGATTTGCCACCTTAATTAATGAGGGAGATCTGATGCCCCTTGTTTTTTTATTTTTTTATTTTTTGATTTTTTGATTTTTATGTTTAATCCATTTATTTTAATTAATACATATTAATTTCATTTTTAATCTAAAAAATATGGAACTTTCACCAAAAAAATTTAAATATTTTCCTCTTTCATTTTCTAAATTAAAATTATTTTTTTGGATTAATTTGGATATTTTTCATAAATTAATTATTTTTGTGCATATTTTTAATTATTTAAAAATACTTCTAACTTTTCAAAAATTATGAAATTTTTTGTCTAAGGTCCTTTGACCTTGTTTGGTCTAGGATAAATCTCTTGGTTATTTATTTGGTGTTTTTAAGAGGTTTTAGGTTTTGACCAAACTAAATTTAATTTAAATGCATTTTTAATATGATTTTTAATTGATTAATTGTATAGAAATTATGTTGAGCCATTTTTATTGACTTGTGATGTTTGACTAAGTGTCTGGGCCTTGGTCAAAGTTGATTTGACTTTTGTTAAGTTAAAATCATTGGATTTAGGGGATTGATGAAATTTACATTTCATCTCCCAAAATGAATGAATGATTTTAATTTGATAAAATTCCTCCCATGACCAATTTGTGTTTCTCTCATCTCTCCCTCCCTCTTCATCTTCAATCACATTCTTTACTATCCTTTTCATTGACCAATGAAGTCTCAATATCCTAAGGCTAATTGGCTCATCAATAACCTTATGTTAGATGAACCAATACAAGTATGGATGAGATAGGTTCACCCTTTGATCTTTTATTTTTAGTGTGTGGTGTGTTTTAGGAGTTTGGTTCATTATATCAAATCTCTAACATGCATTAGCACCTAAATTTTTATTGCCCGACCTCAGATAGATGTGACTTCTACATAAGTACAATTACGATTGCTTAACATAGAGCTAAATTTTGACCCTAAAGGCATAACATTCTAGTAGGTGAGATTGTAGGTCTCCCATCTTTCATGGTATTGTGTGGGAACTTGTCCTTTTTTCCTTCCTTTAGAAGATGTCTTGGTTCAAGGATCCATGCTTGTGAATAGATGGTTGAGTGTTCTCCAAAGAATGACTTAATCAATTGAAAAGCAAAATATCACTAACATCTAATCAACTAACATTTGACTAACTTGTATTAATATTGATTTTATTTTCAAGTCATTTACTTTATGCAATTTAAATTTAAGTCATTTACCATTCATTTGTCATTTACATAGCATTTAAATTATTTATGTTTATGTCATTTTCACTTTGTTCATTTGAGCCTTATATTGTGATTGTATATATTTGTTTATGTACTTCGTTTGTGTTTATGGTCTTAGGACCTTAAAATACTTAATAAACAACAAAACCATAAAAAAAATGTTTGTGTGGTCTGTTGGATATGATATGAGCTTTTGGACTTAGAATTAGGCAACATTCCAGATGCAAAAAGGACTTGGCCAATGCCAACATTTCTGAGACTAAGTTATTTTGATTTGAGCTTTCATTTGATGCAAGTATTGGGATCCACTTGAGTTCATCTTCTACATGGTCTTGATGCAACTGTTATTTTGATCTCATGCTACATCTTATTCTGAGTAAAAATCAAGAAGTATTTCATCTGATACATGAGAAGACAAAGAAGACTGATAGCTATGGATTTGCTTGCTTGGATATGGCCATCTTTATTTGATGACTTGCTCTTCATATTGCTAATTGCTTGTTGATTATTGCTTGATTTAAAGTCCAAAGGGAAAGTGGATTTTCTATATGACATTCTTGTCTGTTGGATTACATCCCATTGGTCAGATCCTTTCAACTCTTAAATTTTAATTTTATGCTTAGGATAGCCTCTTCATCTCCTCCCATTTCTTAAATTTCAAAATCTCTCCCCCTTTTCAAAAACTTTCTTTGCTTGTGATTTTTAAAACTTTGACGTTATTGCAAACTAAAAACTTTGGCCTTATGCCATTGCATTTTTAAACTCTTTTCTTAATCAAATTTGTAAATAAATCTAATCATACGATTGCCAAATCGAGTAATGAAGAAGAGCATGTTGAGCATTTGTTGAAGTTATTCCAGCGTTTGAGGAAGTACAAACTCCGCTTGAATCCCAATAAGTGTACATTTGGTGTGAGAATGGTATTGAAGTTGATCCTACCAAGGTCAAAGCAATACAAGAAATGCATGCGTCCAAAACTGAGAAGCAAGTCAGAGGTTTTCTCGGCCGCTTAAATTACATCTCAAGATTTATATCGCATATGATTGCCACATGTGCACCTATATTCAAGCTTCTTTGAAAAGATCAGTCTTGTGATTGGACCGAAGATTGCCATAAAGCTTTTGACAGTATCAAAGTATTTGCTTGAGCCTCTGATTCTGTCTCCACCTGTTGAAGGAAGACCTTTGATCATGTATTTGACTGTGCTCAATGAAAGTATGGGTTGTGTTCTGGGTCAGCAAGACGAAACTGGAAAGAAAGAATATGTAATTTACTACCTCAATAAGAAATTCACCGACTGTGAGACTCGGTATTCTATGCTAGAAAAGACTTATTGTGCATTGGTTTGGGCTGTTAAGCGTCTGCGCCAGTATATGTTGAATCATACTACTTGGTTGATATCCAAAATGGATCCAATCAAGTACATTTTTTAGAAGCCTGCTTTAACTGGGAGGATTTCCCGTTGGCAGATGTTGTTATCTGAGTATGATATTGAATACTGATCTCAAAAAGCTATCAAAGGTAGTGTCTTGGCTGACCATTTGGCTCACCAACCGATTGAATATTACCAGTCAGTGTAATATGATTTTCCTAATGAAGAGATTTTGTACTTGAAAATGAAAGGTTGTGTTGAACCATTGCTTGAAGAAGGGCCAGAACCTGGTTCCCGTTGGGACATGGTATTTGATGGAGCTATTAATCAATATGGTAATGGCATTGGGGCAGTGATTATTACTCCTCAAGGCACTCATTTTCATGATATGATGCATAAAGAGATTGAAGCTTATGTTGATGATATGATTGCCAAATCAAGTAATGAAGAAGAACATGTTGAGAATTTGTTGAAGTTATTCCAGCGTTTGAGGAAGTACAAACTCCGCTTGAATCCCAATAAGTGTACTTTTGGCGTTCGTTCTAGTAAATTATTGGGCTTTATTGTCAGTGAGATGGGTATTGAAGTTGATCCTGCTAAGGTCAAAGCAATACAAGAAATGCATGCACCCAAAACTGAGAAGCAAGTCAGAGGTTTTCTCGGCCGCTTGTGCGCTTATATTCAAGTTTCTTCGGAAATATCAGTCTTGTGATTGGACCGAAGATTTCCAGAAAGCATTTGAAAGTATCATAAAGTATCTGCTTGAGCCTCCGATTCTGTCTCCGCCTATTGAAGGAAGATTGTTGATCATGTATTTGACTGTGCTTGATGAGGGTATGAGTTGTGTTCTTGGTCAGCAAAATGAATTTGGAAAGAAAGAGTATGCAATTTACTACCTCAGTAAGAAGTTCACCGACTATGAGACTCAGTATTCTATGCTTGAAAAGACTTGTTGCACATTGGCTTGGGCTGCTAAGCATCTGCGCCAATATATGTTGAATCATACTACTTGGTTGATATCCAAAATGGATCCAATCAAGTACATTTTTAAGAAGCCTGCTTTAACTGGGAGAATTGCCCGTTGGCAGATATTGTTAACTAAGTATAACATTAAATACCAATCTCAGAAAGCGATTAAAGGTAGTGTCTCGCCTTACCATTTGGCTCACCAACCGATTGAAGACTATCAGTCGGTGCAGTAAGATTTTCCCGACGAAGAAATTTTGTATCTGAAAATGAAAGATTGTGATGAACCATTGCTTAAAGAAGGGCTAAAACCTGGTTCCCGTTGGGGCGTGGTATTTGATGGAGTTGTTAATTCATATGGTAATGGCATTGGGACAGTCATTATTACTCCTCAAGGCACTCATTTTCCGTTTACAACTAGATTGACTTTCAAGTGTACAAATAATATGGATGAGTATGAAGTTTGCATTATGGGGCTTGAAGAGGCCATTGATCTCAAAATCAAGTATCTTGACGTCTATGGAGATTCAGCTTTGGTTGTGAATCATATCAAAGGTGAATGGGAGACGAATCAACCCGGTTTGATACCATATAGAGACTATGCGAGGAGAATTTCAACTTTCTTTACAAAGGTTGAGTTTCATCATATCCCTCGAGATGAAAATCGGATGGCAGATGCTCTTGCAATGTTGACTTCAATGATTATGGTGAAATTTTGGAATGAAGTTCCCAATTTGACTATGATGCATCTTGATAGGCCAGCTCATGTGTTTGTTGTTGAAGAGGTCAAAGATGAATAGCCTTGGTATTTTGATATCAAGTGTTTCCTCCAAAGTGAAATTTACCCGGATGGGGAATCTTTAAAAGATAAGAAGACTTTGAGAAGATTAGTTGGCAACTTCTACCTGAATGGTGATGTGCTTTATAGAAGAAACTTCGATATGGTTTTGCTCAGATGCGTGGATAGACACGAAGCAAACTTATTGATGACTGAAGCCCATGAAGGTTCCTTTGGTACTCATTCTAATGGACATGTTATGGCAAAGAAGATGTTGAGAGCAGGTTACTATTGGCTGACAATGGAATCTGACTGTTGCAAGTTTGTGAAGAAATGCCACAAGTGTCAAGTTTATGTAGATAAAATTCATGTTCCTCCGACACTGTTGAATGTCATTTCCTCTCCATGGACCTTCTCCATGTGGGGAATCGATATGATTGGCATGATTGATCCCAAAGCTTCAAAGGAACATCGTTTTTTTCTGGTGGCTATTGATTGAAGGTTGAGAAAAACAAGAAATGGGGTTTGAATTGTTTGGGAAATAAAAACTTTTTCAGAAATCAGACACACACAAAATAAAAAGGAAATGACATAGAATTTTATACTGGTTCGCTTGAAATTCAAAGCTACTCCAGTCCACCCGGCCAAGGTGATTTCGCCTTCAAAAAGGACTTAATCCACTAATTTTGAAAGATTACACAACTAATCGTCTAAGAGAATAATCCCTTAGCTCTCTCAAGTATTCAGACTACACAGAGTCACTTGAGGAAGTATTTTAAGCAAAAGTATAAATTGTAATGTAATGTGCTTCTAACAAACAAGCAAGAATTACAGAATTGTAAGAACAATAGCTTTTCACATAAGAGCAGCAGCTCGTGAAAGATAATAATGAAATTGAGAGTTTTCGTTTTCTTGTGTGTCTCATGTGTGTCTTCTTGTCAGGTATTCCTTCCTTTATATAGTCATTGAGAAAGACCATTGGAGTGATGATAGGATCTTGGTCATTGAAGAGTGATTAATGTCATTACTCTCCTTGTTTCTTTCTAAAACAGTTTTGCACGCCTCATTATTCCCTTCTCGAAATACTTTCTTTCCAAATTAAGATTTCTTTTCGGTTACACATTCTGAACTTGTGAGTCTGCATCAGAGTCTTGATAAATCAGAGTTTGTCTTTAGAGGTTGATTATGTCTGACCATATCAGAGTTTCTCAATGCTCTAGACTTCTTCAGATTCAGAGTCTGGATTCAGAATTCTTTTATCAGAGTTTCTGACTTCTTTATGTTGCGCTGGTATCTGCGTTGATCAGAATCAGAGCCTTATGGACACATTCTTTCTAAGTAGTATCTGATAATCGAATATTTTGTATCTGATGTAATTCTCTATCTGATGTTTGATCAGAGTCCTGCACACTAAGAAAAATTCTTGTTAGAGTACCATTTTTGTTTCATCTTTTGTTATCATCAAAATCTTAGAGATATATTGTAGAACCAACTTTGTTCTTACATTGATTACTTCACAAAGTGGGTTGAAGCAGCATCATATGCGAATGTAACCAAGCAAGTTGTTGTAAGGTTTATCAAGAATCAGATTATATGCTGTTATGGTGTGCCGAGTAAGATCATTACTGATAATGGATTGAACTTGAACAATAATATGATGGAAGCTCTTTAGAAAGTCTTCAAGATTGCACATCATAATTCTTCTCCTTACAGACCTAAGATGAATGGGGTTGTTGAAGCTGCAAATAAGAACATCAAGAAGCTCATTCAGAAGATTGTTGTGACATATAAAGATTGGCATGAGATGCTCATGTTTGCTCTGCATGGGTACCGTACATTTGTCTGCACTTCAACATGGGCAACCCCTTTCTCTCTAATTTATGGTATAGAAGTTGTGCTCCCAGTAGATGTTGAGATCCCATCATTTTGTGTTTTAATGGTAGCCAAGTTGACTGAAGTTCAATGGTGCCAGACCAGATATGATCAATTGAATTTAATTGAAGAGAAGAGACTGACTGCCATGTGTCATGGTCAGTTATATCGGTAACGAATGAAGAAGGCATTTGATAAGAAGGTCAGGCCTCGTGTGTTCAAAGAAGGTGACCTCATTCTCAAGAAGATTTTGTCTTTCAAACCTGATGCTATGGGAAAATGGACTCCTAATTATGAAGGCCCATATGTTGTGAAAAGAGCCTTTTTAGGTGGTGCTTTGATTCTTACAACCATGGATGGTGAAGAGTTCACTCGTCCTGTAAACGTCAGTGCAGTCAAGAAATACTTTGCCTAAAAAGAAAAGAACAACTCGCTAAGTTGAAAACCTGAAAGGGCGACTTAGGCAAAAATGAGCGTCTCGGTGGATTGAAAACCCGAAAGGGCGATCCAGGCAAAAGTTAGAGACATAAAATAGAAATTTATCCCGCTAGATTAAGTACCCCGCCTTGGGGAAATCTAGGAAAAAATTAGGGATTATGGCAAGTACCTACATTTGGTTGGTCCTAATCATTGGAGCAGTTTTGGGCAAGTCATTCGGTTCTGATTCGTCATTCTTAACCGAAGCCAAGAGCACAGCGGATACTGAAGTTGGTAGAAGGATTAGTGATCATTGTGTTCAATGTAGCCCATTTTCCATGTAAAATACCATTTTTCAACTTTTTGTAAAGATCTATGGAGTCTTGTCATTTACAAACTACCATTCTATTAAATAAAGTTGAGCTTTTTATCCAATTGTTTCTATTCTTATTTATTTCAGCTAAATAAAATTGAATTTTTGTGATGATAATTTTGAAAGGAATTAATAAATTAAAATCATTTTCTTAAGAATAATGAAAGCAATTATTTTAAAAGCAATCAATTTCAGTAAGGAATATCAACAACAGTCTGAGAACAGGTAAGTCTTGACATGCGAAGCCTTGTTGGTTTTCCTCAAGCGGTTAGTTTGGTGATTCCACCCAAGCAGTTCATCATTTATTCCCCAGTAGAGTGGAGTTGGTGATTGGTCCCTTTTGCAAATTTTCCTAGCTGAGTTGAAGGCTTACATCCTCAGCAGTTTGTATGGATCTTCCATGCAGAGTTTTATCTCTTGTACTCCCCGGCAGAGTTCACCTTCAGATACGGAAGTATTGATTCTGAGCAGTATTTGACTTGGTCCCCCGCGAGGTTGTCTCCCATTTGATATGGTATTGACCTAAAATTCCCCGTAGGGTTGACAACTTCGATCCTCAGCAGATCTTTTCTCTTTCCCCAGCCAGGATCGAGATATTCAAATCCAGATTATTTGTGTTCATCCCTAATAGTCTTTTCTCCAGTTGGTGTTCCCATCTTGCTGAGATTAGCCGAGTATTACAGTGGTGATTCAAATCTGTGATATTTGTATCCTTTGTGATGGTTTTGTCAGCATAATCATCAAACATATACATACATATTCATTCATAAAATACAACATCAGATGTTTCATTATGCATTTGTTATTGCATTTGATTTTATTATTCTGATTCCTTGCTATAGTGATATTATTTCCCCATACAGGTTTGGTGTGCCTGTCCTCCTTCAATGGTAGAGTGTCAGTCCATTAAGCAGAAAGAATTTAACCTTTCTCGTTTCCCCCACTGAGTTATTTCCTCTTGGATGATTATTATTTCAGTTTCCTCCCTAGTTAATTATCTGGATGGAACCACTCCCCTTGAGTTATATCCTCATTTGGGTTGAGTCCTTGTGTGACCGTTTCTCTCTAGTTCTTACCTAGAAAGATGCTTTTGGTCCCTTAAGAATCTATTATCTAGTAACTGGTAATGTTCTTCTCGATTTTTGAGTACTTTACTTTTTCCCAATACCCGGTAGAAGTAATCTACTTCCTTTACTTTCTCTAGTGGATTCGTTTTTACGTTTACCCTGGTAGTTTATCCTTGATATGTTCATCCTAACCGATGACGGATATTCTCCCTTTGTGGTATTCTACCCAGTAAAAAGGTAGTTGTAATCCCTATTTTATTCCCCAGAGAGTTAATCCTTGATACGTTCATCTTAACCGATGACGAATTTTCTCCTCTTTTCGATCTTCTGCCCAGTAACTAGTAGTTGTAAATCTTGTTTTCCTCTACTGAGTCTATCCTTGATATGTTCATCCTAGCCGGTGACGGATATTCTCTCTTCGGTATTCTATCCAGTAATTTAATAGATATAATTCCTATTTTTCCCTGGTAGTCTATCCTTGATATGTTCATCCTAATCGATGGTGGATATTTTTCCTTTGAGTTTATCCTTGATATGTTCATTTTAATCGGTGATGGATATTCTCTCTTTGGTCTTCTGCCCAGTAACAGGTAGTCATAAATCCTATTTTCCCTCAGCAGTCTATTCTTACCCAGTAACCGGTAACGAATACACCTCCTTTTTCTCAGCGAGTCATCCTTGATATGTTTACCCTAATCAGTAACGGATGTCCCTCTATCAGAGTACATTATCTTCCTACCCAGTAACCGGTAATAGATAATATACTTATGGTACTCCTGTGTTGAAGTTAATTTTTCCCCAATTGAGTTTGAATGCGTATTTCCCCAGTGAAATCGCCAATCCCCTGTTTGGTTTGATTATTTCAGTTTTGTTCTAATTTACCCGTTTCCCCTGCAGATTTTCCCTTTATCCCCAACCGAGTCCTTCCATTGATTTATTTTCATGGAATTCCTCTCGTGTCTCCAGCAGTTTTCAAGTCGTAGCCTGGCCTACGCACAACTTTTTATCCCCCCAGAGTCTCTGTCTACCCAGTGAGTTTTCCTTTTGAAATGAATTATGCTCCTATGGACTTTTAGTCTCTCCGGATTCTTTTCTTTTGTGGCAGCATTTTGCCCACAAAGATTATTTTAACATTCATATCATATGCATTATAAGGTATCTTAGGGACCAAAATTTGTTTCTATATGTTGTTATTTAAGTCCATTTTATTGAGTTGATACGAATATTTTAACCTTCACATCCTCAGTTAGAATGTCCTTAAATAGGGGCAGCTGTAAGAGCCTAATTTTGACCCTAATATCCCTCATGTTATCTCATCACACGCATTGGCTTTGGGATCACACTTTGGCATCCTCGTTACCCATCATTTATTAGGTTTGCATTGGGATAGATCACCAAGCACATTTGATTGTATCATACTTTGTTTTTCATTGTTTACTAACCAAAATACCAAAAAATACGTCAACATATAGTTTGTTACTTTTGTAGGTAGTGTCTGTGTTCACCCATGCTCCATCATTCTCATATCTAGGGTTTAAGACCCTCAATATAAGGAGACTAATCAAGATATAGTTTAAATTTGTTTTAGACATCATATATGGATCCCCATGATCTTTACATATCATTTTGATCAAGAATTCATCAAGAGTTTGAAGCTTGTTTGCCTTGGAAGCCCTAATTCATCTGGGTATCTTGTGTGACTTCCTCAACAAGTTTCTTCATCAGTTGATCAAATATTTCAAGGTATACTTCATATTACATCATACTATACATATATGATCCTACATGAGTCCAAGATATTAATAGAACTTCAAGTTTGCAAGTTGGTTCATGGTGGTTGACCAGAGAAAGTCAACTGGTCAAAACTGGGGTTCCCTAGATCCTATATCCTACAATTTTTGTCATATGAAAATGATTCCAAGAGAAACTTTACTCCTTATGACATTCCAAACAACTTTCATGTTGAAGTCAAGAGCTAGTTTTGCTTGAAAATTCATTTTTTATGGTGAAAGATTATAGGTCATTTTGTGTGAACCCTAGTTAGGAGGTCAACTTCCAAAGACCATAACTTGCTCAATTTTTATGAGATGAAAGTCATTCAAGTTCCATGATTAAACTCACGATGTCCTTTTCAACTTTTATCTTTGGAATAATTTCAAATTCAACTTGAAAATGCATGTGTCAAGAGGAAACATTATAGGTCATTTTGGGCCATTACAATTGAACAAGTGATTTTCCTCAACTTCTAAAATGCATAACTCCTTCATGCCAAATCCAAATGAGGTCAAATTTGTGACCATATTTAATAGGTTTGAAAGAGCTACAATTTTTATGAAGGAACATTTTCCGTTTGAAGTCCATAACAAAAGTTATTCAAGGTAGAAGAAGTGAACATTTGACTTGGTACTTAGAAAATTTTCAAATATGTTTGATTTTCCAAACCTCCACCTCAAAATTCATCATTATTCAAGCTTCAAATGGAAAAGTGTTCAACATGAAAGTTGTTCCCCTTGACCGCACCTTTCCAAAAAGTCCAAGATCACCTCATTTGGCTAAATAATGAAGGACTTGCGCATGGGTTCTTTTCAAGGGACCAATTGGATGATTTTCACCTTCACATTTTAAACTCAAATGCATGGCCACATGACATGATTTCAGCATGATTTAGAAGCAATTTTGGACCTGAATACATCACTTGATAGGCCTATCACACGCCCATGCAAGCATGCAATGAAAATTGCTAAATTTGGCAAAATTTGGAAGTGTGTGGAAATTAATCACATTGCCTATAAATACAACCCTCATGGCTCAGAATTAAGGACCTCATGCCCAAGCTTTGAACCTGAAATCCAAACCCTAACCATTAAAGGATAATCTTGAAGGTTTTAATTGGAAAATCGAGCTTCAAATCTCATTCTATTTTGAGATTGAAACTCCAAGAGTCCAAGCCTCTCTTTGATCTTAATCTCTTCCTGCAAGCTTCTGAAGTCAAGGCAAGCACAATTGGATCAAGATCAAGCAAGGTTGAAGCTCCTTCAAAGGTAATTTTTTAGAATTTTTATCTCTTCGATTCTCCCTCAGTTATTCACTATTCTTTGTGATTTTTGGATGGCAGAAGTCCTACCATTATAGGCAACAAGATTGTGTTGCTTTAAGGTCAAATCGAAGCAACTCAGTTCATGATCCTCAAAATTCAAATCCATGTATCTTTTTATATACTTGGAATTGGAGAAAATTGAGGCCAGATTCGAGCTCCTAGGCATTTTTTCTTTAAATCCATATCCTTGTTTTTCATTTTAGTGGTGGTTGGTGGTGGACCATTCCGGTGAGGTCCATCGGAGAAGAAGACCGGAGCTAGGGCTCCGGTGATGTGTTGGCGTGTCCAAAGCCATTGGATCATGTTCAAACATTTTAATCTCAGCCTTCCATTGTGATTACCACGCGTGTGATGCTTTCACTGAGGTGCATCATAGATAGCGCGCGCATGGCCATAAGATATGCCACCTCAATTAATGAGAGAGATCTGATGGCCCTTGTATTTTTTGTATTTTCTGATTTTTTATTTAATTTCTTTATTTTGTCTAATTTATAATAATTTCATTTTTAATCCAAAAATATGGTACTTTCACCAAAAATCTTTAAATATTTTCCTCTTTCATTTTCTGAATTAAAATTATTTTTTGGATTAATTTTGATATTTTTCATGAATTAAATGTTTTGGTGCATATTTTTAATTGTTTAAAAATACTTTTGACTTTTCAAAACTCATGAAATTTTTTGTCTAAGATCCTTTGACCTTGTTTGACCTAGGATAAATCTCTTGGCCATTTATTTGGTGTTTTGAAGAGGTTTTAGGTTTTGACCAAACTAATTTGTATTTTAATGTATTTTTAATTTGATTTTTAATTGATTAATTGTGTAAAAATTATGTTGAGCCATTTTTATGGTCTTATGATGTTTGACTATTTGTTTGGGCCTTGGTCAAGGTTGATTTGACTTTTGTTGGATTAAAATTAAAATTCTGGCATAGTCAGAATTCAGATGTTCTACTCCAAGTCATGACATCTGATCCAACATTGTCACAATACAGCAAGACGGTTATACAATTTAAACCCTGTACTAATATACACATGTACACAGATGTCACGACATCTGCTTCTATGTCACCCTAGAATGGAGGAACACCTAGTTCTGTGCATCTGGTAGAAAGACTCAGTAGAGAGCAACCATAGCTCTAACTTTTGTTGTTTTCCTACACAGTTATCAGCAAGATGTCTCAATAGTGATTTGGACATCATCTGTTACATTAATCCAGTTTGCTGACCTTGTACTTGTATTTCCTAAAATAAAGGTTGAACAAGTTAATCTAATTTCCACTTATTAGGGTGTTAACAAATAGGCTATTTGTTAGGTTCATTACATGTAGTTCAGTTGTTAGTTTCCTGGATTTTAGCCTGAGAAAATTACTGAAACAGAAAAACTAATCATCCTACAATTCAGCACATGCTGTCAGGAATGAATGTTACAACATTCAGTTTTACAACCAGACATAAACCTCATGCTGATTCAGTTATGTCCCTGAAAACCGACTGTGTTAAATTTGTTGTACTGCAATAGACTAACCAGTCTCTACTTCAGTATCAGCATACATGACTAACTGTCAAGACATCCAGTTTGACAGTTTCACAATGATCCTTTGCCCAGGTCTGTTATCCTCTTGATAGCCAAACTGAAATAAATACTGAACTGAAGCAGACAAACCAACCTGCCTATTATTCAGTATATGTTGTTAATGACGAATGTCAAAACATTCTGATTGACATTCAAACAGAAGGCTATGTACCAGGTCTGTTATTATCTTGATAAGCAGACTGAAATACAAGCTGAGTTATGGCAGACAGGATTATAACATGCAGAAGGTAAACAAACACAGGAAATTGTTAACCCAGTTCGGTGCAACATCACCTACTCTGGGGGCATACCAAGCCAGGAAGAAGATCCACTATCAGCAGTATTAATTCAGAGTTAAACTCCCCTGTTTACAACTCTTCACTTAATCCCTACCCAATGCAATCTATACCTAGGAACTCCTAAATAGAAACCTCCAGTTTCCATTCCTATCACTACAAATGCAATGTAATGTTAAAACAACTTGAACTTGCTTCACAACTTCATTCAAGAACAAACAACTCTTACCTACAGGCTTTGAGTTACAAATACTCTCAGCTTTGAACACTGAGAAACACATGGTAACCTTCCCACAGGTTGGGAGGTTTACCTCACACACACCCCTAATTTTTCATTCTAAGAGGCTTACAAAAACTAGGTTACAATTTGCTATTTATAACCTAATCACCCAACTGGATTTGGGCCTTCAGAAATCGCAGCAAACTTCTTCTTTGCTGTTACAAAGCCAGCAGAAAATTTCTGCTACAAATAAGGTCTTCAATCCTAAAATCTCTCCATATATATCTCCATATTTGGAGCCTATATATATTCTGATTGAGTCTTTAAGACCTCCACATGGGAGTTAGGATATTCACCAAATATCCTCACTAATCCCAGAATATATACTGAATTAATTAATTCAGTTTTCTACACATGTACGATGTCACAGACATGATATCGTGACATCGTACATGACATGTTGGTCCAGATGTTGAACTTCTTCAACCCAACATATTAAAACAACAGAGATGATTACATTATTTGTTTTACACAGTTTATGCCAATCCTAAGGTATTAACAATCTCCCCCTTTGGAAAATTTTAGCTAAAACAAATAAATATTACACTGGACAATACATCCCAATATGGGTATGCTCTTCATCTCTGTCATTGTCTCCACCACCACAAACACCAGAGTTGGTGTACATGAGGACGTAGAGGTACAAGAATCAGTTGCATCAGAACCCTTCCCCTCAACGGTAGAGCTTCCTGAAGAATATGTAATGCTGAGTATATAGATAGTGTAACTCAGATCACAAGACACAACTGTCCTCTTAACTCAGATCACAAGACACAAGTGATATGCCCAGTTGGTGACTTCTGTGCTTGAAGCCAACTTCTGCTTGCTACCACATTTTACTTGCTTCTGGTACATTCTCAGGACTATATTTCTCTCCCCCTTTTTAGCTAAACATTTGTAAATGAACCCCTCACAAAACCAGATCCAGGCGCAGTTTGCCCAAACCTTAACATACCCCATGGTTTAGAGGGAATGAAGTGTTTCTCTTGTGAGAAGAGGAGTGTTGATACATCCTTTAAATAGTCCAGCCCGAGCTTAGGAATTAACGGTAGGAATAAATGTTTGGTCAAGATTCATTAATATTTGCTGAGAAACAGACAGAGAATCACCAACAAAATCGCAGACTATCTTTGAATACCTTTTATAGCTCTTGACTGTTTCTTTTCCGAAATAAAAATTCCAGTGCATGAAGATTATTCCATATATACAGTCAGACACGTTGCACGCGATGTCTTAACATTCAATACGGCTTTTGCCTGTATTCTTCCTATCATTATTTCCTTAGACCACTTTCGTACCTCCAGTAGGAGCTTGACATCTGGCATCACTACATCCAAATCACAAACAACAGTAGGTGGTTACTCCCCCTGAACCACACAGTTGTAACATTCAGGCTTGTCCTAATATATCAACCATATTAGACACATCACATCTATATTTCCTCATGACTGTGAGTTTTAGAGGGAAATAACAATATTGTCCAAGGCAATGTCATGACATCCGGTCAGACATTCTTCTACTCACTCAGCCTTGATACTCACCACATCATCTCAATAACTAACAAGGTGCCATAGCTTGTTATCTGAGAACACATTGACCACAAGCTTGATGATTACTTGCAGCACAAGGACAGAACTCCCCCTGTCATGAGCAACCAACTCTCCTCTTGAACTTGGAGATCACACATGAACATATCCAACACCCCACAGTTGGACCTGCACATACTTCCTGATTCAAAGAGAACCCAGACCACTTGATGAATGGAAAACATAAGACGCATCTTCATGTCTTCAAGAGCACACCCTCTGTTCAACCCTCTTAGCTGAACACATCCACACTCTGTGTCAATCTCTCTTCTAACCAGAACAGAGAACCACTTCACAAAATGTTCTAACATGAGTTAGGACATCCTTCACAACATAACTCCATCTGATACTCTTCAGATATCACTGAGTTATTGGCTTGATCCACAAGAGCCTAGACAGAACTTGGGACATATACATTCTCATCCCATTACAAGAGATAATCTTCCATAGATAGCTCAGAACTCCTACCACAAGCTCCAAGAGATGAATAGAAAACATCTCTTTTTGTCTTCAACTTACTACTTTTCTGCTCAAAAGTAATTTGTCTCAGACTTTTCTCAAGAATAATCAGTTGCCAGATGTTGATCATCTTGATTCTTCGTACTCACTTCTGAGATAGACCAACTGCCACTGGTTGATTACCTCCTTCATGAATCCTCATATGAAAAAGTCCAATGCCACTTTTTGACCTCTCCAAGTTTATCAGACTTCTCCCAAAGATATGCTGACCTTCCAAGTGAGACTTGAACTTCAAGCTACATGTTAAACAGAACTTAGATTCTCTAAGACATGAACATGTAACATCTTCTCCATCCAGCAACTCCAAAGAACTGCAATGAGAACGACCTTTTTGAAGTACCCAATCTACAACTCTGTAGACCCTTCTATCTTAAGTTGATGTGCCACTTCACCAACTAAGATTCTGATGTTGAACCAAATTTCACAACATTGTGTTTTAACATTTAGCTGTTGAATTCAGCTCCTTCTTCTGCCACTTGAAAGAACTTCCTCCCTACACAGAACAAGAGTCCAATGCTCTCATAGACTTGATTGTGGAACCAAGTTTGAGTAAACAACCTCCATCCTGCAGGTTTGCAGTTAAGTCATCCAAGCTCACACCCTGATGAATCCCTACTTCTTCTCCAAAGACATCAGACACTCTGATGCATGAGTCTTCAGAAGGACCAGTTAGAGACTAACCCTTCAGCTGTACCAAGGATTCCACTTCCTAAAGCAAAGTTGTTTCCATGATGTTAAGAATGTTGCCACTTGTTCTTAACTCCACAGTGTGCATTAGCCAATGCACTTCCTTACCTAGATCAGAAATAAACTGATCCAAGTAACCACCATCAAGACTATGATGTCTTCTTCTTCTTGTACACACCAAGGATGAACATGTTTCTTGCCAGGAAACCTTTTCAGAGATCATATGCTCTTGCTGCTACCAAAGAGATAGATCATAAACCAATGTACTATCCTTCCTGTGATTCTGCACAGAATCTTGAAGATGAGATGTTCCAACATCTTTAAGAACATCAGTTATTTGGAGCTCCAAGGATAATCAATTAAATACTTGTACTTGGCACAAGTAGACATTGATCTTAAATCCTTTGCCAATTATCCTTTCAGATACTTCCACCATAAGAATACTTTGAAAATACTCTTCTTGTGTCAAGATCTTCTACTTGCAAGCACCTCAATAGTTTTGAGAATCTTTCCAGATTAGATTCACCCTTAGGAATGAGAGAGATGAATCCTTCCTTGCAAATGTGTCACACAACAACCAGAACCCATGTGACACAGGTCAACAGCCAACCAGACCCTAGGCTGACCAAACGTGAGGGGGTTAATCAAAGCTCCCCCTCAAATTAACAAGCATGGAAACTCCACACCAATATCCATGCATTGTACACAAATGTCTCAACATGACATACACCATCCCTACCAATGGCACTAACTCTATGAGTTATACCTATACATACTCCAATCACACCAATCAGACTCCAGCTGACCATAAGTACTAGTGAAAAAAAAACTACACCACTCAATAGTAGATATGCATTTCCAGAGCATACAACCTCAACCAGACTCTGAATCTTCATATTCTCACTCCTTGAAAGAACTGCCACTTCTGATCGTGGTGTTTGAATAACAAGATTCATGGTTCCAATCCTCTTAAATGAAATAGCAATCGGGTTACCCCATTATTGACTTCTAACATCCAGAGGGCTTGTCTTCCCACACAACATAGTACTCCAGAGAACAACTATCCAACCCTGATCAATCTACAGGAATAGGACAAACAGCAGGAAATTGCACAATGTCACATCTCAACCAGCTCATCTTCTAGAGATCATACTTCTAAAAGTGACCTTCTTGAGCACACACACAGTTGACCCTACCCTTGTCACTTTAGCACACACAGATGTCTCCTCTTCCAGGTCAGGAGTAGGTTCCAAACAATAGTATCTCTTTGTTTGACGCCTAAAACCATCTGCTCTTCAACCAGTAGGTGCATACTTGTTGAATGATCGCGACTTTATGAGTCGATTTGGGGTACTAACTGCAAGTGCACAGTTCTATCGCGTAGTTTTAAAAGATATCGATCCCACAGGGACTTATGAATCGATATACCGTTTTCTAAGGTTACTTCGTAAAGCTAAGGCAGATGATACTTTGATTGTTTGGGGGAAAAGTAAAACTAAAATTAGATCTAAATTAAATATCAATTAAGTGGATATCGGTATGTAGTTCGTCGTAATTAGGGGATCAAATCTTCGTTGGTTTCTTGGTTTTAAAATAAATCTTTTCAGTAGACACTATTGATTAAAAGCCTTTTCTCAAACTCTCGCTCTGTTGAATAAACCATGACTTTATATTAACGTAGCTGTCACTTATTAGTTAAGTCCAAAATCACTTTTTGAAAACAACAGAATCTATAGAAACCTTTTTTAAGAAAACACTAACCGTTTAAACACCCTCGTCTCAAACTCACGCTCTATTGACTTAGATTATATAATTAAACTTAAATGCTTAACTCTCGTCCTCACATTTAACCTTTAAAAATACTTTTTGAAAAAGATTAGAATTTAATTAACTCTAAAAATTGCTTTCTCCCTGATTTAGAATTAATGTCCAATTTACACTGTCCAGTTAAAAACTCAAACTTTCGTTCTATTGATTTTAACTTCTTTATGTCTTTTACTCTCGTACAAAAACTTTGGGATTAACCCTGTAAATTGAGACCATAAAAAAGGTGAATTTATTTTTAAATGAAATTAAACCAACTTAGTTTTGATTCCTTCATTCCGCTTACTTTACATACCGATATCTAAAATACTTAGCCGGACATGCTAAACGGGTCTAAACAATCATCATGCTTAAATAAAACCATCTCAGGCAAACAGTATAAATAAACAGCAATGCAGAACATATATAAATTAAAACAATAAATTAAAGAACCTGAATAATTAATAGCAATCTTGAACACTCCATCACAGACCGGTTGGATTTGCTCTTGAACTCTTCAATCGGACAGGAAAATAAAAGCGAAGGAATAAAATACTATGATCTAACGTAAGGTTAGATCAAGTGAAAGATACACAATAGTCTCCGGTGTAGAAACTATTGTGTGAAAAATTAATTAAGTGCTTGAAAGATTGACTGGAAAAGAAAGAAATAAAAATTGCTAATAAAATAGAAAGCTGCAGAAAAATAATGCTGTAAAATATGCTTGCACGGCGGAAAGAGACGGGGGCCTTCAGGGTTGGATAAAAGCAACTATTTATATTAATCCACTTTTGTAACGGTTTCCGAAAATGCCTTCCGTAAGTAGTCTTCACGTTCCAAGAGTCAAGCGGAAGAATAGGCTTCAACGTGCCTCTGTTGCGCGTTAAAAGCCAAAAATATAGGAGAGGGGTGTGACGTTCGTCACACCATGTGTTACGCTCGTAACACAAGGTAGCAGGGCGTGACGCTCGTCACACCTTGTGTGGCGGTCGTCACAGCTTCAGCGCTCCTGGCTTGTGATTGTGGGTTGGGCTTTAGTGAAATTTGCTTCTCATTATCTTTTTGCACCCCCTTTTCTTCCTTTTTCACTTATGCTTCAAATAAGTTACCTGAGACAAATAGGAGGAAAAATACCAAGTAATATCGAATAAAATGAAATAAATCGAAACAAATAATAATATAATTTAATTAAATCGAGTCCAAAAGTGTGATATTATTTCATGTTATCAAACTCCCTCATACTTAGACCTTTGCTTGTCCTCAAGCAAGATACAGTATAGAAATCGTTTAAAAATTTAGCCAGATGAAATTTCAAAACACACATCAATTCGTACTAGGTTGCAAGTAAACCTTGTTTAGAAGTAACCTGGGTTTAATCTTGACATCAACAACTACCGTTACAACCTCAGATAACCTCACCTTATGCAAACCAGTTCGAGTCATGCTATTATAACTAGCCTAGTTCCTTTACTCTTATTTCACCCGTTTTCATTCTAGCGAAATCACATTAAGCCCTTTATCGTTTCGCGCACATAGTGGAGTGACCGGTTAGTGATTATGATCCCCTTTTTAGCTTGAAGTTCTGGTACATAAGTTGGATAACTTCGTTATTTAGTCCATTGCAAATTACGGGGGATTATACCGTAGTCCGTCCTACCAAGTTCAGTACCAGATACCTGCTGAACCAACTCATAATGGATCTTTCGTATAATGCTTTTGTATGATCTGCAACCTTTAGATTAAATGATCTGGTAAGGATCACCTAACTTAATTAGTGCATTTCCTGATATATATATATATATATATATATATATATATATATATATATATATATATATATATATATATATATATATATATATATATATATATATATATATATATATATATATATATATATATATTTTGTTTTGGGAATCATTCACTTATATTCATCGGCTCTCCACGTAGTTTGCTATTAAGATGGTGCTGACTTCTTGTATAAACTACTCGGGGTTACTATAAAACTAAAAGTTCAAGGGATTGATATAATAGGTACTTTTCCTGATCTAACATGTTGAGGTTTGTTTAGAGCGTTGGGTCGGTAATAATTTTTGTCTTAATTTTACTCAAGTTTTGTAAAATAAGCAACCTTTATACTTATTGAGTGTATTAAATTTTTGTTATGGCTCAAGAAAATTAAGGGGAATAAATAATAAGAATTTTATTTTATTTTATTTTTTAAGAAAAGGAAATAACAATGAAAGGGAAAATAACATACTTGAAAAGGGAAGGTTGAAAGAACAAGGTTCCCCCCCCCCCCCCCCCCCCCCCCACACACTTAACTGAAACATTGTCCCCAATGTTTCAAGGAAAACAAAAGAAATAGAAAAAAGAAAAAGAAACTAAAGTCAATGCTGTCTGCCGCCTCTTGTTCTTGGACCTGGTGATCGTTGACGTACTTCTAAGTCGTCAAACCTGCTGAGCAACTCAGTGAACCGCTGGTCGGTTATGGCATTTCTCTCTTCCTGTTGTTGTTGCATCTGGCGCATCATTTGCATCATTTCGAGATTCTGCGCTTGCATACCATCAATAGCATCCATGATGTCTTCGTTGGTTGCTGGCCTTCTTCGTCGACGACGTCGTGAGGATGGACCAGCTGCGTTATCGGAAGGGTTGAGCGGGACTGATTGTTGTGCAGGAACCTGATCACCTTGCTCCATTTCTTCAAACTCGTCTGGAGTCGGGTTTGCGTGTGAAGGCTCGGTAGCTTCGGGAGCAGTCAGATCGTAGATGAAGCGGTTGGGGTTGGTGACATCTGTCAGGGCAATGTTGGGCAGAACAACGCTTGAGACTTCTTGGTTGTTTATCATAAGATAGTGCCCTCCGCCTACCCTGTTTTTGATTAGGCGGCTGGAGCGACAACAACTGGTATCCATAAATAGGGGTGGCAAAGATTCTAAATTTTGGAGTCGGTCCCCTAGATTTAAACCAAGTGCTATGGAGGTTATTAATCCTCCAATCACGAAAGGTTGGCGGCCTCTAGCACATAGGGTGCGGATATGATGAAATAAGAAAGAAGCAGCATTTACCTTTGTATCCATTGCAAAGACGCAGTGGAGGAAGAATAATTCCTTGGCGTTGACTTTGCTGTTGTTCGGTCTACCAAAAACTGTGTTTTGCAGGATGCGGATAAAGTACCAGATGGTTGGGTTATGTATATGCGAAGCAAGCAGTACATCCCAGTTGTTGGTTTCCACACCGGATATTTTCCTAAAGAGGTCGAAGACGTTTATTTGCCACTGGGAGTTCGGAGGGATTCTTGGGTGGACGCGGTCTCCTACAGGGAACTGCAGCATGGCACTCAGCTGATCCTGGGATAGTGAGTATTCGGTGTTAAACATGCGGAAGGTTGCGGTGCCGGTTAAGTACTCGTCTTCACCGGTAGGAGTGCTGTACGAATAAGAACTTAAAAATTCTAAGGTGAGAGATGGGTAGGTAGGTTGATTGTGTGTGCATAGAAAGGTTAAATCAGCAAGGCGGAGCATCCATTGTATACCTTGAAGTAATCCTAATTCTTGTAAACAAGTTGAATCAGGATACCTGGTGGATACGACACCTCGCTGTTGGAACCGCTCGAACTGCTCCCTTTGATAATTATCATCTTCGGATCGGAAGATGATATTTCCGAATTCTTGGTTTCCCGCCATACTGGTAAGTGGGTTGAAAGAAGTAAAAGGAAAGAAAATGAAATGTATTTTATAGAATGGTTTGTGGTGTATGAAGAAAGGTATGGTGGGTATTTATAGGAAAAAAAAATTGGAAGTTGGAAAGGGAGTGGGTGAAAAATAAATAAATGTGGGTAAAAGTGAGTAAATGGGTGAATGAATGGGGAAGGTAAAAAGTGGGGTGGTGCAACGGTCGTGTCTCCAACGGTTACTAACGTTCACCTAGTCTGAAGGTGTTACGCTCGTGACAGAGGTGTTACGGGCGTCACAGACATTTAGTGTGACGACCGTGATAGTGTGTGTGACGCTCGTCACACAGTAAGTTTGCAATGGTCACTGCTTGCGTTCTTCATAATTTGTTTTTTTACTATTATATTTTATTTTTTTGTTATTTTGTTTTGCTTCTGTTTATTTTATTTTGCTATTGTGATACTTTTAAATTTCCTTGCATGCTATTCTACTACCATAATATGTGTATTTCTTTAACAGGCATAGTAATTATTAGCATATAGTGGATATCATTATTTGTAATTATAGAAATTGCATAGATCAAAATAAAATAAATCAATAATGCAATAGCTTCATAAAATAATCATAATGTAACATTGGAAGACCAAAAGCAAACATGCGAAAACAAATACTAATATTAAAAATAATGTGAAACAAAATTAATAAATAGCCTAAACTAAAACTAAGTAACTAAGAAAAACAACTTCTAGCCACTTGCATGATCTCTGGCTGGAGGAGCAAAGGAGTTAACACCGTTTAGCAACTCGTGGAATTGATTTGTCATACTGCTCATGTATCCCAGAAATTCTTGTCCCATGTTAGCTAACTCTTCTCTGAGGGCGTCTTGTTCTGACATCAAGGCTTGAATGATGGTGTTATAATTATCTCCGGGCATATGATGTCTAGGATCGGGTATTGCCGACTCTTCGGTCGGGATGGGTTGAGGAGGAGGGTCAATATTATAATAACCAGATGGTGTTTGAGGGTCAGACTCAGCATAAGGAATCTGGTCGTCACAAATCTCATAGTCCTGGATGGATTCAGTAGATCTAGCAGGAGAGGGTATTCCGTTCAGATTGTAGAGCCAGTTATTGCGGTTATGAACACTAGTCCTCGGACTAGGCAAGGTGAATAGGCAAAGAACTTGGTTGTTAATTATAAGCTCAAACTCTTCAGGCCCGAGGTTTGCTATAAACATAATGTTGAAGAGGAAGGGTATACTCATAGTCACAATGCCACAAAAAGGGCTTAGGTCAAGAATAGGTTGACGTAATCCGATAGCATTACCAATCATGGTTATCAATCCGCCTATTTGAATTGGTGCTCGTCCATCTTGGATAAGGCGGTCAAAGTTCGCCAACATAAAAGTGGCACCATTCACAGGACGGTTCTGGGAAGCACAAAACATGATGAAGAGTTCATCACGTGATACTGTAGTAATATTTGACTTCTTCCCAAAAAGGGTGTGGGCCAGGATCTTATGGAAATAACGAAAGGTCGGGTTATGTATGTTCCCAGAGAGAAACTCATGTTCCTCGGGGTCGTCATTTTCAGTCAAGCTTCCCCAAAAATGTTCAAGTTCTCTATATTCAAAAAGGTCTTCTTGGCTCACTGTGAATGTATCAAAAGAGGTAGGGAAACCTAAAAGGTTGGTAAAATCTTGAATGTTAAATTGATACTCCATGTTGAACATTCTGAACTGAATGAAACCTCTGCTTATTCCTTTTCCATGGCTGGGTAGATAGATCAGGGAGCTAAGGAATTCTAGCGTTAGTCTCCGGTAAGTGACGAATTGTCTTCGGATAGGAGTGGTTTCCCACCCTATTTGACTTAGCAAATACAGGACACTCTCTCTTAGTCCAAGGGAAGTCATTGCCCAATCATCAGCATACAAACTAGGTAGCATCTCTCTCTCTGCTAGTTCCTCAAACTTTTGTTTCTGAGCTTTCCCTCTTAATTTGATACCCATACGATCAATTTGTCCCATCAGGTTAGTGTTAGCTAGAGAAAAGAAAAACAAGAGTTTTAGTCAGGATTTGGCCAAATGCCGAAAGAAGAAAAGAAGAAATTTTTTATAAGTTAAAATAAATTAAGAATGAATACTAAATAAAATTTAAAAGAATAATTAAAGACGAAATAAAAATAAAAATATTTGTGGGTTTCCTCCCACGAAGCGCTTTGTTTAATGTCGCAAGCTCGACATAAAAACTATCAAATATAATCTATAAATTTTGGAGGCATTACGTCTAAGTGCAGGACTTGCGAATCTTCATTGTTCTCTGCATAGTGATAATGTTTTAGACGCTGCCCGTTTACGATAAATGGTTCCATAGATTTGCCTTTAATTTCCACAGCTCCACTAGGGAAAACATTAGTAACTTGGAAAGGGCCTGACCATCTAGATCGTAGTTTTCCCGGGAATAACTTAAGCCTAGAGTTGAACAAAAGGACCATATCGCCTTGTTTGAAGATTTTTCTGGATATACGTTTGTCATGCCATTTTTTCGTTCTTTCTTTGTAGATTCTGGCATTTTCGTAGGCGTCTTGTCGAAGTTCCTCTAATTCGTTTATGTCAAGAATTTGCTTTTCACCAGCGGACTTATAGTTTAAATTTAGATTTTTAATAGCCCAGTAGGCCTTATGTTCTAATTCTACCGGGAGGTGGCAAGATTTTCCATAAATAAGCTTAAATGGGGTTGTCCCTATGGGAGTTTTGTAAGCGGTTCGATATGCCCATAAAGCTTCCGGTAGTTTCGATGACCAGTCTTTCCTTGAGGTTGCGACTGTTTTTTCCAATATTTGTTTTATTTCTCTGTTAGACACCGCCACTTGTCCACTGGTTTGAGGATGGTAAGGTGTCGCTACTCTATGTCTTACACCATACTTAAACAGTAGTTTTTCAAGTATCTTAGATATGAAATGCGATCCACCATCATTGACTACTATTCTTGGGACACCAAATCTCGGAAATATTATATTCTTAAAGAGTCTAGTTACTACTCGTGTGTCGTTTGTTGGAGAAGCTATAGCTTCAATCCATTTTGATATGTAGTCAACCGCTACGAGTATGTACTTGTTACCGAAAGAAGGTGGAAAAGGTCCCATGAAATCTATTTCCCACACATCAAAAATCTCTACTTCCAAAATGCCCTTTTGTGGCATCTCGTCACGTCTAGATATGTTTCCTGTGTGTTGACATCTATCACATTTCTTGATAGCCGCATGCACATCCTTCCATATGTTTGGCCAATAAAGACCGGCTTGTAGGATTTTGGAGGAGGTCTTGGATGTACTTGCATGTCCACCATAAGGAGCGGAGTGACAGTGTTGGATTATATTTTCTATCTCTTCTTCAGGTATACACCGACGGAAAATACCATCGGGGCCTCTTTTGAAAAGTAAAGGGTCATCCCAGTAATAATGTTTTATATCATGGAAGAATCGTTTCTTTTGTTGGTAAGATAAATTAGGTGGAACTATTCCGGCAGCTAAATAATTGACGAAGTCAGCGTACCATGGTGTAACGCATATAGCTAAGGTGGGCTCTACCTGTTTATCAGTTTTATTTTCTTCCAAAGTAGCTATAAGTTTATCGTACGAGAAATCATCGTTGATCGAAGTTCTTTCCGGTTCCAGGTTTTCGAGTCTAGAGAGATGATCTGCTACTACGTTTTCAGTTCCTTTCTTATCTTTGATTTCCAGATCGAATTCTTGTAGCAACAAGATCCACCTTAGGAGTCTAGGTTTAGCATCCTTTTTTGTTAAGAGGTACTTAATGGCGGCGTGGTCAGTGTAAACGATTATTTTAGCTCCGACCAAGTAAGAACGAAATTTATCTAGTGCAAACACTACTGCTAGAAGTTCTTTCTCGGTTGTGGCGTAATTCATTTGTGCTTCATCTAGAGTTCTACTTGCGTAATATATGACGTGAAGCTTTTTATCCCTTCGTTGTCCTAAAACAGCGCCCACGGCGTAATCACTTGCGTCACACATTATTTCGAATGGTTCATTCCAATCTGGGGTCTGCATTATGGGTGCGGAGATCAATGCTTGTTTAAGCGTTTGAAATGCTTCTAAACATTTATTGTCAAAGATGAATTCAACATCTTTCATTAATAATCCGGTCAAAGGTTTAGTTATTTTAGAGAAATCTTTAATGAATCGTCGGTAAAAACTGGCGTGTCCTAAGAAGCTTCGTACTTCTCTCACAGTTTTCGGAGGTTGAAGGTTTTCGATTACTTCTATTTCGGCTTTGTCTACTTCAATTCCTCTATTTGATATGATGTGTCCTAAAACAATTCCTTCTTGTACCATAAAGTGACATTTTTCCCAATTAAGTACTAGGTTTACTTTTACACATCGCTCTAGAACTCTTTCTAGGTTTTCAAGACATTCTTCAAAGCTTTGTCCGCATACGGAAAAATCATCCATAAATACTTCCATGATATTTTCGAGAAAATCGGCGAATATTGCCATCATTCACCTTTGGAAGGTTGCGGGAGCATTGCACAAGCCAAACGGCATTCGTCGATAAGCGAAGGTACCAAAAGAACATGTGAATGTTGTCTTTTCTTGGTCATCAGGATGAATTGGTATTTGAAAGAAGCCTGAGTAACCGTCTAGATAGCAGAAATAAGAATGTTTTGCTAATCGTTCTAACATCTGGTCTATGAATGGTAAAGGGAAATGATCTTTTCGGGTTGCTTTGTTTAGTTTCCTATAGTCAATGCACATTCTCCATCCCGATTCGATTCGTTTGGTTATAGTTTCTCCTTTTTCATTTTCAATAACTGTTATACCTCCTTTCTTTGGTACTACGTGTACAGGACTAACCCATTTGCTATCAGATATAGGATATATGATACCTGCCTCTAATAACTTTGTTACTTCCTTCTTCACTACCTCACTCAGGATCGGGTTTAGTCTCCTCTGATGTTCCCTAGAGGTTTTACAGTCTTCTTCTAGCATGATGCGGTGCATACAAATAGAAGGACTTATTCCTTTAAGATCGGTGATGTTGTATCCTAGTGCGGTTGGATATTTTCTTAAGATATGTAGGAGTTTTTCGGTTTCGAGTTTTCCTAGGTCTACATTAACTATCACTGGTCGTTCAAGTTCTAAGTCTAGGAATTCATATCTCAGATTTTTGGGAAGTGTTTTCAGGTCGAGGGTTGGTTTCTTAAGGCATTGCGTAGGTTCCGGTGTTATTGCTAAACATTGGTTAAGTTTGTCTTCTACACGATAGTCAGACAATTTGTCATTCTCTAACTTTGTTTCTTTTATGCATTCATCGATGATATCCATGAAGTAACATGTGTCTTCTATTGCAGGTGCTTTCAAAAATTTGGAAAGAATGAACTCAATTTTCTCTTCTCCTACTTCGAAAGTGAGTCGTCCTCGTTTTACGTCTATGATCGCACCGGCGGTTGCTAAGAATGGTCTTCCCAATATAATGGGTGTAACTTGATCTTCTCTAATGTCCATAATTATAAAATCGGTTGGAATGTAGAATTGTCCTATGCGCACGGGAACGTTTTCAAGAATTCCTACAGGATATCTAACAGAACGATCTGCTAGTTGCACAGACATTTTGGTTGGTCTTAATTCTCCCATTTCCAGTTTCTTGCATATGGATAAAGGCATAACACTGATACCGGCTCCTAAATCGCATAAGGCTTTATCTATGACAAATTTTCCTATGTGACAGGGTATAGAGAAACTACCAGGATCCTTAAGTTTTGGAGGCATATTCTGGATTATTGCGCTACATTCAGCAGTGAGTGTAACGGTTTCGCTATCTTCAAGTTTCCTTTTATTATAAAGAATTTCTTTTAAGAACTTAGCATATGAGGGCATCTGCGTAATACCTTCTGTAAACGGAATTGTGACGTTTAATTGTTTCAGTAGGTCAACAAATTTTTTAAATTGGCCCGCATCTTTGGTTTTAATAAGCCTTTGAGGGTAAGGGATATGTGGTTTATATGGTGGTGGAGGTACATAAGGTTCTTTCTTTTCTACGGTTTCCTTATTACTCTCTTCCTTTTCCTTAGGTTTACTTTCTTCCTCAGTTGACTTTTTAGAGTTTTGGTTTTCCATCCTTGGATCAGACGGTCCTTCTACTTCCGTTCCACTTCTTAATATGATTGCATGAGCGTGGCTTTTCGGGTTAGGTTGGGGTTGTCCAGGAAATGTACCAGTTGGGGCAGCAGTAGGCGCTTGTTGTTGAGCTACTTGTGAGATTTGTGTTTCCATCATTTTGTTATGGGTAGCCAGGGCATCTACTTTACTTGCTAGTTGTTTAATTTGTTCGCTAGTGTGTACATTCTGGTTTAAGAAGTCTTTATTGGTTTGTTGTTGAGAAGCTATGAAGTTCTCCATCATGATTTCTAAATTGGACTTCCTAGGAACGTTATTGTTAGGTGTAGATGGGATCGGCTTTTGATATCCCGGAGGTATAGCTGGGGCTTGATTGGGAGCTTGTCCTGGTGCGTATAAAGCATTATTACTCTTATATGAAAAATTAGGATGGTTCTTCCAGTTAGAGTTATAGGTATGCGAGTAGGGATTTCCTTGAGCATAATTCACTTGTTCTGCTTGGATTCCTGTTAGGAGTTGACAGTCTGCAAGAGTGTGACCTTGGATTCCACAGACTTCGCAATTTTGAGTGCGGCAACCACGATGGCTAGAGGTGATACATTTAAACTTTCAATTTTCTGGGCCAGAGCATCCACTTTTGCATTAACATGATCAAGGCTACTTATCTCGTACATGCCACTTTTCGTTTGAGGTTTCTCTACCATTGTTCGATCGCTTCCCCACTGATAATGATTTTGGGCCATGCTTTCGATAAGTTGATAAGCATCGGCATAAGGTTTATCCATAAGCACACCACCTGCGGCGGCGTTTATTGTTAACCTTGTGTTGTACAAGAGACCATTATAGAAGGTGTGAATTACTAACCAGTCCTCTAAACCATGGTGTGGACAAAGTCTCATCATGTCTTTGTATCTTTCCCATGCTTCGAAAAGAGACTCGTTATCTTTCTGTTTAAATCCATTTATCTGGGCTCTCAACATAGCTGTTTTGCTTGGAGGAAAATATCGGGCAAGAAAGACTTTCTTCAACTCGTTCCATGTGGTGACTGAGTTGGAAGGAAGAGACTAAAGCCATCTTCTAGCTTTATCTCTTAACGAAAAAGGAAAGAGACGAAGTCGAATTGCCTCTGAAGTGACACCATTAGCTTTAACAGTATCAGCGTATTGGATAAATACGGATAAATGAAGGTTTGGATCCTCGGTAGGATTTCCAGAGAATTGATTATGTTGCACTGCTTGTAGCAGCGAAGGTTTAAGTTCGAAGTTGTTTGCTTCGATTGCGGGTGGAGCAATACTCGAATGCGGCTCATCTTGCGATGGAGCGGCGTAATCTCGAAGAGCACGAGCTGGTTCTGCCATCTCGGGTATCGGCGAAGGAAAAAGATTTTTGAGATCAGGCACTTCGATTGGCGGAAGATTGTTTGCAGCACGATATTCCCAAATTCGTCGTAAGACTCGGAGATATAGTTCAATGTCGTTGATTCGTAAGTAAAACGGTTCGCCTTGTGAGCGAGTGTGTGGCATACAAATCAACGAAAGAAAAAAAAAGAAAAATAAAAATTACCTTAGTCTCTACAGCGTAACAGAAGAGTTACGATATCGACTAAATAAAAGTCCCCGGCAACGGCGCCAAAAACTTGATCGCGAATTTATGAGTCGATTTGGGGTACTAACTGCAAGTGCACAGTTCTATCGCGTAGTTTTAAAAGATATCGATCCCACAGGGACTTATGAATCGATATACCGTTTTCTAAGGTTACTTCGTAAAGCTAAGGCGGATGATACTTTGATTGTTTGGGGAAAAGTAAAACTAAAATTAGATCTAAATTAAATATCAATTAAGTGGATATCGGTATGTAGTTCATCGTAATTAGGGGATCAAATCTTCGTTGGTTTCTTGGTTTTAAAATAAATCTTTTCAGTAGACACTATTGATTAAAAGCCTTTTCTCAAACTCTCGCTCTGTTGAATAGACCATGACTTTATATTAACGTAGCTGTCACTTATTAGTTAAGTCCAAAATCACTTTTTGAAAACAACAGAATCTATAGAAACTTTTTTTAAGAAAACACTAACCGTTTAAACACCCTCGTCTCAAACTCTCGCTCTATTGACTTAGATTATATAATTAAACTTAAATGCTTAACTCTCGTCCTCACATTTAACCTTTAAAAATACTTTTTGAAAAAGATTAGAATTTAATTAACTCTAAAAATTGCTTTCGCCCTGATTTAGAATTAATATCCAATTTACACTGTCCAGTTAAAAACTCAAACTTTCGTTCTATTGATTTTAACTTCTTTATGTCTTTTACTCTCGTACAAAAACTTTGGGATTAACCCTGTAAATTGAGACCATAAAAAAGGTGACTTTATTTTTAAATGAAATTAAACCAACTTAGTTTTGATTCCTTCATTCCGTTTACTTTACATACCGATATCTAAAATACTTAGCTGGACATGCTAAATGGGTCTAAACAATCATCATGCTTAAATAAAACCATCTCAAGCAAACAGTATAAATAAACAGCAATGCAGAACATATATAAATTAAAACAATAAATTAAAGAACCTGAATAATTAATAGCAATCTTGAACACTCCACCACAGACCGGTTGGATTTGCTCTTGAACTCTTCAATCGGACAGGAAAATAAAAGCGAAGGAATAAAATACTATGATCTAACGTAAGGTTAGATCCAGTGAAAGATACACAATAGTCTCCGGTGTAGAAACTATTGTGTGAAAAATTAATTAAGTGCTTGAAAGATTGACTGGAAAAGAAAGAAATAAAAATTGCTAATAAAATAGAAAGCTGCAGAAAAATAATGCTGTAAAATATGCTTGCACGGCGGAAAGAGACGGGGGCCTTCAGGGTTGGATAAAAGCAACTATTTATATTAATACACTTTTGTAACGGTTTTCGAAAATGCCTTTCGTAAGTAGTCTTCACGTTCCAAGAGTCAAGCGGAAGAATAGGCTTCAACGTGCCTCTGTTGCGCGTTAAAAGCCAAAAATATAGGAGAGGGGTGTGACGTTCGTCACACCATGTGTTACGCTCGTAACACAAGGTAGCAGGGCGTGACGCTCGTCACACCTTGTGTGGCGGTCGTCACAGCTTCAGCGCTCCTGGCTTGTGATTGTGGGCTGGGCTTTAGTGAAATTTGCTTCTTTGCACCCCCTTTTCTTCCTTTTTCACTTATGCTTCAAATAAGTTACCTGGGACAAATAGGAGGAAAAATACCAAGTAATATCGAATAAAATGAAATAAATCGAAACAAATAATAATATAATTTAATTAAATCGAGTCCAAAAATGTGATATTATTTCATGTTATCATTGAACAGCATGTTCTAACACCATATAGAACATTAGTTCCACCTGCATGGAACAAACCCTCCTTGAAAGTCTTCAAGGTCTTCATATGCACTACCCAAGTGAGTAAAAGAATCAGTGATCAGGTGATTCTTACCATGATGAATGGACTTGAGGAGACTCAAGTATCTTTGACATCCTCAGTAGATTATGATGAAATCTTGAATACAGCAGCCTTTCATCCATATGAGGGGAACCTGCATCAGAGTTTGAGTTTTGCCAGGTATTATGCAGCGGAATTCATAATACAACTCAACCTATGAACACCCACTTCACCAGATCAGCCTCCAAGAACATACCAAGTTTGAATATGATTCAATACTAGTACAGTTGTCCCACACAAGGACCAATTGTCAACCTCCGGAGACAGGTACACACAGTTCCCGTTATGAATAGTCCATCCACCTACTTCAAGGGACCATTCAGGGAAACCACAGAACCTTCCACAGGTTCCAACATCAGTACTAACATAACTCCTTGCAAGCTACCAGAAAGTATCACCCATGGATCTCATCCAGAAACAGAACAGGATGCCTGCTCTGATACCATTTGAAATTCTGGCATAGTCAGAATTCAGATGTTCTACTCCAAGTCATGACATCTGATCCAACATTGTCAGTAATACAGCAAGACAGTTATACAATTTAAACCCTGTACTAATATACACATGTACACAGATGTCACGACATCTGCTTCTATGTCACCCTAGAATAGAGGAACACCTAGTTCTGTGCATCTGGTAGAAAGACTCAGTAGAGAGCAACCATAGCTCTAACTTTTGTTGTTTTCCTACACAGTTATCAGCAAGATGTCTCAATAGTGATTTGGACATCATCTGTTACATTAATCCAGTTTGCTGGCCTTGTACTTGTATTTCCTAAAATAAAGGTTGAACAAGTTAATCTAATTTCCACTTATTAGGGTGTTAACAAATAGGATATTTGTTAGGTTCATTACATGTAGTTCAGTTGTTAGTTTCCTGGATTTTAGCCTGAGAAAATTACTGAAATAGAAAAACTAATCATCCTACAATTCAGCACATGCTGTCAGGAATGAATGTTACAACATTCAGTTTGACAACCAGACATAAACCTCATGCTGATTCAGTTATGTCCCTGAAAACCGACTGTGCTAAATTTGTTGTACTGCAATAGACTAACCAGTCTCTACTTCAGTATCAGCATACATGACTAACTGTCAAGACATCTAGTTTGACAGTTTCACAATGATCCTTTGCCCAGGTCTGTTATCCTCTTGATAGCCAAACTGAAATAAATACTGAACTGAAGCAGACAAACCAACCTGCCTATTATTCAGTATATGTTATTAATGACGAATGTCAAAACATTCTGATTGACATTCAAACAGAAGGCTATGTATCAGGTCTGTTATTATCTTGATAAGCAGACTAAAATACAAGCTGAGTTATGGCAGACAGGATTATAACATGCAGAAGGTAAACAAACACAGGAAATTGTTAACCCAGTTCGGTGCAACATCACCTACTCTGGGGGCATACCAAGCCAGGAAGAAGATCCACTATCAGCAATATTAATTCAGAGTTAAACTCCCCCGTTTACAACTCTTCACTTAATCCCTACCCAATGCAATCTATACCTAGGAACTCCTAGATAGAAACCTCCAGTTTCCATTCCTATCACTACAAATGCAATGTAATGTTAAAACAACTTGAACTTGCTTCACAACTTCATTCAAGAACAAACAACTCTTACCTACAGGCTTTGAGTTACAAATACTCTCATCTTTGAACACTGAGAAACACATGGTAACCTTCCCACAGGTTGGGAGGTTTACCTCACACACACCCCTAATTTTTCATTCTAAGAGGCTTACAAAAACTAGGTTACAATTTGATATTTATAACCTAATCACCCAACTGGATTTGGGCCTTCAGAAATCGCAGCAAACTTCTTCTTTGCTGTTACAAAGCCAGCAGAAAATTTCTGCTATAAATAAGGTCTTCAATCCTAAAATCTCTCCATATATATCTCCATATTTGGAGCCTATATATATTATGATTGAGTCTTTAAGACCTCCACATGGGAGTTAGGATATTCACCAAATATCCTCACTAATCCCAGAATATATATTGAATTAATTAATTCAGTTTTCTACACATGTACGATGTCACAGACATGATGTCGTGACATCGTACATGACATGTTGGTCCAGATGTTGAACTTCTTCAACCCAACATATTAAAACAACAGAGATGATTACATTATTTGTTTTACACAATTTATGCCAATCCTAAGGTATTAACAAAAATCATTGGATTTAGGGGATTGATGAAATGTACATTTCATCTCCAAAATGAATTAATGATTTTAATTTGATAAAATTCCTCCCATAACCAATTTGTGTTTCTCTCATTCCCCTCCCCCTTCATATTCATCCCTATTCTTTCCCATTCCTTTTATTGACCAATGAAATATCAAATATCCTAAGGCTAATTGGTTCATCAATGACCTTGTGTCAGATGAACCAATACAAGTATGGATGAGATAGGTCCATCCCTTTTGATCTTTTCTTTTAGTGTGTGGTATGTTTTAGGAGTTTGGTTAATCATACCAAATCTCTAACATGCATTAACACCTAAATTTTTATTGTTGGGCCTCAGATAATTGTGACTTCTACATAATTCCAATTATGATTGCTTAACATAGAGCTAAATTTGACCCTAAAGGCATAACATTCTAGTAAGTGAAATTGTAAGTCTCTAATCTTTCATGGTATTGTGTGGAAATTTGGCCTTTTTTCCTTCCTATGGAAGATGTCTTGGTTCAAGGATTCATGCTTGTGAATAGATGGTTGAGTGTTCTCCAAAGAATGACTTAATCAATTAAAAAGTAAAACACGACTAACATTCAATTAATCTTGACTAACATTTGAAAATATTGCTTTACTTTCAAGTCATTTACTTTATGGAATTTAATTTTCAGTCATTTATCATTCATTTCCATTTATATTTCATTTAACTTGTTTATGTTTATGTCATTTTCACTTTGCTCATTTGAGCCATATCTTGTGATTGTATATATATATTTGTTTGTGCATTTTGATTTTGTTTGTGGTCTTAGGAATTTAAAATACTTAATAAACAACAAAAACCCTAAAAAATATTTGGTGGACTATTGATCTTGATCTGAACTTTTTGACTTAGAGCTAAGCAACATTCCCTATGCAAAAAGGACTTGGCCAATGCCAACATTTTGAGACCAAGTTATTGTGAATTGAGCCTTCATCTGATGCAAGCCTTGGGACTCTGTCTAAACTCATCTGCTACATTGTCTTGATGTAAACTATTATTTTGATCTTGGGTCTAATGCTTTATTCTGAGTTGATCAAGGAGCATTTCATCTGATACATGAGAAGACAAAGAAGATTGTTAGCTGTGGGATTTACTTGCTTGGCTGTGGCCATCTTTATTTGATGCCTTGATCCTCATGATGTCTGATACTGTTAATTGCATGATTGATTATTGCTTGATTCAAAGTCCAAAGGGAAAATGTGTTTTCTATATGACATACTTGTCTGTTGGATTGCATCCCATTGGTCAGATCTTTTCAACTCTTAACTTTTAATTTCATGCTTAGGATTAGTCTCTTTATCTCCTCCCACTTCTTAAATTTCAAAATCTCTCCCCCTTTTTAAAAAAATTCTCTGCTTGTGATTTCAAAACTTAGACCTTATTTCAAATAGAAACTTTGGCCTTATGCCATTGAATTTTTGAACTCCTTTTTCTTAAATCAAACTTGTAAATAAATCTAATCATATTTGTTGATTCCTTAGGATTGGCAGTAATTTTAGAAAACAAATAATGTAATCATCTCTGTTGTTTTAATATGTTGGGTTGAAGAAAGTCAACATCTGGACCAACATGTCATGTACGATGTCACGACATCAGGTCTGTGACATCGCACATGTGTAGGAAACTGAATTAATTAATTCAGTATATGTCATGGGATCAGCAAGGATATCTGGTGAATATCCTAACTCCCATGTGGAGGTCTTGAAGACTAAATCAGAATATATATAGGCTCTAAACATGGAGATATATATGGAGAGAGTTTAGGAACTTGAAGACCTTGTTTGTAGCAGAATTTTTCTGCTGAAGTTGCAACAGCAAAGAACAAGTCTGCTGCAGTTTTCTGAAGGCCCAAATCCAGTTGGGTGATTAGGTTATAAATAGCTGATTGTAATCTAGTTTTTGTAAGCCTCTTAGAATGAATTTTTAGGGGTGTGTGTAAGGTAAACCTCCCAATCTGTGGGAAGGTTACCATGTGTTTCTCAGTGGTAAACCTGAGAGTGTTTGTCACTCAAAGCCTGTAGGCAAGAGTGATTATGTTCTTGAATGAAGCTGTGAAGCAAGTTCAAGGTGTTTGCACATTACATTGTATTTGTAGTGATAGGAATGGAAACTGGAGGTTTCTATCTAGGAGTTCCTAGGTATAGATTGCATTGGGTAGGGATTAAGTGATGAGTTGTAAACGGGGGAGTTTAACTCTGAATTGATACTACTAATAGTGGATCTTCTTCCTGGCTTGGTAGCCCCCAGATGTAGGTCATGTTGGACTGAACTGGGTTAACAATTTCCTGTGTTTGTTTTCCTTCTGTATGATATAATCATGTCTGCCATAACTAAGCATGTATTCCAGTCTGTTCATCAAGATAATAGCAGACCTGATACATAGCCTTCTGTTGGAATGTCAATCAGAATGTTTGGACATTCATCAACAACAGCACATACTGTTTAATAAGCTGATGAATTCAGTTCAGTATGTAGTAAAGTCTGGTGTTAAACAGCATATCAGACCTGGCCAAAAGAGCAGTGTGAAATTGTCAAACTGGATGTCTTGACAGTTCTTCCAGGAAGCTGATACTGAAGTAGAGACTGGTTAGTCTTTTACAGTACAGCAAATTTAGCAGTCTGTGGTTAGGAACCAAACAGACTAAGTATATGGTTCTGGGCTTGGATGTCAGACAGAATGTTGTGACATTCATTCCAGACAGCATATGCTATATTGTTGGATGGTTAGTTTTACTGTTTCAGGATTTTTCTCAGGCTATTCTTCAGGAATCCACCAGCTGTTCTAAAATCTAGGAAACTAACAACTAAGCTACAATTAATGAACCTAACAAATAATCTATTTGTTAGCTCCTTAATAAGTGGAGATTAGTTTAACTTGTTACAACCTTTAATCTAGGAAATACAAGTACATGACCAACAAACTGGAACAATGTAACAGATGATGTCCAAAACAGGATTTAGACATCGTGCTGATAACTGTGTAGGAAAACAACAGTAGTGAATGTTATGGTGCACATAACTAAGTGTTCCTCCATTCTAGGATGACAGAGAAGGAGAGGATGTGACACTGTGAAAGGGTGCACATTAGTACAGAGTGTAATAACTGTCTTGCTGTATTAGGTACAATGTTAGATCAGATGTCATGACTTGAAGTAGAACATCTGAATACTGACTACACCAGAATTTCAATATTAACTTAAAATTTTGAAAGACAAAAAGAACTAACCACTTCATTCAAATTCTTTTGGCCCTTTTGGGCCCTTCTTATTAAACTTTTGTTAAAAGCAACTCATTCATTTTAAAATTGTTACCACGAACTACGAGGTTTTGATCCCTCATTTTTATGTTGGTACGTAGGCACAAGATCGAAGGTCTTGTCAAACACAAAAATATAATCAATGAATTCTTTTTTCATCCCCACACTCTATTTTTTCTCAAACATCTTTTATACCAAATACACATACACACATAAAAAGGGCTCCCTAGGAGTACCTAGGACACTTTGGATGCTAACACCTTCCCTCTGTGTAACCAACCCCCTTACTTGTAATCTCTGGAATTTTATAAACATACATGAGGAGCATATACAATGATGATGATGATACTGAGTACTTGAATATAAATTACAATGCAGTGACATAAAAGTAAATCACAAGGTAATAAAGTTGAAATAAAAGTAAACCACAAGACAATAGTAACAGGACCACAATAATAATGGTTAGTGGTAAACAAAGTTAGTGAAGTATAATTGGTGGTTAGATAAAATGTATAAGGTAAGCATTTGAGGACTATTTGTCCATAGGTCAAAAGATTCAAAATATGGCGCATCAGAGGATAACTTATCACTGATGCAAAGAATTGAAGATGGTTAATGATCATCGAATAATAGATTTTGAACGATGAAAGTTATACAACCCTAAGTCCATCTATCAATAGCTTGACAAAAGGAAGATTATATCAATCAATGATTACAATTTAATGTACAAGTTAAGGATTTATTAAGTTATGTACAAGTTATATAGAAGTTAAATATGAGAACACAAGTATGAGAGGGTTAGTAATCAACTAGAATCAGAATAAGCAAAATGAGACAACAAGTTAGTATCACAAACGTGGCTTCATCTATGAATTAAATGACTTGAATATGGATAAATATAGCCAATCTATCAATGCCTAAAAGTATCATAAATGATCCATTGATCATTCATTGATAGATTTGAAGCAATGAAGATTTTATCAATCTTAAAAATTTCAAAGTCATGACCTAATGGATCTCATTAGCCACCAACATTCAAGGCATGAAAAGTCAACCAAATAAGTCTAAACTAAATAAACTAATGGTGTAATAAAATAAAAGGGAAAAAATAATGAGGGTTTGTGTTAAAATATTTTAATCAGAATTAAAATGAATGGTGAAAACATTAAAAGAAAATGGAAAGAAAATGTGATAGAAAAATAATAAAATGGGAAAATAAGCAAAATAAACAAAAATAAATGAGGGATTGGGGGTTGAACCCCTGATCTTTTCAGTTTCCCTCTAGAAACGCACTAATGTTTTAAATTTGGATTAAAATCAATTAAATGATTTTACTCAAAGCGTTTGATTTTATGGCTCATGATGGTCTTGGAAGTTAGAACTATGATGGTGAGTGCATGAATGTAATTTGATGTGACGGCTAGGTGGTAGTGGCCATGATGACTATGACGTATATATATATATATATATATATATATATATATATATATATATATATATATATATATATATATATATATATATATATATATATATATATATATATATATATATATATATATATATATATATATATATGTTGATGTGAATAGTATTGATGTGAATAGTGTCGAGAGTTTGCTAAAAACACCATTTTCTCCCATATTGCAAACATGATCGAAAGTAACATTTTTTCGGGGCATCTGCTAGCCTATGATTATCATCTCAAGTTGCACTAAAACCCACTAAACCTGATTTGAAAGAATCTCAAGAACATATTCATAAGATTGGGATCACTCCTCTTCAAAACATGTTCAGAATCTCAGAAACGTTTGCAGTGATTTGGCATATTCAACGGAAATAGGGTGTGAGATAGGTACATAAGCTAAACACAAGTAGCTGAAGCGTGATTTGACACCAAGATGATAAGATTCTACTAGAAATTCTCGACAGAGACAATTGAAGGACTTGGGAATGATTCTTGACAGAAGTCACAATTTTGAAGTCGTTCAAGGATTGAGGACACGTGGAAGCAATGTAGAGGGGAAAAGGCTGTGTAACAAAGTATGTGTTGAGTGTTGGAGAGTCAACCGTTGTCGACAGTTATTGATGTCCATGTATATAAGTCGATTTAGTCTTTGTAACAAAGGTTCACATTTTTCATTATTATCCTCTATAGAATTCAAACATCCAAGTTACAGAGATAGTGAATTTGTGAGAAAATGTATGAATTTGCGTCTCATTTTTAATTCAAGTATTTTATTCGATTGATTTTATCATTTACTTTATTATTCAAGTAATTTTGCACTTTACTTTTGAAATTTCTATCCAATTGTCCCATATTCAAACGTTTAATTTCCTAAGCATGAACATATTTTCTTAAACTCTTTTGCACAATATATCCTTATGATTTTTTCGAGTTTAATCTTGTAAGTGAATTAAAACTTGTGGTTTGATTTACCAAAAATAACGGAAAATAATAGGTTGTTCAACCATCTTATGCATCTTTGATTGATTGAGCTATCTTCCGTAGTTGTTAGACTTCGAGTATTGTTATCATCAAAATTAAGTAACTACTAATTGACTTGTATCTTTTTTATCTAAGAACTTCACCATCTTAGATCACTTCATGATTATACATATAAGCACATAGATTCATAGTATGTTGTCTTGCAGAGTTTCATTCGGGTGATACAACTTCTCATTGTTGTTACTATTATTTACATCCCTTACCATTACGGGATGGGAACAAACTTTTGTTGGTTATAGTTTCGGTGGCCCTATCATTTTTACTAGACCCTATTATAGACGCCAAATATAAGAAAAATACATTAGCGTAACTTTATCAATGATGGATAAAAAAATTTTAATAAAATATTTTGTGAATTGTGTATATCTCTTCTCTAAGAGGTCATCTGCTTTTATATATATTTGCTCCGATATCCTTACACTTAATACTCATTAATTAAATATAACATCTTAACCGTGATTGGAATCAGACTTTGTTGTGATACCTTGAGCCATAATGTTATGAATTAATTATAAATGTGTTGCAAGTCTACATATTCCAATATTTCCACAATGTTAGCTTTTAGTCGGTAGGGTCAGTCTAGTCCATCAGCTAGTTTAACCCGGCCTTATTATGCCGAGCTGACTATACTTCGAGATTTACAATTCACAAATTGCAAAGATTTACAGGTAAAAATTATATTTAAATTACTACTACATTAAACCGTGAATCTAAACTTTTCTCGAGAATATAATGTTGTAAATCACAACACCATTTATAATCACAATGAAAAATGGTACAAACTTTTGAGTTGCATAAATTTCTTACCATTTAGACCACTCAATTGTAGGTTAAAATAGAAAAAAACTTATAGTTTCATTCTTGTTAGATACTACTAGCACTACTACTGTAATGGAACAGGACAGCTGCGACAAAATTTATTGTAAGAACACAAAATTGATCTCCAATTACAAGAACATTATTAGCACAGCAAAGAAACAGAACACACAACATAAATGATAGACTGCTATGGATACCCAATCTCTTTTGTTAAATCACAATTCCCCCACTCAATTTTACTTATTCTAGATAACTATAAATTAAGAAAACAAATCCACATAACAATACTAAATCGCATCCAACCAACCCAATATTCAGTCACAAAACTCATGGCACAATCTTGTAAGCTCTTGTCTTGTCAATCCAATTAATAACAGAATTCTTAGTGTTCCTGAATCCAAAAAACCCATGCTCTTTCGACTTGTTCATACTATCAGTAAACCCAGTTCCTCCCAAACTAAGATCAGCAAACCACCACTCAGCAACTTCTTGAAGCTTCGTTGGTTGAAGCTGATGCTTCTCAACAATCTCATCCCAAACAGGACCTTTATCTTTCATCAACTCCGTCAACTTCAAACGAGGACCTTCTTCGTCGAACCCATACTCCTCAATCTCAAACTGTTCCGCCAACACTGTCCATAACTGCTTCCACCTGAACACATCACCGTTGCTACAGTTAAAAGCTTCGTTCCTAGCGTTAGGATCCACCGCAGCCCAAATATGTTGCTCAGCAATCAAATCTGCATCAGAAGCCATGTAATAATTCTCCCAAGCTAACTTCGTTCCTGGAAATCTCAAAGGAAGACCCTCGTGTTTACAAATCGCAGCGTAAACAGAGAGAGTTCCGAGAATGTTCATCATACTGTAAGGTGAGAATCCAAAGATGATAAGAGGTCTATGAACAGACCAACTCAGATCCTCCTTTTTTGATGTTTCTTCAAACAAAACATCTTCGAGAGTATAATAGAAATTGTTTGTATCCAAACGCGGCATATCCTCCGTGTACGGTGGCTCGTGGTACTTGATCTTGCCGAACGACTCGAAGGAGCCTTTGTAGTGTTTTCCGCCGGTTTGAAGTGAAACATGGCGGAGATTTGGAGCGTTTGGGATGACGGCGGTGAGGACGTTGCGTAACATGGCGCCGTTAACTTCGCAGTTTTCTGCTTCGGTGGGACGGCTTGCCCAACAGACGTAGAAGATGTGTGTGACGTCGGTGAGAACGGAGAGTTTGGTTTCGGAGTCTTTTGGATCGGTGATGTCGCACTGGATGTATTCGACTGGGTGATCTTCGCTCCAGGAGGGTCGTGGACGGCGTGCGACGCCGTAGACTTTCCATCGACCGCCTGGAGTGTCGGATAGAGGTAGAATTTCGGCGAGACTGTTGCCAACGATGCCGGTCACGCCGACCACTAAGGCTACGTTCTCGAAGCTTCGCGGTGCTTCATCCTCATCGAATTTCTTCTGCAGAGAATGATAAAATAATTGTTAACAATTGAAATTTAGAAGAAGAAAGAAAATGAAAGAGAAAGGAAATTGGGGAAATGGTTTACCTTGGCAGCGCCAATAGCTCCGGACCACCACCAGCTCATAGTTGAGATTCAGATGATAGAAGAGAGAGAAAGGTTAGTGATAAATGAATCTCAATGTTTGTGTTTAGGCTATGTGTGTTTACATCTTATACTTGTGGATTTGTGTAAAAGAAGACCAATCTTGACTAGTTTTTATGTGGAGTCGTCGTTATCTAGTATGAATTTGAAAAGGTTTGTTATTACCAAGAAAAAAATATCTGAAACAAGGGAATTCATTAAACACGAGTTTTTATTTTATCCGTACTCTCACACTTTTAAAACGAGTAAACTAATGAAAATTGTTATGACGTGAACATACCAATTCCAACCGACCATTTTAAAAGAATTTTAATTCTTCCCGGATTTTTTCTAACATAATAGGAGTATTTAAACTTTAAATGCATTCAATTCATAATTGATACATTCACGTACTTAATTCAATTCAATTTTCATTATTTTTTTTTTACTAATTTAAATTTTGAAGTGCTAACTTTGCATGTCAATCTCCTCTCCACTGCGTTGGAAGTTCAAATCTATCATTACTTTCTATCTCATTGTATTTTTTATTCTAGAACGAAACAGTGGTGTCATTTGTGGGAATCAACTTCTGATTCCATGTTTTCCATAATTTCACAATTTTCTCTCTAATTCGTCAGTTGTAACCTTCTCAGATCACCGAACCAAGAGCGTTTAAAATCAAACACGAAAATCTACTGTGTTTGATTCAATCGAGCGTCGTTTTAATCTTGATTCTCTGAATTTCTAGATCTTCAATTCATACACTTTCAAGTAATGGTTTGATCCAAAGATACTTATTCCGCTACTGTGCGAGAAGTTATCGTCGCAGCTGCAGTTTAAGTTGCAATCAACCAATCACATTCACCTCCTATGCAAGGCATCGTGAATCAGAGGTTATGTTGCATCTAGATTTAGTTCAAGCTCCACAAGTGGTTGGATCAGTCTGAATGCCTCTTATTGGACCTCTTATTCCTCCCCCCATCTCACAACATGAAGTCTTACCTGGCTTCCAACTTCTATGAGTAAACCTTGGATTGCAAGGCACTAATGAGTTGTTGAACGACATATGCAATATTGGTTGGCAGCATAATTAGCAGGCCTTAGAGGAAACATTTATTCGCCTCGAAGAAAGCCTCCACAATGTTCCTCCGCGATGAAATAATTTTCAAGAGGCCATCTCAAGGAGAACTCAAGTCTTCGTCCCTGAGTCGACCGTAACAAAGCTCCTAAATCCAAAAATCACCATCATAGCAAGAAACGTCAAAGTCCTCCCAAAGCCCCGAGGGAAATCGAGGCAGCCACGCTCCTCCCCCTGATCAGGCAAAAAATTAGGCGTTGAAGGTTCAACAGAATCATCCACTGTGCACCAAGATTTTGGAAAACAAAATACCAAAATCCATGAAGAAATCGCCCAAGCTAGGTGAGTATGATAGAAAGGGAGATCCAAAAGAGCACATGAAATTTATCAATGATCGACTTAACTACTTTAGTGCTGACGAAGCCTCCAAATGCAAGTTGTTTTCCTTAACCCTAGTTGAGTCGGTCAGGCTATGGTTCAATGGTCTTCTAGACATGAGCATTGAATCCTGGACTAATTTTTTCTAACAGTTCTCTACGCACTTTACCGTCCGGAAGAGACAATTGATGATTGTAGCCATATTCAGCGAGATTATTTGAGGGAAGAATGAAAACATGTGGTCTTATATCAACCAGCTTACGGAAGTTGCAGTTGAAGTCGTTGAAGCCGAATAAGGTCTTAAGTGTCGAATCTTCAAAACTAGCCTTATGCGAGACCATCCCTTCAGGTTGAAGATAAGAAGGAAAAAGGTATTCACGACTCAAAAGAAGATGAGTATGGATCAGTCTTACATGATCCTGGAGGAAGAATTGAATACGCGATTGGACAATCCCCCGTCCATCAAGACCAATTCTAGATGCCCGCCCGAAAAGGAATCCCACCGGCGTAAGGAGGATTCTGACCAGGGAATGTAGGGACATTACAACAAGTACACTCCTCAAATCTACAAAGACTGTGCCAACACAAAATTCTGGAAATGAGGATTCCAACCTCTAACCCTATTAGAGAGACGTCTTGTATTATTAAGTCAGAGTATTGCAGCTTTCATAAAGGTTACAACCACAAGACCGACGACTGCATCCAGCTGAAGGATGTAATTGAAGGGTTGATCAATAAGGACCGGTTGGCCGAATATGTCAAAAGGGGGCAAAAGAGAAAGGGAATAGTCACCTAAAGGTAAATCTCCCTCGAATAGTACAAACATCGGGACCGGTGGCAAGAGCAAGGAGGACAACAAAGGCAAGCACTTGTATTTCGCCGTCATCACTAAAGGAGCACCCCGGGAAAACCTCTCCTTAAAGGAACCATGAAAAGGAAACTTAACGAGATTTTGGTTGTCGATAAAAAGGATGAGATACCTCGGCGAAGACCCCTGACTGACCTATATTGGGGTTTTCGGACTCAGAGGGGTCCTCGGTGAAATTTTCCCTTGGTGATCATAGCTATTGTCGAGAAGTTAGACATCTTCGAAATCCTGATTGACGGTGGCAGCTCATGTGATATTATGTATTCATATTTGTTCGAGAAGATGTGCATGGGAAGAGGGAGTTTATGGCCATATAAAGGCTCATACTTGCAGGCGTTCAACGAAATTACCACTCGTCCACAGGGATACGCTGAGCGGATGATATCAGTAAGCGATGGGAAGGGTGTCCGGATAGTCAATTCATAGTTCCTCGTAGTCCCTTGCAGAAGCGTCTATAATTGCATCCTGGGAAGGCCTTTTGTGGTCACTCTGGACGCCGTAGCCTCACCGGTTCATCTCAAGCTCAAGTATCACAATTTTCAAGAAGAATCGACCACCTTTAACATCAATCTTGACGGAGAAAAAAAGAATCTATCAAGCACTCTATATAGACCAAGAAGAAGGCGTGTCCATGGAGATTAATGTAGCTTCCCTAACCAGATGTCTTAATAGAATGGGCATTCATCCCCCAAGAAGTGGCCAGGCCAATAAATGGCGAACAAGAAGAATAAGCGGAAGCCAGCCCGCCTGGTTATGTTTTCTTTCCCAATTATCTTAAATTTTATGTTTGTATAAACACTCTCCTCATGTACATGAGCAATAATTAACTATGAATGAAATATAAAAATTTCTAAATTTTTTGTCTTTTTGTGATGGTGCACAGTAAATGCAAGTCTCGGGTACGACCGACGTGATCAAAACCCATACAGAAATTCAAGTTTCTTGTCGTAAATGCCTCCTCGTGTGTTTCTACCACAATCAATTTACCCACAATCAGGAGTGTTGTCACATACACTTTATAAGTGTGACCACATCAATTAATTCCCTAAAGCACAAAGCACACACTAAAAATTTCAAGGGTGTTGTCACAAATGCCTTGTGCGTGTGACTATATTAGTGAATTCCCCATAGTCAAAGGTGTTATCGCAAACGCTTTTCATGTGAGACTACATCAATAAAATCCCTAAAGACAATAATGGTACACACCCCTCTGGAAGCCAATTACTAGAGGTCGCGGTAAGTTGTCCTCTACGCCAGACTGGGTTTCCACCTGCAGGGGAGGGGAATCGACCCTTGGTCGGGAATGACCCTAGTGACATCCAATAAAATTTAAGGACATACCTCGTAAGTTAGCAAGAAATCTAGAGCTCCACACTCTGGAACACACATATACACCTCATACAGGTAAAAAAGAAATTTTTTCCAAAAAATAAAATATATATCTACATACATTCTTCCATTACAAAGTACTTTACATACAGTACCTAAAAAGTGACTGGCAAGACTACTCCTACATGAACGAGTTACACCGTCATAACGAGACACTAAAGGATGATGCCCCAAACATCAGGCAGAGCCAACAAGAGTCTAATCCCTTGGAGGAGATGGAACTGTTGGAACCCCGGACACTCTTAGATGAGATATGGGGGCGCCTGTCCCCGAGGGCATCAAACCTCCCTCCTTGGCCAAGTTTGATGTGTGCAGCGATCTCTACGAGCACGTCACCTCCATCAATACATAAATGATCATAATAGGAGAATCTGACTCCCTGAAGTGCAAGTTACAATTTGACACTTTCAGGGACGTTGACCTTCAATGATATATGGTTTTACCCCATGCCTTCATCAACAGTTATCAAGAAATGGTAATGAAGCCAGTACACCAGTTCACTGCCAACCGCTATAGGAATATATCCACCACGAGCTTGTTTACAATATGCTAAGGTCCATGAAAGTCACTGAGGGACTACCTCGCCCGCTTTAATAAGGCCACCATCGGGTTTATCCTACCAAACTAATAAATATTTGTGGGGGGGGGGGGGGGGGGGGGGGGTTCTAAAATGGACTTAAGGCGGGACACTTTAACAAGTCCCTCGCCCAGAAGTCAGCATTTTCATTGGCAAAAGCGATCACCAGAGTAGAGTGTTACATAAAGGGCGAGGAGAGCAACGCTGAAAAGAAGGTGTGCGATGTCAAGAAGCGTGTCCCTAGTGTCAAATGCTCATATCACCAGAGGAAAAGCAATTATACCTCACCCATAAAGGACAAAACTACATTCAAAAGGGAAAGTAAGGTAGTAGAGAAATTCACGCCCCAAAATACTCGCTGCTAGCAGATGTGGCATGAGGTTCTCCACCTGTACAATATCCTTGTGTCACATGCTCTTAAGGCGGATGTGATGGGTTCCAAACCAGAAAGATGGTGCAAGTTCCATAGAGTCAAGGGACATCATACTGAAGATTGCAACTTGCTCAAAAAGTAAATTGAGAGACTAATACAGGAGGGACACCTCAAGAAATATGTGAAAGGATACTCCTCCCATTCAAAAGACAGGTCTAATTTGCGAGAGCGAGATGACATTGGAAGCCCTAGGCATACTAAGCCAAAGAGGCTCCTCAGGGAGAAGGTAATAACGTTGCACGCCACACTCTCAACACCATAACAGGATGATTCACTAGACTCACAAGATCATGAATGTATAAAACTTCCCTAAAGTCGAGATCGAAGGCAAGCGCCATAAACCACGATCTTCTTCTCTAAGAAAGATGCAGCTGGCATCCACCGTCATAATGACGACCACATGGTCATTACCATGAATTACAAATACTGGAAAATTAAAAGAGTTCTTATTGATTAAGGGAGTTCCACATACATATCATACTGGGAGGCGTTTGAAAGACTTCGCCTCGACCCAGAAGATTTGAAGCCTTTCAGAGGATCGTTGGTTAGATTCTCTAGAGAACATGTACATATAAAGGGATATATCACCTTGAGGGTCACTTTTGGAGAGCAGGATCATGCCAAAGAGATCAAGGTTATGTGTTTGGTTATTATTTTCCGCTCTTCATACAATATGATTATAGGGCGGTCAACTTTTAATCGGCTGGGTACCGCCTTGTTAACTTTGTATTTATGCATGAAGTACCCGTTCCCCAAAAGGAAAGTAGGAGTTATACAAGGAGATCAGAAAATCTCCATGAAGTGTTATGCAAAAGCCTCAGGTTGAAGATGATCCTATCTATAGGAAGGAAAGCCAAGAGGATGAGCTCAGGAATAACACTGTCAGGAGAAATCTGCAAAGGCGAGAAGGTTCCTCTCTAACTTCTGAGGAGATTGAAGGTTGAAGGTCTAGAAGGGATGACCTCAGGAGACATCGACATAGATGTCGTTTATTTTTATTTATTACCGTTTGATTACTTTATGGGAAAAATTTATAGACGAGTATTGCATCTCTACCGATTGTAACAAGTTATTTTGTGGGGTGCACTCTTTTCCCTCTGAGCTTTTGCATTGGGAGAATGTTTTTAATAAGGCACCTCACTTTTATTATTTTAGAGAATCTGTATGTTTGGTTATTCCATTATTTGTAGGAAACCTAAAAGCTCAAGAGAAGATCGCCCATAGAGGCGATCAAGTAGTTGGATCCTCAAGTGGGATCCTTGTCACCCATTGAGGTGATCATTTAGTTGAACCCTTAAGAGGGATCTTTGCTTCTCCTATAGGCAAATAAAATAGTTGTATCCTCAAGTGGGATCCTTGCCGCCCATAGAGGCGATCATTTAGCTAGATCCTAAAAAGGGATCCTTGTCGCCCCTAGAGGCGATTAAATTAGCTATATCCTCAAATGGGATCCTTGTTGTCCATAGAGGTGATTAAAATCATTGGATCCTTGAGTGGGATTCTTGTTTCCCTTAGATGCAACCATTTAGCTGGATCCTCAAGTGGGATCCTTTCCGCCCATAGAGGCGGTCATTTAGCTGGATCCTTAAGAGGGATCTTTACTGCATATAGAGGTGATCAATTTAGTTGGATCCTTAAGCGGGATCCTTGCCACCCCTAAAGGTGATAAAAATAGTTGGATCCTCAAGTGGGATCCTTTTTCCCATAGAGGCGATATAAATTGTTGGATCCTTAAGTAGAGATCCTTTCCGCCTATAAAGGACATCAAAATAGTTGAACCCTTAAGTGGGATCCTTGACGTCCATTGAGGTGATAAAAATCGTTGGATCCTAAGGAGGGATCCTTGCCACCCATATAGGCGATCAAACATCTAGATCCCTAAGCGGGATCCTTGCCGCCCATAAATGCAATCACCTCGTTGGATCTTTAAGTAGGGGTCCTTGTTAAATCCCCTCACAAGCAGTCAAGTCATTATAAGAAGGACAATAAGGATATAAACTTGCAACCAAACGCTAAAGGTTTAAAATCATACAAATAATTATAAAAGATAACAAGAAGAGAATTTAACATAAAATGAGCCCTCAAGGGGCGCCACTATTCAATACAATTATAAAATCCCCCAAAGGGGTTGAGAAATACAACAAAATTTCCAAAAAGGGCACAAGAAATATAAAGCTACTAGGGGCCAGGAAAACCAAACAATCATTCTTCCTCCTAGTCTCAACAACACTATTTTCCTGAGGGTCTCCAGACTCATTGCCCTCCTTCACCTCACCCTCGCCCTGAGTAGTCTTAAGGGAGGAGGGATTCCCAAGCTCCGATTCTTGATTTCTGAGTAGTCCATGGGGCTTAAATCTTGGTTAAGGTAGAGGAAGAAGACAGATTCCTTGGCGCGCTCAAAAAGTAATCCATGGGGAAAAGGAAGGGGCAAAGGAATTCCTTGACCGACACCTCTTTATCCATCTCCTTTTCACGAAGGGGAGCATCATCCAGGGATTTTTGCAGGGATTCCTTCTCATCAGAGAATTCCTTGGCCTTGGATTTTACATTTATTATTTTCTCCTTCCATTTTCCCTTGTCTTTCAAGATAGACTGCAACAACCTTTGGCTCTCATTGTAAGCATCCACTTGCTCCTATAACTTTTCCTCCAAGTCTTTCTCAACTTTGTCGTGCCTTTCCTAGTCGACCTCCTGCAACATGAGCGCCCTCAATAAGATACTATACTTCATGTTCACAATGGTTGAGGTTGGTTTGGAACGAAGGGCTTGGTAATCAGCAGGGAACTCTCTATAGAAAGGAAGGTGAGACCTCTTGAATTGAAGGGTGCTGAAACCAACATCGCTTCATAAAGTCATAAGAGTCTCTCCTATAGGGGGTGCCTTAGTACTTATCTGCCTTGCAGCAGAAGAATGACCCTCCTCTAACCTTTGAGCCTTCACGTTGGGTGAGTTGAGAGTTGGGTCCTCAACTTGACTTTTCTTCCCCTTAACATTGAAGCCTTTAGGGTGACTCTGGGGATTGTTGGTTCCTGAACCAACACCCTTGAGCTTCTTCCATCTCTTCCTCCTCTCCTCAGTAGAAATGCTCGACATCTAGTCTACAAAACAATAAGTAAAGATCACAAATGTTGTCTAGAAATGCCTACAAACGAAAAGTGATATGTGACTTACCTAAGTAGGCAGTGAGGTGTTTGTCTCCTCCCAACCAGAGCCTAATCACTTTATGCCAGTCCATATGTTAGCCTAAGATTTTTGACTCAGCATGTTTAACAAGAGTGAAGGTGAGATAAATACACAAGCTAACGCACGGGTAGGCAAATCATGTTTTCGACATCAAAGTCACAAAGTTCGACAAGGAGGATTCTCGACATAGGCGGTTGGAAGTGTAAGACCCCAATTTTGACCCTAAGATCCCTCATGCAATCTCATCATATGCATTAACATTGGGATCATACCTTGGCATCCTCCTTACCCCTCTTTCACTGGGTTTGTTTTGGGAGAGATTACCAAGCACCATGTGATTGGATCATACTTGTATTTTATCATTTCACTAACCAAAATACCAAAAATATGTCTTTGTATTTGCCTAACTCTTTTGTAGGTAGGGCATGATCACTATTGATCTATCAAGTTCACATCTAGGGTTTAAGACCCCCATTGCTAAGAGCATAACTAAGGAATGATCCATAGTGCCTCTAGGCATTATATATGAGTCCCCATGATCTCTACATGTTATTTTGATCAAGATTTCTTCAAGAGTTTGGAGTTGGTTTACCTTGGAAACCCTAGTTCATCTAGGTATCTTGAGTAACTTCTTCAACAAGCTTCTTTACCAATTGATCAAATTTCTCAAGAGACACATCAAATTTCATCATCTTATGCATATATGATCTACCATGAGCCTAAAAAGTCAAGATAATTGCAAGTTAGCAAGTTGGTTGATGGTGGTTGGCCAGATGAATTCATCTAATAAAAATTGGGTCCCCCTTGGCCCTATCTCCTACAATTTTTATCATATGAAAATTATTCCAAGATCAAAGTTACTCTAAATGACATTCCAAACAACTTTCATGTGTAAGTCTAAAGCTAATTTTGCTTGGAAAGTCATTTTCTATGTTAAAACATTATAGGTTATTTTGTCTAAACCCTAATTTGAAAGTCAACTTCCCAAGGCCATAACTTGCTCAATTTTTATGAGATGAAATATTTCCAAGTTGAACAACCAAATTCAAGGTGTCTGTAAGACCCCAATTTTGGGCCCTAAGATCCCTCATGGCCCATATCATTCATATCATAACCTCAAGGATCAATGCATGCCTTTGTCCCCTCCTAGTGGGTTGGTTGCCTTGTGAGTTGATTCCTTGATCACCAAGCATACTTTGCATTTGTATATCTTTGCTTTCATATGTTTATCATTCAAAAGTACAAAAATATTGTCAGTCTAACCTTGTTGCTTGCAGTTGAAGTAATCATCAGCAATTAGGTCAAAGTCAGTCATTGATCAGTCAAAGCAATGGATGGTGGCCATTCTTGCAGAATTTGGGCATCATGATCAACAATCAAAGGTTCATACAACTTGAGACATCATTTGAAGTCAAGTTCTCAAGGAATTAGGGTTTTGAAATCATCAGAAGAAGTTCAGTCACTCAAAACCCTAGAAAAAGTCAACAGAAAAGTCAACTTGGTCAACTGTGGATTTAATCAGAGATTTGATGGATATAATTGATCTGGAGGAGTTCATTCATGCTTGTATAAGCCTCATCTATCATATCAAACCTCATCAGGGAAGGAAATCAAGTCAAACAGAAATTTTCCAGAAATAGAAAGTGGACCTGTAATTTCAACTGCCAAAAATGGAAACTTCTTGATCTTAAACTTACATCATGATACAAGCTCCAAATGAATTTTTGCCCAACATGAAAGTTGAAGATCTTGTCTTCCCATTTTCAAAAAGTCCAAGAACTCTCAAATCCCATGTGTGGTTGTCAAGATATGATCAAATCATTTTCACCAAATTTTGAACTTCAACAAGCCATATCTCTCAAACCATAAGGCCAAATTTGGTGGGGTTTTTTCCTACAAACCACATTTTTCACCCTCTTTCCAAAAATATAAATTTCATGACCTAAAACCTTACCATTCAAAATGGCATTTTTGGACCTTTTGCATTTAAATCAAAGTTTGACCAAACTTTGACTTTTGGCTTTTTTGACTTTTTCTTGATTTGGCCAATTGGGAAATGTTCCATATCACATTTGTGATTTGTCTCAAGCCTTAAACCATGTCTACACCATCATTCTACTACATTTTGGATCAAAATGCAAACTTGGCAATTTTGCAAAATGGCTTCAAAGAGTAAAAACCAGTAAAGCATTTCACTTGTACAACCAAAACAGCAACATGTTGTCCTTCTTGCAGCCTGTTGCAGGCCCATTTTCGTGCATCCCTACACCCTCCCATATCCACTTACACAAAGTTAGCAAAATGGCAATTGGTTTTCATTAAGCTAAATCAACTTAGCACTTGGATTAATAATGTTAAACAGACCTTTATAAGGCCATTTGCTGTCAAATAAACCCTAGAGTGATAGCCTCCAAGCACAGAAAACATTGATCCTCTCCTTCTTGCATTTTGACACCTTGCAATTTCTGCACGAAAAAACTTGAAAGAACTCGAGTGACCATTGGTTCCCTCATCATCCAACCAACCTTGGAAGCTTTGTGGATTTTTGATTCTCAGCGGGAACCCTCTCCATGTTCTGTTTTTTCATTTCAAAGCACAGCAATGGCAGATTATGATGTAGTAACTTCCAAGCATTAATGAACTGAAGCTATCCAACCATTCATCGTTTCCAAGTATCTGAAGCATCTGTTTGAGCTGGTCACCACCAAAACCACACTGTACCATCGAGTTCTTCAATTTAGGTAAGATTTTCAACTTCCTTATTTGTCCAAATCATACCATATATCATGAAGATCCCTCTTTGTTGATTGTCGTGAGCTATAAGTTGTTGAAAATGGTTAGCTGTTAGTAAAGATATGTCAATCTGAAATTTGATGTTCATGTGTGTTTTGGTTTGCTGCTCTTTAGTTAGTTTGTTTTAAGGAGAATGGGTGTTGGATTATGCTTATTCTTGGTCTAATGATGCTATTGGTATGTTGATTTTTTTTGTTCTGTGCATGATGGAATTTCGAATGCATAGTGATGATGAGTGTTGGCTGCTGTTCTTTAAACCCTAGAAGTCTGTTCAAAAAAAAACTCCCGTGTTTGTTTGTTTTGCTGGTAGTTGATGATGTTTTATGGCCACGACCATTTGTTAATGTTGTTGTTCTGGTTGATTGATTAAGACTGAATGATGAACCATTGCTGTTGTTTGTTTGCTTGTTGGTTGGAACTTCAATTAATGATGGATTTTGATGAACACATTATGCTATTGCTGAACCATGGCTGCTGTTTGAACCTTAGAACTTGCCCAGGTTTTTTACATTGAATGTGTAGGGTTTGTGTTGTTTAGGTGCATGAGTATGGTTGCATCATTGCCATATTGTGTTTTTTTCCTGCTGTTGGAATTTTGCTGTTAGTTGAGCAACATAAGCTTGACTTGCTGTTTTGCTGTCTTAAGCTGACCAGAAAATCCACATAATTGATGTTTGATTGTGTTGGTCATGGATGTTTGACTTGTGTGTTGTTACATGTTGCTGTTCACTTGTTGTTGTTTTTTTTGATCGATTGATTGAAGCTATCAACCATGCTGCAAATTGATGATGAACTTGATACCATGCTCATTGCTGTTATGAAACCTTACTGCAGTTTAGAAAAACCTCATGAATTGCATTTGAATGCTGAATGCTATGCTGCTATGTGCTTTTGCTCATGTGTTGGGTGATTTAAATAATGAACATGATGCTGCATGAATTTCCAGAAAATCTATGTGAATGATGATTACATGATCTTGATTGTGTGTTGCTGTTGTTGCCAAACCATGTTGCTGCTAAAACCCTCATACTGTTTCCAGAAGTCCAACTCATGCATTTTGGTTGCTGTGTATTATATGTCGTATAAGCATATTGAGTGTATTATCATGAGTGTACATATGCCTTGCTGTTGAGTGATTTTGCTCAAAACCTGTTTGATGCTGATGATGAACATTGGATGATGAATGAAAGTGCTGCTGTTATGATGATGTTGAAGTTGATACCTTGCTCATAAGTTTCGACTCTGCCCAGATTTTTGCTTGATTAATTGTTGTTTTGGTTGTTGGTTAAATGGTAGTGTCCATAGGCTGTATTTGATTATTGATGTTTGGTTGTATTTTGTTTTTAATTTCTGGTCGAATTGCATGATGAATATTGGTTGATGAATGAATGTTGTTAAATGCCAAACCCTAATGTTACATGCCAAACCCAGAAAAGTTGAATGCCATTGGTTGTTGTTGCAATTGTTACTGTTCCATTGGATTGGGACCAATGGAAACATTTCCTGGGCGCGCTCAAAACGCTGCCGTTTTACTAAATGAGGCCCTGATTTACTGAAATGCCATTCTGTTGACTTGTGTTGACCAATTGCCATGCCTATTGTTTCATGCTTCATCCAATTGTTTCATCCAACTTCACAAATTAATTTCTCATTCACATTTCATCCAAAAATCTCGAAATTTTTTCCTCATGATCATGAATGTGTCCTTCATTTAATTGTGATTTTTAATGATTTTTCCATTGGCTGGATTTTTTATGGTAATTATTTTCTTGACATGTATGCCAAAATGATACCCTTTGCCATTTCAATTGTGAAATACTCATGTTATATCCAATGAGCTTGAAATGTTTTGTGGTGAAACTAGACACATTGACCTTCATTTCCATATAAAGTTTGTGCATTTATCATTTGTGGATTGAGAGTTATGATTTTCTGAAGTTATGTGTTGCATTTGTTGCTATACCATGATCATGCATTTTCACAATTTTTGTTCACACACTTCCCTACATCCAAATGACTCCAAATTTTGCATGAATGATCCTTCACATGTCTAGTTTGTGTATGAATTTTCTTGGAATTAATCTTGCTGTTTTCCATTTGATTGAGAATTTTCTTCCATACTTGGTCATTTGTTGACTTTTTGTGCTATACATTGCCAAATCTTTTGTGAAATTCTCATATCATATTGTATGTTCATGAAATTTCATATGTGATAACTAGACTCCTCAAGCTTTGCATTGGTGTTAATCTCATTCATTTCTCTTCTGTTTTCAAATTGATATGATTTTTTGAAGTTGACCCATGCTTGTTGACTTTCACCATGCTTACTTGAATTTGGTTTGACTTCATGATTTTTGTTGACTACCTTCCTCTCATCCAAATGCCTTGAAATTTTACATGCTTGCTATGTTAGATGTTAGGATTGAGTGTGATTTATTTCATAATTTTTGAGATTGTTTGAGTTGACTTTTGAATGAAGTCTTTGCTGTTGACTTTTGTATGCTTCTCTTGCCATGCTTTGCATCCTTTTGCATATGAAATGACCATGATGCATGATAGAATTATGAATCCAATTGAGAATGCTTCTTGAATGTTTAAACTTGGTTTGGGTTGACTTTTTCTTGCTGCCTTGACTTTTTCTTTCATCTTTGACCCTAGGCTAGTCCTAGTGGTCTTCTAAGCTTATGTTGAGTTCATCTGTTTCAGGTTAAGCACCGATGCCTTGAGGATCATTCAAATATTTGTTTGAGTTGAATTATATGATGTGCTAACCTTTGTTTTGTAGGTGACTCATATGCTTGAGTCTTTGTGCCTTGCACAATTGTTCCCTCTGGGGTTGACTATTGGGTTATTTCCTTTTGATTTTGACTGTTGAACTGTTTGCTAATAAGTTTGACTTTTTCAGGTACTTTAGTTGCCTAAGTTCTTTGAACTTGCTTGCTTGCTTTGCTATTTAGCATTTGCTTTGAGGTATAAACATTTCTTCTTCATGTAGTCTGGAGACCCGGTCTGTTATTTGACCGGGCAAACTGTCTGAAGTCCTCCTTAAGAGGCAATGCCTGTGTTTGTTTAAATTTGTCCTAAGCAGGAAAAGTCCTTCAAGTAAGGCAATTGGTGGAAGGTAGGGATAAGCAATCTATCCCCCACTATTCAGTGTGTCCTCTCTTTGCTCCCATTACATGGTTGAAGCAATGAGATAAATACCCAAGATCTAATCGAGTCAACAATGTGGAGAGAGTTCCTACTTTCTGAACTCCCACACTTTCTTTGATGCTCTCTCTGATATGAGATTGAAGCAATGAGGCACACCCCTCATCTCCTTTTCATCTGCTTCACCTGAGCCCCTCAATGGTCAGGTTAAGAGCGACACTTACCTATTACAGTGGGCTGTTAAAGTCAAACCCTCTTGTGTGAGCCCCCATTGTTTGGCTATAGAGTGTGTTGTTTGATATTCATTGCTTGATTGATTGCTTCATATGTACTTGTTTGCCTATATGCTATGCATTTATCTTCATCATCAATTGCCATTAATGCATGATCATCTCATTTGCTTTTGTGATGTTATCATTGTTGTTTGCCCATTGAGGACAATTGTAAGTCCATTGCTTTGGCATTTGCTCCTGTGATATGGAAGGATAGAGTGTAAGACCTCATTGGTCACTCATATCTTCTGTTTATCTGTGTGTATGTGAGGATACAGTTATAAGTCCCTGTAAGTTGGCATCTGTTGTCCTGTGATCATAATGTGATCTGTTTGATTTGTATGTGAGGTTGCAGTTATAAGTCCCAGCAAGTTGGCATTTGCATTCCTGTGATCATATTGTTGCTTTTGTTCTTGTATGTGAGGATCCATTGTAAGTCCCTGTAATGTGGCATTGGATTTCCTAGGACCATACTGTGAAGTTAACCTAAGTCCAGACAGATTGGCAGTTAACTTCCATGTTTCATCTTTGTTTTCTTTTGAGGAGATTAGTGTAAGTCCATTGAGTGGCATCTGATATCCATTTCTGTTTTAGGAGACTGGTGTAAATCCATCTATTGGTATCCGGTATCCGCCTTTTTTTTTTCTTTGTTTGAGGAGATTAGTGTAAGTCCATTGAGTGGCATCTGATATCCATTTCTGTTTTAGGAGACTGGTATAAGCCCATTGATTGGCATCCGGTATCCGCCTTTCTTTGCTTTGTTTGTTTATTATTATCCATTGCTATTCCAAAGGACACACTTGAATCATCTGCTATATGATTTCAAGAAGTGAACCTTCTAAGAAGTTTTACAATCCATCCTCATCCATTCATCATTCACTATGTCCTAGACTTTTCACACTTTATCTTTCAAACTTGACATAAGTGTTGTGCAAACTTCTTCATGTTTTTCTAACTAAAAACCTGGACCCCGAGTCCTTGACTTTTTTCAAAACTTCATTTTCATAATACTTCTTTGAATCAATCCTAATCATACTTTGACCTCATTTTCATAAACACAATCAATTAACTTCACTCATTCACTTGTTTTGGCTTTGTCCATTAATCTTTTCATGCATTAGCCATAGGTTTCAATTATCTTTGTGGTTGATGTAAATCTTGCCTATCCTTAGTGAGTCGACAGTAAGACTTCCGTACTTCAAACAGGGCTAACCCCTCTAGTACGTCGAAGCTATCCTCGCATGGTGGATGTTGTTTTTGGTCGAGTGTTCTCCCATTGATAATGAAAAGCCTCAGTGCTTGTGTTTAAAACTGAATCCACCAACTTTTGGAAATCTTTTAGCCGAACTACGGCGTTTTGATCCTTACCTTTGATGGAAGGTACGTAGGCAGCGGGTTTATCCGTTCAAACCCAATAAATAAAAAAATTGTATATTCTTTTCTCATCATCCCAATCATGTTTGCACAATATTTTTGTCATAACAAATAACAATCTTTTACAACAAGTGTGAAAAGGGCTCCCTAGGAGTACCTAGGACGTAGTGGGTGCCTAACACCTTCCCATTGCGTAATTTACCCCTTACCCAGAATCTCTGATCTTTTTATTAGTTTTCTACGTGTAAAACTTCTTAGGCTTTTGTTCGCTTTTTAGCCAGTCCTTTGGATAAATAAAAGTGCGGTGGCGACTCGAAATATTTCAATGTATCTCCTAGCTTATGATTTAATCGATAGATCATATAGCGACGAATACACCGCTACAGAAAAGTGGCGACTCCGCTGGGGAAAAGTGGCGACTCCGCTGGGGAAACCTCTCACCAGAATCCCTGGTGGTATTGCCTACTTTTCACCCTTGTTGTGCTATATTGTTATTCTTTATCTGACATATTTTTGTACAATTTGGGATCACTGTATTGATTGTAATGTGTGAATTGCTTGATATACATTGCTGTTTGCTTTGGTGATCTGTGAGATGAGTTCTATACCCGAACTCGAGTGCTCTCTAGGATAGGAGAATGGCATAGTCTTGTTGACTGGTGTGGAGTAGTCCTTAGCCAGTCGACTTGCGAGTCCATTCACTTGGTGGAGGTCATGTTGAACTAATAATGTCACACAAGTTATTTGTGGTTAGGCATTATTCTTTCAATCATGTTCCGCAGAAGCCAAGGACCTTAGTTTACCAAACCCATCTTGGCCTATTTTTAGGACCGTAGTGCGGAGGTCGTTCAGATGTCAGTTCTGATACGATTGTTACGCGATACTACACTCATAAGAGTTTCTCTTGAGAATATTCTTGGAATACGAGTATTCGTTCCTCCGATAATATTCGAAAGATGGAACGATGATTATGGGAACCTCTGATAGAACATGTCTGGCAGGTTTAAACCCTAGTACACTCCCTTTGGGTGGTTCTTAACCGAGACTCCATGCTCGTGACTCTCAACAAACCCGTGATTCGTGGTTGAGTCGTTCAAACATTGTTAATATCAATGGATCCCGGATCAGGTGTAAAACCTAAGATCCACCAAAGCGGCTGGTTGATATTAGGAATGTTTGAACCGGTTCATGTACCGTTAATATCAATGGAACTTGGGTGTCGATAAGGTGAAAACCTAAATCCACCAAAATGGATGATTGATATTAGGGATACATAGAGCTTTCCCACGACCTTTGTTTGGTGTGCTTTGTTTGATCCTTGAGTGTGTTTGTTGCATTCATGCATTCACGCATTTCATCCGCATTCATGTCATCAAAAGAGAAAATTTTCAAGGAACTTAAAGGGTTATCTGCAAAATTTTCAGACATGGAAAGACCGAAAAGGCATACAAAGAAGTACAGCTTTAAGCAGCCTGATGTAAAAGGGTTAAGGAATCTGACATCGTATGTATTAGATCCCTTGGGTTTCAAGGCTCGCTATGGGAAGCTTCTGCCGCTGCTGACTACTCAGGTGGATGAGGGATTGATGAGCACTCTTGCTCAGTTCTATGATCCACTCTATCATTGCTTCTTATTTCCGGACTTCCAGTTGTTGCCGACTTTGGAAGAATACTCTCACCTTATTGGGATTCCTATTCTGGATCAAGTGCCGTTCAGTGGCTTAGAGAGTATTCTATCTGCTCGAGAGATTTCCAGCCTGTTGCACATAGATGAAGATCTGATTAGAGCTAATCTGACTACCAAAGGCGGAATTCAGGGTTTTCCCTCCGAGTTCCTTATCGCTCAAGCCATTTTTTATGGGAAGGCCATGAGTGAGGATGCCTTTGAGGCTCTATTCGTATTGCTTATCTATGGATTGGTGTTGTTTCCCAACTTCGACAAGTTCGTCGACATGAATGCCATTAGGATCTTTTCAGTTCTTAATCCAGTTCCGACCTTGTTGGGTGATGCGTATGTCTCCATGCATCTGAGGAATATGAAGAATGGAGGAGTCATTGTCTGCTGTTTACCCCTGCTGTACAAGTGGTTTATTTCGCACTTGCCGCAGACAGTTGCTTTCAAGGAGAACAAGGGATGTCTACGGTGGTCTCAGAGACTCATGTCCCTCACCAATGATGATATCACCTGGTATGATCGCGTGTATGATACCGTTCAGATCATCAATTCTTGTGGGGAATTCCCTAATGTGCCTCTTCTTGGTACGTGTGGTGGGATTACCTACAACCCTACGCTTGCACGTCGTCAGCTTGGGTTCCCCCTAAAGGATAAACCCCATAACATTCTGTTAGAAGGCGTATTCTTTCAGGAGGGTAAAGATCCCCAAGCGAAAGCCAGATTTGTCCGTGCTTGGCGCAATATTCGCATGAAGGGGAGGAATGAATTGGGTCCAAAGAACTGCATTGCTTTGGAGCCATACACCTCTTGGGTCAGACAGAGGGCTGCTACCTATCTAATGCCATACGATCATCCGAGACCTACACTGTTGGATGTGGCTGGGCCTTCAACCCTCCCTACCCAACGTGTAGAGGAGTTGAGAGAAGAAGACCTTTCGCGTGCCTGGATCCGCGAGAGAGAGGAATTGCTGCAGCAGCTCAAGGAGAAAGATGCTATGATTGAATTTCTCGAGCACCGAGTGATCGACGATCCGAACGACATTTGGACTTCTCTGCTTCCTCAGTCTTCCAAATTCTGGAAAAGGAAGTATGATCAACTTGCAAAGGAGAAAGCTGATATGGAGGCCGCCTATGAGAGAGAGATCAAGAAGTTGTGCACTTCTCGTCTTCCAGCATCCCGAGCTAATAGGGATCCATAGGATGTCATTTACCTTTTCTCTTTGTAATGTTTAAAAGAATGCTGTACTTCTTTGTCTTAACATTTTGAATGAAATATTTTCCATAAGCAATCAAATTGTTTAAATATACAAAATATTGCAAATAATACCCTAAGGGTTCCTTGAAAATCAAAGCATTTGCACAAAGCATTTCATGCATCATTCTTGCATAAGCAGGTACCCATTTTTCTGGTCTTCCGGTTCTAACATCTGCCCTTCATTTATTTTGAAGACAAGCTGACTCACCGGTATTATACGCGAGTCAACTCTGCAAGGATTATGGAGCAATTGGAACAAGAGAACCAAAGTCTGAGAGATGAAGTCGCCAGACTTGGCGCATTGATGGAGCAACTTCTTGCTGCCCAGAATCAGCCTGCTCCTCAACAACCAGCAACTCCGGTTCAGCGGACGGTTATCTCTGAGATAGCTACTTTATCGGTGCCTGTCAGTGCCCATCAGCCAAACGCCATGCCTCCCGGTTTTCCTTGGGGGATGCCTCCCGGCTTCATGCCCGATCTGCCAGCTCCTACGTTTGCTCAAATGCCGGCATCTAGCCCGGTCCCTATTCCTGTTCCTCCTGTCGTGCATACCATGCCTAGGGTAGACGACACCATTTATCACTCTGAAGCGTCTGAGGGCTCAGATGTACATGAGAAAATGGATGCAATGAACGATCAATTCCTCGAGCTGAGAAAGGAATTGAGAACTCTTAGAGGCAAAGATCTCTTCGGCAAGTCGGCAGCCGAACTTTGCTTGGTTCCCGGTGTTAAGATACCAGTTAAATTCAAGGTCCCAGACTTTGAGAAATATAAAGGGAACACTTGTCCGTTAGCACACCTGGTCATGTATGCCAGGAAGATGTCCACGCAGACCGACAACGATCAACTCTTGATCCACTATTTTCAAGACAGTTTGTCTGGTGCTGCCCTCCGTTGGTACATGAGCCTGGACAGCGTCAACATCCGCTCTTTCAATGATCTTGGCGAAGCTTTCGTCAAGCAATATAAATACAACGTTGACATGGCGCCTGACAGAGATCAACTCAGGTCTATGTCACAAAAGGACAAAGAGTCGTTCAAGGAGTACGCCCAGAGATGGCGTGAGCTGGCGGCTCAAATCACTCCACCATTAGAAGAGAAGGAGATGACCAAGATCTTTCTGAAGACTCTTGGGTCATTTTACTATGAGAGAATGGTGGCCAGCGCTCCCTCTGATTTCACCGAGATGGTGAACATGGGGATGCGTCTTGAAGAAGGTGTCCGCGAGGGACGTTTAGCCAAAGATGATGGTTCTTCCTCTAAGCGATATGGAGCGTTTAAGAGGAAAGAAGGTGAAGCGCATGCTGTGCAGTCTCAGCCAAAGCATCGAAGACCCTCTGTTCAGAGGAAGCCTGCACGACATTCCGGTCATCAGCACCAGGTGGCTCACGTAGCGCCTGTTTTCAAGAACAACGCTCCTCAACCTCAACAGTATCAACATCAACAACAATATCAGCAACCACAGTATCAACAACAATCTCGTCCACAGCAACAGGCTTATCAGCCTCGTGGGAATACGAGTAATCAAGCAAACATGGGCTATGAAAGGAAGAAGATCAGCTTTGATCCGATTCCTATGACGTATACGGAGTTATATCCCTCTCTAATAGAGCGGAAGTTAGTTTCTCCAAGAGATCCTCCGGCTATACCGGCCAACCCTCAGTGGTGGTATAAGCCTGACCAACATTGTGTCTACCACTCTGGCGCTCCGGGCCATGATATTGAAAATTGCCTCCAGCTGAAGACTAAGGTTCAAGACCTTATGAGAAGCGGAATTCTGAGTTTTGAAGACTCCAACCCTAACGTCACCAGGAACCCATTGCCTTCGCATGGGAAATCCGTGAATATGATCCAAGAAGACCTTGGGAAATACAAGGTGAAGTACATCAGTCATATCCGACGGTCGTTGGTTGATTTACATAAGATGCTGTGTCAGCACAGCTATTTGAAGCATAACCACGACAAGTGCCGCGTCTGCTCGGTCAATCGTTTGGGCTGTGACCAAGTACGCTGTGAACTGCAGAAGTTGTTGAATGAAGGTACCATTGAGATTCTCCAGAATCGAAATGTGGATGCAGTTGAACCTGAGGTGAATGTCATATCACCGGTATTCAAGTTGCCTGAGCCTGTTGTTATTCGCTACAATAGCAACAAACCAAAGGCTTCACCTGCTTTGATCATCAAACCAGCCGGCCCTGTGCCGTATTCATCTGATAAAGCTGTACCTTTCAGATATGGTCCTGTTGCTGTCCAGGATGGAGTAGAGGTTCCTTTGCCTTCCACTTCTGTGACCACTATCGCTGATGTTAGTGGGTTGACCCGCAGTGGTCGAGTGTTTTCCGCACCTGCCAAAGCTCCTGCTGTTTCTTCTGAATCTGTTGAGCGTCATGTAGGGAATGCTGTGAATGTTCAGAATCCGGCACTTGCTGTCGCCCAGCCTTCCTCCTCTGTACCAAAAACTCCCATTTCTTCAGCTGTTGGCCCGAGTGGCATAGTTGATGAAGAATCTGATGAGATGCTGAGGCTCATCAGAAAAAGTGAGTATAATATTGTAGACCAGCTTCTACATACGCCCTCCAAGATTTCCATTCTTTCTTTATTGCTGAATTCAGAACCCCATAGGGAGTCTCTTCAGAAAGTCTTGGACCTGGCATATGTCGATCACGACGTCACCTTGGAACAATTTGATAGCATAGTTGCAAACATTACCGCTTGCAACACTCTGAGCTTTTGTGACGCTGATCTCCCCGAGGAGGGAAGAGACCACAACATGGCTTTACACATCTCGATGAATTGCAAATCTGATGCAATGTCCAATGTACTGGTGGACACTGGATCGTCCTTGAATGTATTGCCAAAATCCACACTCTCACGTTTGTCATATCAAGGTCCTCCTATGAGGCAGAGTGGGGTTGTTGTTAAAGCTTTTGATGGGTCGCGCAAGACCGTGATTGGGGAAGTTGATCTCCCAATCAAGATTGGACCAAGTGATTTCCAGATCACTTTTCAAGTAATGGATATTCACCCATCATATAGCTGTCTCTTGGGCAGACCATGGATTCACGAGGCTGGCGCCGTGACATCCACCCTACACCAAAAGTTGAAGTTTGTGAAAAACAAGAAATTGGTTGTAGTAGGGGGAGAAAAGGCTCTCCTGGTCAGTAATCTGTCTTCCTTCTCGTACATTGATGCAGAGGATGAAGTTGGGACTCAGTTCCAAGCTTTATCTATTGATAAACCAATCGAGAAGAAATCTCCTTCATTCACTTCCTACCGTGATGCGAAGCTGGCCATTGAATGTGGTGCAGTCGCTGGATTAGGGAAAGTGCTTGAACTCGAAGATAATCGATCCCGGGCTGGCATTGGCTATGGTTCTGGGGCATGCAACGAGCAAGGTCTGTTCACAAGTGGAGGATTCATCCATGCTGATCAACCTGCAGAAGAGGAAGCTGCTGCTATCATTGAAGAAGAAGACGCAGAAGATCTGAACAATTTTGTTATTCCTGGTGGTGTCTGCCACAATTGGGTCGCTGTGGATGTTCCTACAGTTATCCATAGATCAGAGTAATTGTTCATTTTGTTTAAAACCCTTCTCCCATGCCAAAAGGAGAAGTGATGACATTGTTGGCAAAGCATATATACAATGATGTTTTCATTCAATTTTTGCATTGTTAAACATTTGTTTTCCTTTGTTTTCACTTTTTGCTTTCTTTATGAAATCAGTGATCACAAAAAACCATAAAAACAAAAATAAAAGCTGTAAAAGCAACATTTTTCATCTGCATAATGATTTGCTTGTTTAAAATTCTGAAGTTTTCCTTAACCAAAATCATTATGCAGGTTGATCCTAAAACCCATTGAACATAATGATCCAACGCCATCTCCCAACTTTGAATTCCCTGTATTTGAGGCAGAGGAAGATGATGTTGAAGAGATTCCTGATGAGATCACCCGTCTCCTTGAGCACGAAGAGAAGATCATTCAGCCGCATCTCGAAGACTTGGAAACAGTCAACTTGGGATCTGAAGATTGTGAACGCCTGGTGAAGATTGGGGCACTTCTTGAAGGGTCTGTTAAGGAAGATTTGATCAGCTTGCTACGGGAATATTCAGATATCTTTGCTTGGTCCTATGAAGACATGCCGGGTTTAGATACAGATATTGTGCAACATTTCCTGCCTTTGAAGCCTGAGTGCGTGCCTGTGAAGCAGAAGCTTAGAAGAACTCATCCAGATATGGCAGTGAAGATCAAAGAGGAAGTTCAGAAGCAAATTGATGCGGGGTTTCTGGTGACTTCGACATATCCTCAATGGGTGGCCAATATTGTGCCTGTTCCTAAGAAGGACGGAAAAGTCCGTATGTGCGTTGATTATAGAGATTTGAATAAAGCTAGTCCAAAAGATGATTTTCCTCTACCACACATTGACATGTTGGTAGACAATACAGCTAAATTCAAAGTCTTTTCCTTTATGGACGGATTTTCCGGATATAATCAAATCAAGATGGCACCAGAGGATATGGAGAAGACAACATTCATCACACCTTGGGGAACATTCTGTTATCGAGTGATGCCCTTCGGTTTGAAGAACGCCGGAGCCACGTATCAACGAGCTATGACTACCTTGTTTCATGACATGATGCACAAGGAAATAGAAGTCTATGTTGATGATATGATTGCCAAGTCCCGAACGGAAATTGAGCATATTGAGCATTTGTTGAAGCTTTTTCAGCGTCTGAGGAAGTTCCAACTTCGCCTGAATCCGAACAAATGTACTTTTGGAGTCCGTTCCGGCAAGTTGTTGGGTTTTGTGGTAAGTGAAAGAGGTATTGAGGTTGATCCTGCAAAGGTCAAAGCAATACAAGAGATGCCCGCACCCAAAACTGAGAAGCAAGTCCGAGGTTTTCTTGGCCGCTTGAACTACATTTCCAGATTTATATCCCACATGACTGCCACATGTGCGCCGATATTCAAGCTCCTCCGGAAAGATCAGTCTCATGATTGGACTGAGGATTGCCAGAAAGCTTTCGACAGTATCAAAGATTATCTGTCTGAACCTCCGATTTTGTCTCCGCCTGTGGAAGGAAGACCTCTGATTATGTACTTGACAGTTCTTGAAGACTCGATGGGTTGTGTACTCGGTCAACAAGATGAATCAGGGAAGAAGGAGTTTGCTATATACTACCTCAGTAAGAAGTTTACTGACTGTGAGTCTCGGTACTCTATGCTTGAGAAGACGTGCTGTGCTTTGGCTTGGGCAGCTAAGCGTTTGCGCCAGTACATGATAAATCACACAACTTGGTTGATATCCAGAATGGATCCAATTAAGTATATATTCGAGAAGCCTGCTTTAACTGGGAGGATTGCCCGTTGGCAGATGCTGTTGTCTGAGTATGATATTGAGTATCGAGCTCAGAAAGCTATCAAAGGTAGTATCTTGGCTGACCACTTAGCGCACCAGCCGATTGAAGATCATCAGTCTGTTCAGTTTGACTTCCCAGATGAGGAAATTCTGTATTTGAAGATGAAAGATTGCGATGAGCCTACACTTGATGAAGGTCCAGAACCTGGTTCCAGATGGACGATGGTGTTTGATGGCGCTGTTAATCAATATGGAAATGGAATTGGGGCAGTAATTGTTAATCCCCAGGGATCGCACATTCCATTTACAGCAAGGCTAACCTTCAAATGCACGAATAATATGGCAGAGTACGAAGCCTGTATTATGGGACTTGAAGAATGCATTGATTTGAGAATCAAATATCTTGATGTCTATGGTGATTCAGCTTTGGTTGTCAATCAGATCAAAGGTGAATGGGAGACAAATCAACCAGGTCTCATCCCATACAGAGATTATGCAAGACGGATTTCAACTTTCTTCACAGAAGTTGAATTTTATCATATTCCTCGAGAGGATAATCGGATGGCAGACGCCCTTGCAACGCTTGCTTCCATGATTGTTGTCAGATGGTGGAATGATGTTCCCAACATTACTGTGATGCGCTTGGACAGACCAGCTCACATATTTGCAATTGAAGAAGTGAAAGATGACAAGCCTTGGTACTTTGATATCAAGAATTTCCTCCAGAACCAGGTCTACCCGCCTGGGGCATCTGTGAAAGATAGGAAAACTTTGAGAAGGTTGTCAGGCAGTTTCTACCTCAGTGGTGAAGTGCTGTACAAGAGAAATTTTGATATGGTTTTGCTCAGATGCGTGGATAGACACGAGGCAAACCTGTTGATGACTGAAGTCCATGAAGGTTCATTTGGTACTCATTCCAATGGACATGCCATGGCTAAGAAAATGTTGAGAGCAGGCTACTATTGGCTGACAATGGAGTCTGACTGTTGCAAGTATGTGAAGAAATGTCACAAGTGTCAAATTTATGCGGATAAGATTCATATTCCTCCGACACTCCTGAATGTGATTTCATCACCATGGCCTTTCTCTATGTGGGGAATCGACATGATCGGTATGATTGAGCCGAAAGCGTCCAATGGACATCGGTTTATTCTCGTAGCAATTGATTACTTCACCAAATGGGTTGAAGCCGCTTCGTACGCGAACGTAACCAGACAGGTGGTTGTGAAGTTTATCAAGAATCAGCTGATTTGCCGTTATGGTGTGCCAGAGAGGATCATTACTGATAATGGATCCAATCTGAATAATAAGATGATGGATGAGTTGTGCGCTGAATTCAAGATTGCACACCATAATTCCTCTCCTTACAGACCTAAGATGAATGGGGCTGTTGAAGCTGCTAACAAAAATATCAAGAGGATTATCCAGAAGATGACTGTCACGTACAAAGATTGGCATGAGATGCTGCCATTTGCTTTGCATGGGTATCGTACGTCTGTACGCACTTCGACAGGGGCAACCCCTTTCTCTCTTGTTTATGGCATGGAAGCCATTCTCCCAGTAGAGGTGGAGATCCCATCAATGCGAGTCTTGATGGAAGCCAAGTTGACAGACGCTGAATGGATTCAGAGTCGTTACGACCAACTGAATTTGATTGAAGAAAAGCGATTAACTGCCATGTGCCATGGTCAGCTGTATCAGCAAAGAATGAAGAAAGCATTCGACAAGAAGGTCAAGCCCCGTGTGTTCCGAGAAGGTGACCTTGTGCTCAAGAAAGTTTTGTCTTTCGCGCCCGACTCCAGGGGCAAGTGGACTCCAAACTACGAGGGTCCATATGTTGTTAAGAGAGCCTTTTCAGGCGGTGCTTTGATGCTTACAACAATGGATGGGGAGGATTTCACTCGTCCTGTGAATTCAGATGCAGTTAAGAGATACTTTGCCTAAAAAAAAAGTATATGCAAATGAAAAAAAAGAGAATGAAAAAACAGAATAGCTCGCTAAGTTGAAAACCCGAAAGGGCGGCTTAGGCAAAAATGAGCGTCTCGGTGGAGAACCCGCAAGGGTAATTCAGGCAAAAATTAGAGACTTGAAAAAAAAGTAATATATTTGCATCCCGCTAGATTGAGTACCTCACTCTGGGGCAATCTAGGCAAAAATTAGGGATTTGGCAAGTAACTGCATCCTGACAAGACTTTCTGTTCATCAGTCGCCATTTCGTCAGAGGGTTCTCGATTCGTCATCAACCGAAGCTTCGGATACATCGAGATTCAAATTGGTAGAGAAAGGATCATTATGTTCAATGTAGTCCTCTTCCAATATATATCACTGATTTCAAGTTTGTACAGATCTATGGAGTCTTGCCATTTGCAGACTACCATTCCATCAAATCAATTTGAGCTTTTTATCCAATTATTTGCACTCTTATTTGTTTCAATTCAACAAATGTTTTGCATTGTTTTAAATTGATAAAAATGTCATTGTTTTAAACAAATCAAATTTTTCAAAATTTTTGTTTTAAACAAAGTGAACATTCACAAGATTGAAAGGATACTCAAGAATATCTCAGTGCTCTCCCGAGGGTGGCATGATTTCCAACAGGTAAGACATTGGTTCATATTCCTGGTTTGGTGGTATCTTCTTTCTTCAGATCTTTGTTGAGGTTGTTCCTCAGACAAAGTTGTTGTTGGGGCTGTTCCCCAGTACAGTCGCAAGCAGAGTGTTGTTGAAGACTTCGTTCTCTCCAGCAGCAGTTTTCCCCTAGCATGGGTGTTTCCTTATAGAAGTTTCGGTGGTTGATGGTTTGTCACCTTGGTGCCCCGTCACTTTCTCCAGTGGGTCAATACCCCCAGACTTTATTTGTCTCCTCAGCACAGTCACGAGTATAACTGATTGATTGATACTCCCCTCGGAGTCGCGAGTAGAGCTGTTATTAATATCCCCACCAGAGTTGAAAGTGGAATTGTTACCGCTTTTCCCCACGCAGTGTGCCAGTAGGATTTGTCTGTTTCCTCAGCATGATCACTTTCTTTTTGAAGACTCGGTAAGTCAGTGGTTTGATACCCGGTACTTTACCCTTTCCCCGGCGAAGTCGTCTGCGGAATTTTTGTTATCTATCCATCAGAGTTTTTCTCTCCAGCAGAGCAGGATTTATTTTCCTACTCCGTGGTTGATCGGGTTGGTATCCCAGTATTGCAACCATCTTTCCCTCAGCTTAGTCTGCAGATTGTTTGTTGTGGCAGCTTTGCCTGTTGAATACTCTTTCAATCCCGATATGGTCGGATGATGGCGCTAGCCTCCAGTGAACGGATTTATTTCCTGACTGTTTGTGATCCCCAGTAGAGTGGCTTTTATTGCAGAATCTACTTGTCGTGATCAGTTTGCTGTATATTCTCCCCGAGTGGAGTGTTTTGTTGCAGAATCTATTTGTTGTATCTGTCCTCCCTCAGTGGTTTGTCCCCAAGAGAGTAGCCGACAGTTTTCCCCAGTAGAGTTGCTTATGCAGTTAGATTCTATCTGGATGATATCATTCTCCCTCAGTGGGTTGTCCCCCAGCGGAGTTGTGTGGATTTGCTTCTACAGCGGTTTGTGCAATGCACTTGTTGTTTCTCAGTTGACACTGGGACCCCCCTGCAGATACTTTGGGACTTCTCTTGTTCCCCCTACAGATTCGTCTTGGTGGCTGTTTCGCCCGTTGTGACTTCCTGTACCCTGATTGGGTTGTCCCCTGATATCTCTGACTCTCTGCTTCTTCAGCAGTACCTGCAGATCTTTGCCTTTACAGTATGTGGATCTCCGCAGATTGGCTCTCCAGCTGGTTTTTCCCCTGGAAGTATAATACCGGACGTTTGGTTCCTGAACCTGTTTGTGTTAGAATTGTCTGTTTTGTCAGCATTCATCAAACATAAATCACGCATATTCATGCATATTCATAAACATTCAGATATTCATGATGCATTTCTTGCCATATATCTTTTGTTTGTCGTGTCTCCTGCTATGGTGATATAGATCTCTTTACAGATCTCCCCAAGCAGATGTTGGGTGTTATAAATCTCTCCATATAGAGTCAACCCCATAAGCAGAAAATGTTTGTCTTTCCTTCTGCAGTTCCCCACTGAGATATATCCTCGTGGATGACAGTTTCTTCCGTTTCCTCCCAACACACATATTGGGATGGATTTTCCTATTTGAGTTATATCCTCATTAGGACGGGTCTTGATTCAGTCTGTCCTTTCGGATCATTCCCGAATTGGCTATTTGTCAGATATCTTGTGCTTCCCAGTGGGTTGTTCCCCAGCGGAATGTTTTTGGGCCTCTACCCTCATAACTGGTAGTTGTAAGTCCTACTTTTCCTGGCTTTCTTAACAGAATTTGTGGTTATACACCTTTTGTTCTCCAGCCAGAGTTTTGGTTTTCTACCTCATACCCGGTAGTTGTAAATCCTATTTTCCTGCTCTTCAGCAGTTTGTGGTTTGTTATAAACCCTATTTTGGTTTCCCGTGCGGATTTGTGAATTGTTCTATCCCCACGCGGAGTTGTTGGTCTTCTACCCCGTATTCGGTAGACGTAAATCCTAATTTTGTGGTTATCTTCATCTAGTTCTTGATGTTGATTTTCCTTTGCTTGTATAAGTTGCTCAGATCAGCACTTATATCCCTAGCAAGTCTTTTGCGGATAATTGCCGTATGCTAGCAATTTTATCCCCAATGGGTCCTTTCACCGTTTGCTAGTGATTGTGTTCCCCGGATCATTGGTTGTTTACCAATGCATCCCCAGCTAGTCTTCTTTGGATAATTGCCGGATGCTTGCAATTTATCCTCAGCAGATCGCCTTTCATTTACCCTTTTGTCGGTAATGTCTGTTGCTCCTTTTGATTGGTCATCATTATATACCTATTCTGGTATCCCGATGCCTTTCTTTCCGGATTTTTATCCTTAAACAACCCAGTAACCGGTTCAGGATAATCTTCCATGCGAGTATATTATTCACGGTCTGCCGGTAATGAATAATATGTCTCATGCGCTCTTTAGTTGGAATCCTTTGTTGATTTTCCCCAGCTGAGCAAGATTCGTATTCTTTGTAGAATCGAATAGCCATCCTTTAAACAAGTCTGCTGTTCTAGCTTTCTTTCGGATGATGAGTGTCTTGGAACACACACCAATTCACGATTTTTTTGCCATCCTTTAACCAGTTTGTGTTCAGGATGATGAGTGTTTTGGAACACACACCAATTCACGTTTTTGCCCATCCTTTAACCAGTTTGCGTTTTGGATGATGAGTGTTTTGGAACACACACCAATTCACGATTTTTTTGCCATCCTTTAACCAGTTTGTGTTCAGGATGATGAGTGTTTTGGAACACACACCAATTCATGTTTTTTCAGCCATCCTTTAAACAAGTCTGCTGTTCTAGCTTTCTTTCGGGTGATGAGTGTTTTGGAACACACACCAATTCACGTTTTTTCAGCCATCCTTAAACAAGTCTGCTTTTCTAGCTTTCTTCAGGGTGATGAGTGTCTTGGAACACAAACCAATTCACGATCTCGGATCTTATCCTTAAACAACCCAGTAACCGGTTCAGGATAATTTTCCTTTCGAGTATATTATTCACGGTCTGCCGGTAATGAATAATATATCTCATCTGAGTATTCTATCCACGTTCTGACGGTAATGGATATTATATCTCGTACGCTCTTGAGTCAATCTTTTGATTGTTTTTCCCTCAGAGTAAGATTCATTTTCCTTGTGGAATTGAATGTCCATCCTATAAACAAGTTTGCTTTTCGCTCTCTTCAGGATGATGAGTGTTTTGGAAGTGAAATCCAATTCACGCTTTGGTCGGTCACCTATTATATACCCAGTAACCGGTATCCTTGGTGTTCCCTCCTTTCTGCTCCCTATTATGACCTCGGTCCCCCTGTGGAGTCAGATTTTTCCTGAGTTTGTTACCCGTATGCCCGGTAACATCTCATTTCTTTGTCGCTTCCCTCAGTGGAACCTTTTGTTGCTTCTCTTCAGGAGTCAGCTTGTGTCTCTCCAATGGATTTATTTTCCTTTGGAATTCTTTTCCCCAGTGTGAGTCCTTCATTCCCCAGTGATTGCTCCAGTCTGTTCTGTTTTCCTTAATCAGAGTCGTGTTTCGATCACGTTGTGTCAGTTTTGTTTTTCCCCAGTTTAGAGTCGTGTATTGTCCACGCATTTATTTTTCTTTTATTATCCCCATAGAGTCTTGTTAGAGTCTCTGTTCCTGGTGAGTGTATTGCTCCGATGGATCGTCTTTTCTTCTGTGTGAATCATATTCCCCACAGAATTTGTGTCTTTTGCACGCATACATTTGCATCATGAGGTCTCTTAGGGACCAAAATTTGTCTCATTACTGTTATTTAAGCCCATTCTACCGCGTCGAGATGAAGATTTCTAAACTTCACTTCTCCGGCTAGAATGACCTTAAATAGGGGCATCTGTAAGACCCCAATTTTGGGCCCTAAGATCCCTCATGGCCCATATCATTCATATCATAACCTCAAGGATCAATGCATGCCTTTGTCCCCTCCTAGTGGGTTGGTTGCCTTGTGAGTTGATTCCTTGATCACCAAGCATACTTTGCATTTGTATATCTTTGCTTTCATATGTTTATCATTCAAAAGTACAAAAATATTGTCAGTCTAACCTTGTTGCTTGCAGTTGAAGTAATCATCAGCAATTAGGTCAAAGTCAGTCATTGATCAGTCAAAGCAATGGATGGTGGCCATTCTTGCAGAATTTGGGCATCATGATCAACAATCAAAGGTTCATACAACTTGAGACATCATTTGAAGTCAAGTTCTCAAGGAATTAGGGTTTTGAAATCATCAGAAGAAGTTCAGTCACTCAAAACCCTAGAAAAAGTCAACAGAAAAGTCAACTTGGTCAACTGTGGATTTAATCAGAGATTTGATGGATATAATTGATCTGGAGGAGTTCATTCATGCTTGTATAAGCCTCATCTATCATATCAAACCTCATCAGGGAAGGAAATCAAGTCAAACAGAAATTTTCCAGAAATAGAAAGTGGACCTGTAATTTCAACTGCCAAAAATGGAAACTTCTTGATCTTAAACTTACATCATGATACAAGCTCCAAATGAATTTTTGCCCAACATGAAAGTTGAAGATCTTGTCTTCCCATTTTCAAAAAGTCCAAGAACTCTCAAATCCCATGTGTGGTTGTCAAGATATGATCAAATCATTTTCACCAAATTTTGAACTTCAACAAGCCATATCTCTCAAACCATAAGGCCAAATTTGGTGGGGTTTTTTCCTACAAACCACATTTTTCACCCTCTTTCCAAAAATATAAATTTCATGACCTAAAACCTTACCATTCAAAATGGCATTTTTGGACCTTTTGCATTTAAATCAAAGTTTGACCAAACTTTGACTTTTGGCTTTTTTGACTTTTTCTTGATTTGGCCAATTGGGAAATGTTCCATATCACATTTGTGATTTGTCTCAAGCCTTAAACCATGTCTACACCATCATTCTACTACATTTTGGATCAAAATGCAAACTTGGCAATTTTGCAAAATGGCTTCAAAGAGTAAAAACCAGTAAAGCATTTCACTTGTACAACCAAAACAGCAACATGTTGTCCTTCTTGCAGCCTGTTGCAGGCCCATTTTCGTGCATCCCTACACCCTCCCATATCCACTTACACAAAGTTAGCAAAATGGCAATTGGTTTTCATTAAGCTAAATCAACTTAGCACTTGGATTAATAATGTTAAACAGACCTTTATAAGGCCATTTGCTGTCAAATAAACCCTAGAGTGATAGCCTCCAAGCACAGAAAACATTGATCCTCTCCTTCTTGCATTTTGACACCTTGCAATTTCTGCACGAAAAAACTTGAAAGAACTCGAGTGACCATTGGTTCCCTCATCATCCAACCAACCTTGGAAGCTTTGTGGATTTTTGATTCTCAGCGGGAACCCTCTCCATGTTCTGTTTTTTCATTTCAAAGCACAGCAATGGCAGATTATGATGTAGTAACTTCCAAGCATTAATGAACTGAAGCTATCCAACCATTCATCGTTTCCAAGTATCTGAAGCATCTGTTTGAGCTGGTCACCACCAAAACCACACTGTACCATCGAGTTCTTCAATTTAGGTAAGATTTTCAACTTCCTTATTTGTCCAAATCATACCATATATCATGAAGATCCCTCTTTGTTGATTGTCGTGAGCTATAAGTTGTTGAAAATGGTTAGCTGTTAGTAAAGATATGTCAATCTGAAATTTGATGTTCATGTGTGTTTTGGTTTGCTGCTCTTTAGTTAGTTTGTTTTAAGGAGAATGGGTGTTGGATTATGCTTATTCTTGGTCTAATGATGCTATTGGTATGTTGATTTTTTTTGTTCTGTGCATGATGGAATTTCGAATGCATAGTGATGATGAGTGTTGGCTGCTGTTCTTTAAACCCTAGAAGTCTGTTCAAAAAAAAACTCCCGTGTTTGTTTGTTTTGCTGGTAGTTGATGATGTTTTATGGCCACGACCATTTGTTAATGTTGTTGTTCTGGTTGATTGATTAAGACTGAATGATGAACCATTGCTGTTGTTTGTTTGCTTGTTGGTTGGAACTTCAATTAATGATGGATTTTGATGAACACATTATGCTATTGCTGAACCATGGCTGCTGTTTGAACCTTAGAACTTGCCCAGGTTTTTTACATTGAATGTGTAGGGTTTGTGTTGTTTAGGTGCATGAGTATGGTTGCATCATTGCCATATTGTGTTTTTTTCCTGCTGTTGGAATTTTGCTGTTAGTTGAGCAACATAAGCTTGACTTGCTGTTTTGCTGTCTTAAGCTGACCAGAAAATCCACATAATTGATGTTTGATTGTGTTGGTCATGGATGTTTGACTTGTGTGTTGTTACATGTTGCTGTTCACTTGTTGTTGTTTTTTTTTGATCGATTGATTGAAGCTATCAACCATGCTGCAAATTGATGATGAACTTGATACCATGCTCATTGCTGTTATGAAACCTTACTGCAGTTTAGAAAAACCTCATGAATTGCATTTGAATGCTGAATGCTATGCTGCTATGTGCTTTTGCTCATGTGTTGGGTGATTTAAATAATGAACATGATGCTGCATGAATTTCCAGAAAATCTATGTGAATGATGATTACATGATCTTGATTGTGTGTTGCTGTTGTTGCCAAACCATGTTGCTGCTAAAACCCTCATACTGTTTCCAGAAGTCCAACTCATGCATTTTGGTTGCTGTGTATTATATGTCGTATAAGCATATTGAGTGTATTATCATGAGTGTACATATGCCTTGCTGTTGAGTGATTTTGCTCAAAACCTGTTTGATGCTGATGATGAACATTGGATGATGAATGAAAGTGCTGCTGTTATGATGATGTTGAAGTTGATACCTTGCTCATAAGTTTCGACTCTGCCCAGATTTTTGCTTGATTAATTGTTGTTTTGGTTGTTGGTTAAATGGTAGTGTCCATAGGCTGTATTTGATTATTGATGTTTGGTTGTATTTTGTTTTTAATTTCTGGTCGAATTGCATGATGAATATTGGTTGATGAATGAATGTTGTTAAATGCCAAACCCTAATGTTACATGCCAAACCCAGAAAAGTTGAATGCCATTGGTTGTTGTTGCAATTGTTACTGTTCCATTGGATTGGGACCAATGGAAACATTTCCTGGGCGCGCTCAAAACGCTGCCGTTTTACTAAATGAGGCCCTGATTTACTGAAATGCCATTCTGTTGACTTGTGTTGACCAATTGCCATGCCTATTGTTTCATGCTTCATCCAATTGTTTCATCCAACTTCACAAATTAATTTCTCATTCACATTTCATCCAAAAATCTTGAAATTTTTTCCTCATGATCATGAATGTGTCCTTCATTTAATTGTGATTTTTAATGATTTTTCCATTGGCTGGATTTTTTATGGTAATTATTTTCTTGACATGTATGCCAAAATGATACCCTTTGCCATTTCAATTGTGAAATACTCATGTTATATCCAATGAGCTTGAAATTTTTTGTGGTGAAACTAGACACATTGACCTTCATTTCCATATAAAGTGTGTGCATTTATCATTTGTGGATTGAGAGTTATGATTTTCTGAAGTTATGTGTTGCATTTGTTGCTATACCATGATCAAGCATTTTCACAATTTTTGTTCACACACTTCCCTACATCCAAATGACTCCAAATTTTGCATGAATGATCCTTCACATGTCTAGTTTGTGTATGAATTTTCTTGGAATTAATCTTGCTGTTTTCCATTTGATTGAGAATTTTCTTCCATACTTGGTCATTTGTTGACTTTTTGTGCTATACATTGCCAAATCTTTTGTGAAATTCTCATATCATATTGTATGTTCATGAAATTTCATATGTGATAACTAGACTCCTCAAGCTTTGCATTGGTGTTAATCTCATTCATTTCTCTTCTGTTTTCAAATTGATATGATTTTTTGAAGTTGACCCATGCTTGTTGACTTTCACCATGCTTACTTGAATTTGGTTTGACTTCATGATTTTTGTTGACTACCTTCCTCTCATCCAAATGCCTTGAAATTTTACATGCTTGCTATGTTAGATGTTAGGATTGAGTGTGATTTATTTCATAATTTTTGAGATTGTTTGAGTTGACTTTTGAATGAAGTCTTTGCTGTTGACTTTTGTATGCTTCTCTTGCCATGCTTTGCATCCTTTTGCATATGAAATGACCATGATGCATGATAGAATTATGAATCCAATTGAGAATGCTTCTTGAATGTTTAAACTTGGTTTGGGTTGACTTTTTCTTGCTGCCTTGACTTTTTCTTTCATCTTTGACCCTAGGCTAGTCCTAGTGGTCTTCTAAGCTTATGTTGAGTTCATCTGTTTCAGGTTAAGCACCGATGCCTTGAGGATCATTCAAATATTTGTTTGAGTTGAATTATATGATGTGCTAACCTTTGTTTTGTAGGTGACTCATATGCTTGAGTCTTTGTGCCTTGCACAATTGTTCCCTCTGGGGTTGACTATTGGGTTATTTCCTTTTGATTTTGACTGTTGAACTGTTTGCTAATAAGTTTGACTTTTTCAGGTACTTTAGTTGCCTAAGTTCTTTGAACTTGCTTGCTTGCTTTGCTATTTAGCATTTGCTTTGAGGTATAAACATTTCTTCTTCATGTAGTCTGGAGACCCGGTCTGTTATTTGACCGGGCAAACTGTCTGAAGTCCTCCTTAAGAGGCAATGCCTGTGTTTGTTTAAATTTGTCCTAAGCAGGAAAAGTCCTTCAAGTAAGGCAATTGGTGGAAGGTAGGGATAAGCAATCTATCCCCCACTATTCAGTGTGTCCTCTCTTTGCTCCCATTACATGGTTGAAGCAATGAGATAAATACCCAAGATCTAATCGAGTCAACAATGTGGAGAGAGTTCCTACTTTCTGAACTCCCACACTTTCTTTGATGCTCTCTCTGATATGAGATTGAAGCAATGAGGCACACCCCTCATCTCCTTTTCATCTGCTTCACCTGAGCCCCTCAATGGTCAGGTTAAGAGCGACACTTACCTATTACAGTGGGCTGTTAAAGTCAAACCCTCTTGTGTGAGCCCCCATTGTTTGGCTATAGAGTGTGTTGTTTGATATTCATTGCTTGATTGATTGCTTCATATGTACTTGTTTGCCTATATGCTATGCATTTATCTTCATCATCAATTGCCATTAATGCATGATCATCTCATTTGCTTTTGTGATGTTATCATTGTTGTTTGCCCATTGAGGACAATTGTAAGTCCATTGCTTTGGCATTTGCTCCTGTGATATGGAAGGATAGAGTGTAAGACCTCATTGGTCACTCATATCTTCTGTTTATCTGTGTGTATGTGAGGATACAGTTATAAGTCCCTGTAAGTTGGCATCTGTTGTCCTGTGATCATAATGTGATCTGTTTGATTTGTATGTGAGGTTGCAGTTATAAGTCCCAGCAAGTTGGCATTTGCATTCCTGTGATCATATTGTTGCTTTTGTTCTTGTATGTGAGGATCCATTGTAAGTCCCTGTAATGTGGCATTGGATTTCCTAGGACCATACTGTGAAGTTAACCTAAGTCCAGACAGATTGGCAGTTAACTTCCATGTTTCATCTTTGTTTTCTTTTGAGGAGATTAGTGTAAGTCCATTGAGTGGCATCTGATATCCATTTCTGTTTTAGGAGACTGGTGTAAATCCATCTATTGGTATCCGGTATCCGCCTTTTTTTTTTCTTTGTTTCAGGAGATTAGTGTAAGTCCATTGAGTGGCATCTGATATCCATTTCTGTTTTAGGAGACTGGTATAAGCCCATTGATTGGCATCCGGTATCCGCCTTTCTTTGCTTTGTTTGTTTATTATTATCCATTGCTATTCCAAAGGACACACTTGAATCATCTGCTATATGATTTCAAGAAGTGAACCTTCTAAGAAGTTTTACAATCCATCCTCATCCATTCATCATTCACTATGTCCTAGACTTTTCACACTTTATCTTTCAAACTTGACATAAGTGTTGTGCAAACTTCTTCATGTTTTTCTAACTAAAAACCTGGACCCCGAGTCCTTGACTTTTTTCAAAACTTCATTTTCATAATACTTCTTTGAATCAATCCTAATCATACTTTGACCTCATTTTCATAAACACAATCAATTAACTTCACTCATTCACTTGTTTTGGCTTTGTCCATTAATCTTTTCATGCATTAGCCATAGGTTTCAATTATCTTTGTGGTTGATGTAAATCTTGCCTATCCTTAGTGAGTCGACAGTAAGACTTCCGTACTTCAAACAGGGCTAACCCCTCTAGTACGTCGAAGCTATCCTCGCATGGTGGATGTGGTTTTTGGTCGAGTGTTCTCCCATTGATAATGAAAAGCCTCAGTGCTTGTGTTTAAAACTGAATCCACCAACTTTTGGAAATCTTTTAGCCGAACTACGGCGTTTTGATCCTTACCTTTGATGGAAGGTACGTAGGCAGCGGGTTTATCCGTTCAAACCCAATAAATAAAAAAATTGTATATTCTTTTCTCATCATCCCAATCATGTTTGCACAATATTTTTGTCATAACAAATAACAATCTTTTACAACAAGTGTGAAAAGGGCTCCCTAGGAGTACCTAGGACGTAGTGGGTGCCTAACACCTTCCCATTGCGTAATTTACCCCTTACCCAGAATCTCTGATCTTTTTATTAGTTTTCTACGTGTAAAACTTCTTAGGCTTTTGTTCGCTTTTTAGCCAGTCCTTTGGATAAATAAAAGTGCGGTGGCGACTCGAAATATTTCAATGTATCTCCTAGCTTATGATTTAATCGATAGATCATATAGCGACGAATACACCGCTACAGTGTCTATTACAACTTTGATGTTTGGAGTAAGAGCTAATACAACTTTTATGAGCATGTTATATGAGGAAACATTATAGGTCATTTTGGACTAATACCATTGAACAAGTGATTTTCCTCAACTTCAAAAATGAATAACTCACTCATCCAAAATCCAAATGATGTCATATTTTTCACCATTTTGAAGGTTTTTTTTTAAATATCTACAACTTTTATGAAGACCCTTTTCTCATTTGGAGCTCACATGAAAAGTTAGGCAAGATGGAATAATTGAACATGTGTGTAAGACCCCAATTTTGACCCTAAGATCTCTCATGCAATTTCATCATAAGCATTAGCATTGGGATCATACCTTGGCATCATCCTTACCCCTCTTTCATTAGGTTTGTTTTGGGAGAGATCACCAAGCACTTTGTGATTGTATCATACTTGTATTTTATCATTTTACTAACCAAAATACCAAAAAAATATGTCTTTGTATTTGCCTAACTCTTTTGTAGGTAGGGCATGATCACATTGATTTATCAAGTTCATATCTAGAGTTTGAGACCCTCATGAAAAAGAACACAACCATGGATTGATACAAGGATGGTCACAAGCATCATATATGAGTCCCAATGATCTATAAATGTTATTTTGATCAAGTTTTCTTCAAGAGTTTGAGGGTGATTTGCCTTGGAAACCCTAGTTTGACTGGGTATCTTGAGTAACTTCTCCAACAAGCTATCTCACCAATTGATCAAATTTCTCAAGGGACACTTCAAAATTCATCATCTTATGCATATATGATCTACCATGAGCCTATAAAGTCAAGAGAATTGAAGATTAACAAGTTGGTTGATGGTGGTTGGCCAGATGAATTCATCTGATCAAAACTGGGTCTCCCTAGACCCTATCTCCTACAATTTTCACCATATGAAAATGATTCCAATAGGAAACTTACCCTAAATTATATTCCAAACAACTTTCATGTTGAGACCTAGATCTAGTTTTGCTTGGAAAATCATTTTCTATGTTGAAACATTATAGGTCATTTTGTCTAAACCCTAATTTGAAAGTCAACTTCCCAAGGCCATAACTTGCTCAATTTTTATGATATGAAAGATTTCCAAGTTGAACGATCAAATTCAAGGTGTCTACTTCAACTTTTATGTTTGGAGTGAGAGATAATTAAACTTTTATGAGCATGTGATATGAGGTTACATTATAGGTCATTTTTTACCTATACCATTGAACAAGTGATTTTTCCAAACTTAAAAAATGCATAACTCTATCATTTCAAATCCAAATGACATGAAATTTGTGACCATTTTGAATTTCTTTGAAATATCTACAACTTTGATGGAGACACGTTTCTCATTTGAAGCTCATATAAAAAGTTAAGCAAGGTGGAATATTAAGATATATGACTTGACACTTAGAAAAAATTTCAATATGTTGAAATTTTCAAACTTCCACCTCAAAATTCTCCATGATCCAAGCTCCAAATGAAAAAGTGTTGAACATGAAAGTTGTTCCTCTTGATCTAACCTTTTGAAAAAGTCCAAGTTCATCCATTTTGGACAAGAATTGAAAAGGTTGTGCATGGCTTGAACGTTGCATCATCATTTGGCAAGATTGAACTTCAAACTTCCATGCATATTTGCCTAGCATCCCAACATGATCTAAGACTTGTTTACACTCAATTATGGACCAAAATCAATGATCTCATGGGCCTGTACACGCCCATGCACTCATGCATCACTCATCGCCAATTTTGGAAAATCATTTGGAAGGTGCAAATATCACATGATCCAGCTATAAATAGAGCTCCATATGCTCAGAATTGAACACACATTCGCGCCAGCTTTGATCCTAAACCCCTAACCCTTCCATTTGAGAGGATAATCCTGAGAATTTCATCTTGAAATTGAGTTTGAATCTCACTGTTTTGAGATTCAAAACTCCAGGGATCCAAGACCTTTTGTGCATTTCATTCTACTTCTGCAAGCATTCTGAGTGAGATCAAGCACGAGCCAAAGTAAGAACAGTTGAATCCAGACCTGCATTGAAGGTATTTTCCAGAAAATTTCATCTCTTCGATTCTCTCTCAATTCTCTTGATTCTTTGGTTGTCTGAAGTCCTACCAATGCAGGCAAGAAGATCGAGTTGCTTAGAGGTCAAATCTAAGTAACTCAGTTGACATACCTCAAAATTCAACTCCTCATATCTTTCTATATATGAGGAGTTAGTTAAAATTGGGGTCAGATTCGTGCTCTACGCCATTTTTTCTTTCAGATCGTGTCCTCCTTTTTCATTTTTTTGATGGTAATGAGTGAACCAGTTCGGTCAGGGTCACCGGAGAAGATGACCGGCCTTTGGATGCCGATGATGTGTTGGCATGGTTCAGAGCCATTGATCCCTTTTAAATTATTTTAATCTCGTGCGTTGTTTCTAATTACCACTCATGTGCCGCGTTGACTCAAGTCTACCATGGAACGCGCGCTGGTGGCCACTTGATCTGCCACCTCAATTAATGAGGGAGATCAAGTGGTCCATATTTTTTCTGATTTTTTGAATTTCATTTTAGTTGCTTTATTTTCATTAATTCATATTAATTTTAATATTGATCCAAAAAATATGAGTTTCACCAAATAATTTCAAATAATTTCCTATTTCATATTCTGAATTAAAATTATTTTTTTGGACCATTATTAATATTTTTCATGATTTAATTGATTTTTCATTTGTTTTTAATTGTTTAAAAATACTTTTAAGTCTTCAAAAATTCTGAAAAATTTTCTCCAAGGACCTTTGACGTTGTTTGACCTATGATAAATCTCATGGCCATTTATTTGGTGTTTTGATGAGGTTTTAGGAATTTGATAAACCATATTCAATTAAAATGCATTATTTTAGTATTTTTAATTTGAATAAATGCCAAATAATTTTGTTGACCAATTGTGATGACTTAATTGTCTTTGATTTTTGTTGTTGGGCCTTGGTCAAGGTTGATTTGACTTTGTCAAGTTAATATCATTGGATTTAGGGGATTTATGGAGTGTACATTCCATCTCCCAAAATGAATGGATGATATTAATTTGGTAAAAGTCCTCCTTTGATCAATTTGAGTTTTCATTTATTCCCCTCCCTCTTCATCTCATTCCCCCCTTCTTTATGCATTCATCTCATTTGGCCTATGATATCTCAAAATCCTAAAGCTAGTTGATTGAAAAATTAACATGAGTATGGATGAGATTAGGTCACACCTTTTGCATATTCTTTTTGTGTGTGGTATGTTTCATGAGAATAGTCCATAATACTATGTCTCTAACATGCATTAACACCAAAACTCTATTGCCCGACCTCAAATAGTTGTGACTTCTATACAAGTCCAATTACGATTGCTTAACATAGCGCTAAATTTATCACATAAAAGGCATAACATTCTAGTTAGTGAGATTGTAAGTCTCCCCTCTTTCATGGCATTGTGTGGAAACTTGGTCTTTTTTCCTTCCTTTGGAAGATGTCTTGGTTCAAGGATCCATGCTTGTGATAAGTGGGTTGAGTGTTCTCCAAAGAATGTCTAAAAATGAAAAGCAAAAGCAAAACAATACTAACTTCTAACCTATTAACAACTAACTTTTAATTTCAAGTCATTTACTTTAATGTCATTTAATTCTAGCTTTCATACATTTGCCATTGTTCATATCATTCTAATTGTTTATGTTAATGCAATTTTCACTTTTTCCACTTGGACCATATTGTGTGATACTCCTTTTTTGTATACACTTTGCTTGTTTGTATGGTCTTTGAACATTAATGTACGTAATAACAACAAAAACCCTAAAAAACTTTTGTGTGGACTGTTGGCTTGATCTTGGACAAATGGACTTAGAACTTAGGCAACATTCCTATGCTAAAGGACTTGGCCAATGCCAACTTGTTGAGAAACCAAGTGCTTGCAATTTGAAACTGCATCTGATACATCATTCAAGATCCCTCTGAGTTCATCTGCAACATGATCATTGTGAAGCTGTTATTTTGAACCTGTGACTTATGAAATTCATCTGCTACATGGGCTAATTTTAAAGAAGATCATGGAATGGCTAAATCTTGGATATGGCTATCTTTATTTGATGCCTTTGCTCTTCAAGATAATATAATTGTGCATTTGTATGTTGCTTGATGTCGCAACGCGAAAAACAACCGGCGGGAAAATACAGAGCCGCCACCGACGCTATTCATCCTATGACGGAAAGGGAGCGCAAGACTAACCTAAGAAAGGGAAAGGAATGGTCTTACGACCAGAGATTACAAGGTACGGGAGTCGGTTACGCAAGGGGAAGGTGTTAGCACCCCTCACGTCCGCCGTACTCGACGGGATCCACGCTCAAAAGATAGCTTCAAAGGAAAGGAAAAGAGTTGCTAATAAACTGCTCAAAGAAAACTGCACCAAACTGGAATAATAGACAGGTGAAAGAAGAAAGAAAACAGAGGAAGTGGACTCGGCAGGATGTTGCATCCTGGGCCTACGTAGTTTGTCAGAAACAAACATCAGAGTCAACGTAGTTCGGGAAAGGGAGACATGCTCGCTAGGACATCGCATCTTATGCCTATGTATCTTCTCTATCCAGAGAAGAATCAGAGCACTCGTAGCTCGGCTAACGTACGCCGAAACAAGACACCAAAAAGGAGATGTTGAGACGTCAAAGAAACACTCAAAAGGAAACAGAATGCCAATACATGGACTTATATCCAACTCCTAACAATAACAAACAAAAGGAAACAGAATGCCAATACATGGACTTACACCCGACTCCCAACAATAACCAAACAAAAGGAAACAGAATGCTAATACATGGACTTATATCCGACTCCTAAGAATAACAAACACTAACCAGCGAACACCAAAGATGAACCCCAAATGATAATAATCATCACGAATGAACCCCAAAGATGAACCCCAAGTGAACCCCAAGCGAATATCAATCGTCACAAATGAACCCCAAAGATGAACCCCAATATGAACCCTAAGTAATAACCATCATCACAAATTAACCCCAAAGATGAACCCCAAATGAATAACAAGTAACCAAAGTGAACCCCAAAGATGAACCCCAATATGAATGACAATCGTCATAAAATGAACCCCGAGATGAACCCCAATATGAACCTCAAATGAATCTTAAAGATGAACCCCATAAGGTATAAACATACCACACACGCCTACGCTGGACAAATAAGTACTCACACCAAAACAGAGAAGAAGGTGAACACACACAAAACAACACAGCAAAAAGAAAAAGGGTGAACACACACACAAAAAAAAAGAAGCAAAAGGGTGCCCGGAGAGATTGCTCACAACCTCTTGCCTACGTATCTCATCTGGTATGAGAATCAGGGCGACGTAGTTCCTCTTAACAGGGGTACAACACTCTCCTAACCAGAGACCAGGGAGACAACAAACTAATAGGGAGACTAAGACTCGAGCCTAATAGTTGTCATGTAATCAATATCCCTAAGTTGAGGTCTCTAACATGCATTCAACTTCCTCAGAAATCAATCATACAACTCCTACAGAAATGGAGATGAGAAGAGGAAAGCAGATAAAGACACCAGCACAAGTGAACAAGCATCACACACTATATCCATACAAGAGACCCAAACAATGGGTGGGCTTTAGTCAAGAGGGGTCATATCAACCTCGACAAACAAGCCAAACTGTAAGAGGTAATCTGTAGCTCTTAACCACTGACATTGAACGTCAGGGTGAGCAGATCAAAATGGTAATGAGGATGAGACCTCATAGCTCTTAACCCTGGCCAGGGTGAGATCATGCCAAAGAAAGCGTGGGGATCCAGAAAGTGGGATCCTATTCCACTTGACAGACTCTGTACAAAGATCTAGGGTACATGTTTAGAAGCATCAACACGTAGTGCGAGCATAAAGAACGAGACATTGAATAACTGGGGATTGGCTGCTAATCCCTTCTATCCGTCAATTGCCTCTTCTCTTGGAGGTCTTATCAAATAACACATGCCTCTTCTTGGAGGTCTTTGGGCACAATATTAAACAAACACAAACAGAGCCTTTGAAGGAGGACTTGCCAGCAAAATGCCTGCCAAAAAGGTGACAGGACTTCCAGACTACATGAAGTAAGAAGCTAACTACCTGAGTGGTGTGTCAACCATAATCCAATGCTCAAGCAAGAGCAAAAGCAAGCAAGCAACTAAGGTACCTGTACAAAGACTAACCAGTCAGTACTTCAGTTATACAACCAGAAAACAAGTAGTGAAACTCTCCCACAGTTTTACAATTCAATGCAGGAGTGTCCTAGCACTCAAATGAGCTCATGAGTTCACCACATCAATTAAAACCCTACAAAACAACAATAGGTTAGTACTCAAATGCATTTGTATCTCATAAGATGAGAACAAATCCAACCATCAATGATAAGTGTCCAAACCTGAAACAACAAGCAAAGTTAGTTTATGTACAAAACCCTAGTACAAAGACAAGATTCAAAACCTAACCAAATGACCAAAACAGAACCCATCCTTCTACACATTACACCTTCAAACACTCCTCAAAATGTCCTCAAAAGGACCAGCATCAAATCAATAATCAAATGCCTCAAATTGCCTATGCCATGCAATGACCAAAAATATGCACAAAATGAACTTCCAACTTAGAAAATTCATATCAAATCAGAAATACATGCAATGACCTTCAGATTTTTTGTACCAGTTCTTCATGTCATGAATGTTCAACATGCAAAAAATCAAATCCAGAATGATACAAATGCCATGTGAACAAAAATGCACCAATTCAATGTCAAAAATGTGACACAAATTGTCACATTTTTCTCTATGTGTCAAAAATGATGATAACATGTGAGAAAAATTCCAAACCAGTGACCAATAATTCATATTATGTATGAAGGTCATGTATGCAAAAGATTGGATCAAATGGCTCAAAGATGAGGATTTCACAATGCATTGAATGCAATAGGTCAATTTAGCACCACATCAATTCAAAAATTCACAAATAAAAATCCAACCAACAAAAATTCATGAAATCAACACCATAAAAATATAGACAACAATACAAAACCATGAAAAAAATTGGGACTCAATTGGACCATTTTTGCATTTTTTATGAATTAATCAAAATAACCAAAACAAATGAAATATTATATGAATAATGGAGGGAAATGACAAATATTCAAATAAACCAGAAAAATCCTGAACCGTTGGATGTGGCGTGCTCAGGAGATCAACGCTCCTCATTCAAATAGTGAAACGCACCGTTTCACTAATTGACTCAGCATGCACAATAACAAGTCAAAGCTTGCGTGGCCTTGGTCAAGGGAGCCTTATCCAATCAAACATCCACGCAAGGCAACACATGGAACACAGTCAGCTAAACCCTAATAACACACAGACGCCGGAGCTACAGATCCGGTCGTCTTCTCCGGCGAGACGCGCGATGGCGCCGCCGTGAAGAATTCCAAAAATCCACAAGGCTTACACCATTCGACGCGTCTTTCAACATAGATTCCCAATATGACTTTGATTCATCCTAATTCTACATGGATTTTGCAAATCGAAGAGGAGAAGTTTCTAGATCTAAACTTACATTCAACACTACAACCTCAATTCTCAACCAATTTCAATTCTAAGCATATATCCATGACCTATGCAACACGATCTACCAATCTATGACTTAAAATCAGCAAAAGAAGGAAGTGAATTTCAACTCACCTAAAATGGAAGTCTCTGAAATCGTGTCCTCACAAGCTATGAAGCTCCAGATCCACTCCTATGAACTTCTGTTGAAGCTTTGTGCAAAGAGAATTGGATGAAACTTCTTGAATCTACTTCAATTTCCAAAATCCATCAACATGAGAAAGCTCTTGAACTGCTTGAAATCTTGATGAATTGCACCAAACCAATGATGATTCTTGATCAGTGAAGCATGAGGATCATGAATATGCAAAAATATTTGATAGTTATGTGGAAAAAAATGGAAATTCGAAGAGAGAGAAAGTTGAGAGAGTTTCTTGAATTTTGATCTCAAAAGTTAGTTATGGCAGTTATGATTAGGGTTTCTGTTTTTATATCTCATGCTAATCACAATGCTAATCCTCTTTTCCATTGGTTAATCATGATTAGTGACTTATGAAGTAAATTGAAAAAATGCAAAATGAGCCCTTGTAGCCATAATCCACGTGCTCCTCTCCATGTTAAACTTCTAATTCACTTAAGAACATCCAATGGTCATGATTTGAGTATTTGTTTGCTTGCATCTCAAGCCAAAAATGAATGGTGGAGATTTCCTCCAATTTGCACATGTTGTGAAATAATGAATATACATGCCTCCCTCATGCATGGCAATGGCTTATTTCCACTCAAATATGGTCCATGAAGCATGCTGAATTGAAGCCTTGCCTTGGTTCTTTGTGAATATTGACTTGTAGCATGATACCACCCTTTGAACAAATGTGAAATAATGAATATTTTGAACATGATTCCTCTTGCACAATTGAGTCAAATGATGCAAATTTGAGATTCCTTGAACATGAGAAGCATTTTGCAAAAAGAATGAACCAATTTGGAGCATTGTATCAAAAGTTATGCCATTTTGAATTTCCATGCACACCTTGTGATCAAATGACCATAACTCCTTAACCATTCATCATATGGACATGAATTAGGACTTTTTAGAAAGGGGAGACAAAGATCTACAACTTTCATGTTCACCAAAAATCCATTTGAATTTGATGTTGAAAAGTCAAGTTGAATGTGGACTAAAAACTTGCCAAATTTGGAAACTTTGAATTATAGGTCACTTTCCATTTTTAGTAACTTTTGCCATGACCTTTGAATCTTCAAGATGGATGTTTATAATGATGAATGGACCTCTTTTAAACATTATTGAGGTGTCTCAACTCATTTCCCCACCTCATAGCCCTCAGTTGACTGCATAGTTGACTTTTTGGTCCTCATATGACCTTGAAATGCCTTGATCCACTTGAGCCTCTACCACTTGGGGAAATTGATCAAAAATGAAACCCTAGCTCATGTAAGCCCCTTATGATAATCATGTGACCCTCATCCCAATAAAATATCTCATCTCTTTAAAAATCCCTTGTTGGAAGAATGGCATTGATTAGGGTTGACCAGAGGTCACAACCCTAATCCAAAGGAACTTGAGAATGAACTATGAAACCCTTGATGATGATAGAACCATGATGATGGTAATATATCCTTGCAAACAAGATGATTCTCAAGACCTTTGAAGAATCAAGAAACCCTAATTGAAGCCCATACCCTCAGATGGTTGATAATCAATTCATAGAGACCCTCAGGCTTGAATCATGTAACTTCTCCATCTTTTGAAAAGACTTTGGAGGACGACCTTCTTATCTTCATATGATATGCAAAATGCAATGCCTAATGCTCTAAACATGAAATGCAATGTGTCAAACTAGTCTCAAGAAGAGGAGGGCAAATTTTGAGGTGTTACAGCTGCCCCTATTCAATCCACTGTGAACCTGTCGATATGAACAGCCTCGGCTTTCAGATGATCAGGGTGAAGAGTGGTTGAATACCAAGAACAAACGAACAATTTGCACTCTACTGGAATTTCACACTGAAGTGAAGTGAAGTAACAATGCCTATCAGAATCGGCAAAGAGGTGGTCTTGAAAGAAGAATCCGTCTGGTACGGTGAGAGTCGGTCTGAATACCGAAAAAGAACATTAACCTGGATACCAAAATAAATGGTAACACATGAATAACCATGGCCTGAATGCCGCTCATCAGTCTGAATACTGGAAATGATTTCGATCTGAGCATCGGACGATATGAGATTATTAATGTCGGTCTGAACACCGAGAGACTGGCCTGAATGCCACTTTGGTCTAGATACCGGAAAAAATTGGCCTGAATGCCACAAGTTGCGTCGACTTGAATGTCGGAAACTTCTTCGATCTGCACATCGGAAAACTGACCTGAATGCCACAAGTTGCGTCGACCTGAACGTCGGAAACTTCTTCGATCTGAACATCAGAAAATTGGCCTGAATGCCACTTCGGTCTAAATATCGGAAAATCTGGCCTGAATGCCACTTCGGTCTGAATACCGGAAAGCTGACCTGAATGCCACAAGTTGCATCGACCTGAATGTCGGAAACTTCTTCGATCTGAACATCGGAAAATTTGGCCTGAATGCCACTTCGGTCTGAATACCGGAAAACTGGCCTGAATGCCACAAGTTGCATCGACCTGAATGTCGGAAACTTCTTCGATCTGAACATCGGAAAATCTGGCCTGAATGCCACTTCGGTCAGAATACCGGAAAACTGGCCTGAATGCCACTTCTGCTGGGAATTTTCTCTTTGTTATTATTATTTTTTAATTTTTTTTTTGAATTTTTTTTTTGCTTTTCTTGAACCCCCAAAAACTTCTTTGATTTTTCTTTCTTGGACCCCTACACAAATATTTTCCTTTCGCGCGGATGATCCCTGATCAACTTCATGTCACTCTCGCTACCAAACAATGAACCCCGTTCTCCAGAAGACACTCTACGTCTCCTTTTCTCCTGATGGACCCCGATCTCCGCGCTGATCGCGGAACGTTCTCCAATCTTCACTTCCATCTCCGAACGACGGAAATTCTTCCTCCAATATCGTGCTACTGGGAAATACAGTTGATTCAACTTCACGATGCCAAACTCCTCAGAGCAACATCTTCACCAACCAGCTAAACCAATTCTCAAACGGTAACCACGGCTCGAGACCAGTTTATGCTTGCAATGCCGATGCATGAACCTTACAGCGTAATGCTCCATAACCATGGAAATGCTACGCAATTAATTATGCAATATGCTATGCTTCTCTAAATGATGAATGCATAAAAAATATCCCCCTCAGGGGACAAGACAAGCAACTCTGCTGAGGAACTCGATATCACTCCAATCTCCAACCCTGTTTGGGATAACACTACTGCTGGGGAAAGGACAATCCTTACTAGAGATGACCTCCACTGAACTTGATCTGCTTGGCGACTTCACTGGGGAAAAACTACCAACGCATACCCCTGCCAGGGAAACAGCAACCTTCAGACCTGCTGGGGAAATAGCAATCTCAACCATGCTAGGGGAAATAGCAATCTCAACCATGCTAGGGGAAATACGGAATACCTAGCACGGAACACCCGTTGACTCGTCGAACCCTGGTATTCACCATCTAACCACAGTGTCAACTTTCCACTTCCTCAGACTTTGAAGAGTCTTCTTGATTAACCCTATAGGATCGTCGCAATTCTTTCGCCATCTTTACACCATTCTTCAACTCCTCGTCCCTGATTGGACCTTAAGGGAATCTCTTGTCAAAAGAAACGGTTCGCACCACAACCTGCAAGTGAGTGAAAATAAACCAACAGCACCTGCAAAAGAGATCGTTAGATAAAACGTGCCCTAGGCGTGCCAAAATTTCAACACCCAGGTCACTCAACCTTCCGAATAAGATTTCAAGTTTTCAATCCTATAAACATGCATTGGAAGGGACCCCTATGTCTCAAAATGCAAAGATTATTTATCAAAAGAAACGGATGTTTTTGCAATCAAAGCGGTAATGAAAACAAAAACAAAATTATTTGACTGAATATGCATTTTATTGATTGAAAAAGGTGGCTCGTAACTGAGCAGTACACAAGAAGCAATTCCTGAAAAGAGGTAATTGTGCACAAAAGAAAAATCTATCCTAATGGCAATGTGAACCTGTGATCTCATCGAGTTCCAACTCGGTTACAACCCATATGTCCTCAAGACTCTCCGCACTTTCTACCTTCTGAAACAAGACGCTTCCGACCGATCTCCGCTTTCAGATTATCCATGTGTCTTAACCAAAGTACAAACGACCATGCTAGACGCAGTTGTTCGTTTCATTCCCTCTTTTTCCTGGACCGCCCTTTCGGGTTTTCAGTCCACCGGGATACCCCCTTTTTGCCCAAGCCGCCCTTGTAGGGTTTTCGACTTGCCGGGTGTACAGTTTTTTTCTTTTTATCCCTAATTTTTTCCCGAACCTTTTCATTTTCATTTTTTTTGGTTCGCCGGGATGCCCATTTTTGCCTGGACTATTTTATTCTTTTCGTCCAGCGGGTCTCTTATACGAAGTATTTTTTAACTACGTCCGCATTCACAGGGGATGGAAAATCCTCGCCATCCATGGTCGTCAACAACAAGGCTCCGCCAGAGAAAACCTTCTTGACCACGAATGGTCCTTCATAATTGGGTGTCCACTTGCCCCGACGATCGTTCTGAGGAGGAAGGATCCTTTTCAACACCATATCTCCCACATGGTACACACGAGGTCGCACCTTTCGGTCAAAAGCACGCTTCATTCGCTGCTGGTACAACTGCCCATGACAAATGGCCGCCAACCTCTTTTCCTCGATCAGGCTCAACTCTTCATACCGAGTCCTTACCCACTCAGCCTCTTCCAATTTGACATCCATCAGGACTCTTAATGACGGAATTTGGACCTCAATTGGTAGCACAACTTCCATCCCATACACCAGCGAGAAAGGCGTTGCCCCAGTAGATGTACGCACCGAGGTTCGATACCCGTGCAATGCAAACGGAAACATCTCATGCCAATCCTTATAGGTCACGACCATTTTCTGCACAATCTTCTTAATATTCTTATTAGCCGCCTCTATCGCCCCATTCATCTTCGGACGATAAGGAGAAGAATTGTGATGCTCGATCTTGAACTCCCGACACAGTTCTGCCATCATCTTGTTGTTGAGATTAGAACCATTATCAGTGATGATTCTTTCGGGAACCCCATATTTGCAAATGATGTCTCTTTTCAGGAACCTGGCAACAACCTATTTCGTCACGTTTGCATAAGATGCCGCTTCCACCCACTTGGTGAAATAATCAATAGCCACTAATATGAACCGGTGCCCTTTCGAAGCCGTAGGTTCAATCTTTCCAATCATATCAATGCCCCACATAGCAAACGGCCACGGAGACGACATCAAACTCAATGGATTTGGAGGCACGTGCACCTTGTCAGCATAAATCTGGCATTTATGACATTTTCGCACGAAGTTGAAACACTGAGCCTCCATTGTCATCCAATAATACCCAGCCCTTAGCAACTTTTTCACCATCGCATTCCCACTGGCGTGGGTCACAAACGACCCCTCGTGCACCTCTTTCATCAATTGGCTTGCTTCTTTGTCATCGACACATCTGAGCAAAACCCAATAAAAGTTCCTCTTATACAAAACCCCATCCTTATTCAGATAGAACGCCATGGCCAACCTCCTCAGAGTCTTTCGGTCCTTCTTAGACGCTCCCTCGGGATACTCTTGGGTCTCCAGATAACGCTTGATATCATAATACCACGGCTTTTCATCATCAGGCATTGTTTCGACAACAAACACATAAGCCGGCCTATCCAATCGTCCCACCTCAACACTAGGAACTTGATTCCACCACTGCACTTTAATCAAAGCGGCCAGAGTAGCCAAAGCATCTGCCAAAGGATTTTATTCTCTCGGCACATGGTGTAATTCCACCTTGGTGAAGAACGTCAACAATCTCCTCGTATAATCCCGGTATGGAATTAAGTGAGATTGATGCGTAAGCCATTTCCCATTAACCTGGTTCACAACCAAAGCTGAATCTCCATAGATAATAAGGTTCTTGATTTGCAAATCAATCGCCTCTTCGACACCCAAGATACAAGCTTCGTATTCAGCCACATTGTTGGTGCATTCAAATGTCAGCCGGCCAGCAAAAGGAATGTGGGATCCCTTAGGCGTAACCAAAACAGCACCAACTCCACTACCATTCACGTTAACGGCCCCATCAAACATCAGAATCCATTCGGACTCAGGGTCAGGCCCCTCCTCCGGGATAGGTTCCTCACAATCTTTCGATTTGAGAGACATGATGTCCTCATCAGGGAACTCAAATTTCATCGGTTGATAATCCTCAATGGGTTGTTGGGCGAGGTAATCGGACAATACACTCCCCTTTATTGCTTTTTTGAGAAGTGTACTGGATATCGTATTTAGTCAAAATCATTTTCCATCTCGCAACCCGTCCGGTCAATGCTGACTTCTCAAATATTTACTTGATCGGATCCATCTTGGAAATCAACAAAGTGGTATGAACCAGCATATACTGTCTCAGTCGGTGAGCAGCCCATGCCAAAGCGCAACAAGTTTTCTCGAGCAGTGAATATCTTGTTTCACAGTCGGTAAACTTTTTGCTAAGGTAGTAAATTGCATGCTCTTTTCAACCAGACTCGTCATGCTGCCCCAGTACACACCCCATAGACCCCTCGAGGACTGTCAAGTACAGTATTAACGGTCGCCCTTCCACAGGAGGCATCAGAATCGGAGGCTCCTGCAAATATTCTTTTATTCTTTCAAATGCCTCTTGGCAATCATCATTCCACCTGACCGTTTGATCTTTTCTCAACAACTTGAATATAGGTTCACACGTGGCTGTTAGATGAGATATGAACCGTGAAATGTAGTTCAATCTACCTAAGAAACCACGAACCTCCTTTTCTGTTTTCGGTTCAGGCATTTCTTGTATCGCTTTTACTTTAGCAGGATCAACCTCGATTCCCTTTTCACTTACAATAAACCCCAGCAACTTACCGGACCGCACTCCGAAAGTGCACTTATTCGGATTCAACCTCAATTTGAATTGTCTCAACCGGTCAAACAACTTGGCCAGGTCTACCAAATGCCCCTCTTCTGTTTGGGACTTCGCTATCATGTCATCAACGTAGCATTCGATCTCATGATGAATCATATCATGAAACAAAGTCACCATAGCTCTTTGATACGTGGCACCGGCATTCTTAAGACCGAATGGCATCACCTTATAACAAAAAGTGCCCCACGGTTTGATGAACATTGTTTTCTCCATATCATCTGGCGACATTTTAATTTGATTATAGCCAGAAAAGCCATCCATGAAGGAAAACACCGAGAATTGAGCTGTATTATCTACCAACACATCGATGTGAGGTAATGGGAAAGCATCTTTCGGGCTAGCTCTGTTCAAATCCCGGTAGTCCACACACATCCTCGCCTTTCCATCCTTCTTCGGTACCGGCACAATGTTCGCGACCCAAGGCGGATAATTAGTGACAGCTAGGAAACCAGCATCCAACTGCTTCTGCACCTCCTCTTTGATCTTCATGGCCATCTCGGGTCGAGTTCTGCGCAACTTCTGCTTCACTGGAGGACAGTCTTCTCTCAATGGCAACTTATGCACAACAATATTGGTATCCAACCCCGACATATCTTGATAAGACCAGGCGAAGATATCAACATACTCTTTCACCAGTGCTACCATTCTGCTCTTGACATTCACCTCCAAAGCGGCCCCTATTTTCACTTCCTTTCTGACCTCCTCGGTGCCCAGATTGACAACCTCAACTTGCTCCTTGTGCGGTTGAATCACCTTCTCCTCTTGTTTCAACAACCTGGCTAACTCTTCTGGCAGTTCACAATCTTCTTCGCCTTCTTCTTCGGCATGATAGATTGGGTTGTCGAAGTCATATGAGGGTGTAACAAGATCGTTATCAATGAGATCCGGAGAATGATCACATCTGCATGAATGTTGATTCATGCATTGCTTTAGAGCCGGGACGAGACAAATTAAAAGGAAGAAAAATGAAAATAAACATTGCCATTTTATTTTATTTTTATTAAACTGCAAAAACAAATGAAAAACAGGGAACACTGCTTTTAATGCGAAAAACATCTGTTTATTAATGATGCAAATGTTGCAAAATGAAACATGAGGTGACCCTTACAATGAACCATTACGTTTCGGGCAAAACGTATGGCTTTCATGCAAACAGAATTGATAAACAGAAATATTACTCTTCACGCAAAGTGACAGTGATGATCTTTTCGGCCTTCTAGTTTTGGATCTCCATTCCTGGTACGCACGGTTTTATCCACGAGTCAAGCTCGCAGTCTCTATCAGTCTCTTCACCCACGGCGCAGATACAGCCTGGATCCTCAGCAATTACATTCACCCCCATCTGACCATGCGTCGGCATGGGATTAACATTAACATTCGGTGATGGTGCAAAATTGATGGCCTTGGAATCCACCAAGTCTTGGACAACATGCTTAAAGGCTTTACAACCCTCAACATTGTGCCCGGGAGCACCAGAATGGAACTCACACTTGGCGTTCTCATCATAACTGGCAGGCCTCTGATCCGGTCTCAACGGAGCAAACGTCCTCAACTGAACCAACCCAAGATCCTTCAACTTCTTAAACAGGAGAGCATACGTCATGGGTGGCCTATCAAACTGGCGATCAATCATCCTTCCCCTAACTTGGTACCCAGCTCTTTGTGCTCTCTGTTGAAATGGCTGTTGTTGCTGTTGTACAGATTGATTACCAGCAGGAATCGTTACTGCAGCAGTATGCTGGTAGTAATGATCCCTACCGTGTCCCCTTTGGGCATACACATCACTCAATTCACCCTCCTTCTTGCGCTGACCATTACCAAAGAGCTTCTTTACTCCAGACGACAGAGCATTTCCCTGTATTTTCCCCATTCTCAGCCAACTTTCAATCCTCTCACCAGCCACTACTATATCTGCAAAGCCGGTAACCGGACATCCCACCATCCTTTCAGCAAAAGTCCCCTGAAGGGTACCCATGAACAAATTCGACATCTCTCGATCCACTAATGGAGGTTGAACTCTGGCAGCCAACTCTCTCCACCTTTGTGCATACTCTTTAAACCCTTCATTCGGCTTCTGAGACATACCCTGCAACTGGGTACGACTTGGTGCCATGTCAGCATTAAATTGGTACTGTTTAAAGAAAGCATCCCCCAAATCCTTCCAGCTCTTAATATCTGATGATCTCAACTTGGTATACCACTCAAGAGATCCACCAGATAAGCTATCCTGGAAGAAGTACATCCAGAGCTTCGATCCATGGTGTAGGCAGATATCTTTCGGACAAAGGCCTGAAGATGAGTTTCTGGGCAGGAACTTCCATTGTACTTATCAAACGTGGGCACTTTGAATTTCTGTGGGATCACAATCCCCTCAACTAGCCCCATGTTTGTCATGTTGATAGCCCCAGGAGTAGCATGGCTTTCCAGAGCCCTGATCTTTTTCGCTAGTACCTGAATCTCTTTATTCGGCGGTTGAACGCCATACTGACCAAACTGCTCATTCAGTATAGAGAACTGATCCTCTTCCTTATCCTCCACAACCCCAAAGAAAGGAGGAAACTGATTATCCTTCAGAGTGTTGCCAACAGGACCTGGACCACCGCCTGCAGCAAAACCAAAACCACCACCATTGTTGAGGACTACTCCAGCAGTAGTTGCCTTCCTTTTGGGATCGCCACCATCCCTAGAACCACCAGGACCATTGTTGGAGGTACCCTCTTGATTATTGCCACTATTGGCAACCGAAGCCCGCTCAAGCTTCTCCACTTTATCGGCGAGTGCTTTCTGCCCCAAGGCGAACCCTTGCATGGTGTTGATCAACTCACTCATCTTCTCTTTCAGCTTGAGAATGTCAGCGTTGGGTGGATCCATCATTCTGGGTTTGTTGCGTCTGGTGAAGTATCTGTGCGGACGAGCTACGTGCAGAGGAATGATTTTGCATGCACGAGCAATGATTCCTGAGTCAATCAAACATGTTAGAAACCGACACCTGCAAAATAGAATACAAGTTATTATGATTCATGCATGAATGCAATGTCTATCCGTATGAGGAACATTCTGTCCTTCGATCCTGGCTTCATTGAGACGGATAATAATTTGACAGCAACATTCTGATGTAAATCATCTGGCTTTGCCATACAGAACAGAAAATTGTGCTTTAGCAAAGATATCAGCCGACCATGTGTGTTAAGTAAGTGCAACACAGAAAAGCAAATAAAGCTTTGAGACCAATCACTGAATGATAATAACTACTGTATAGCAAAAGTGCGCAACACGTGCGAGAGTCATATATCATATCTGATACAAATCAAATTTACAATCCACCAGAATCGGAAAGAAATACAAGCAAGTGAATTCCGTCAACATGCTAGACGGTAATCTAACACATGATAACAACTGCAATAAAAGTCTAATCTGGAGAAGATCCCACAGAAGGCTCTGCATCATCAACTATCCTGGTAAACTTCATAGCGAACCTGAGCTCAGTATTCTCCTGCTGAAGTCTTCCCACCTCTTTCTGGTGAATCTTCATCTGACGGAAATAATGATCCCTCTCGGCAAGATAGTGATCTCTCTCGGCCATAATCTTCGCTTTCTCTTCTTCCTTAACTCTTAGCTTCGCTTCCCACTCGGTGGTAAGGGATTTGGCTCTAGCTTCCCTTTGAGTCTTCACAAGGACTCGTCTCTTCTTTTCATCTTCAATGACCTTCAAAGCTCTAGCCAACTTCTCTTTGGTAAGGTCATGCTCCTTCGTAGATGACTCTAAAGCTTGGTTGATCTTACAGTAATAGGCAGTGTCTTTCTCAAAACGCTTCACCTCCTGAGCATGTTTCCTAGCCTGATCTTTTGCTTTCCCCTTGATCTCCTGATTAGCCAGTTGAATTCCAGCAACACTCATTTCTATCTCAGTCTTCTCTGCTTGCAATTGATCTCTTGCCTTCCTCATCTCAAGAAATTCTTCCATACTGACAGAAGAGCGTGTCTCCTCAATCAACGGATACCAAATATCATCCACGGGAAATGGCAAACGAGTGAGCTCAATCCTCTCTCCAAGCCAATCATCAAACAGAGGAAAAGACCTGTTATTAGCTCTACCAAAAGGAACCTTGCCTTTCCTTTGAATGTTGCGCCATGCATCAGACACTTGCCTCAACAATGACTGATTACCCTCAACCGGGAAGTAGAAAGACTCCTGAATCTCACACTCGAGAGGAGGAACCTCCATAGCAAATTCCATTTGTCTCTTAAGAAGTGTCGGGTTATAATTAATACACCCTTGGACTCCTATAAGAGGCACATTGGGAAAACTCCCGCAACTGCAAATAAAGTCTCGTCCACCCACATCAGTGTGAGTCCAAGCTATGTCCTTGGCTCGCAAACCCATCAACTTGGTTGCCCAATTTACAGTATGGTCAAGAAAGACAAAGGCACCTTTGGAAGGCAAATATCCCATGAACCACTTATATAACAATTGAGCACAACATCTGACCAAACCTCCACGCCGCTTCTCGTTCCGATTATGGACCGAATAATAAACATCCCCGATCAAGGTAGGAATGGGATTCCTCTAAGCAAACACCCGGATGGCATTAATATCCACAAAATTCTTCTGATTAGGGAACAGAATAACTCCATAAATGCTTACGGCAAGCAAAGCACAAACAGTCTTCCAATTACCCAAAACAACATGTTCCTTGGCTTTGGCCTCCAAGAAACTCAGATGAAAACCGGGCAACCTTCCTTTCTCCTTCAAACCTTTCTTAGTCACTTCCGGGCTCAAATAAAGAGCACAAGAAATCTCACCAATATCAGGTTCTTCCTTAGTAACATAAAAAGGAATCTGGTTTCTGACCTGAACACCCAGAATACCGGCATAGTCCTCTATCAAAGGTCCCAACAAATAATCTGGGAAGACAAAACATCTCAAACCCGAATCATAAAACTGGAGAAGATTATGGGTGGGGTTCCTATCCCTCTCTGTGAGCCTAAAAACCATCTTCGTAATACTGCCATAAGCCTCACGGAACATCCCCACATGGTCAGGTGTAATCAATGCTATCATACCCTTCAGCATGCTAATCTCTGGATCGAAGAAACTGTATACAACATCATCTTTTAAGTCGGTCCTCATATCTGGAACAAAGATGTCTCTCAACCAGGATCTCAATCAAGAATGTACCCTGCATATGGATAAACATGAGTTAGATGCGGATAAATGCAAAATGGGAATGATGCAGATGCATGAATGCAATGCATAGTGCCATCCTCCAAGACATCTGAACACCAACTGTACGGAAATTCCGGTCTCTGAACTGATCACAACCATCCAAGGGACTAAGTAACCATAAATCCAACTCGGGGGTTCCGAAATAAACGGAACCAGAGGATACATCACCATCATCACAAGAAAGTTACTGAACGGATAACAACCAGATCATCTGAACAGATAACCCCAAATGATACCCGGGGATCCGAAATAAACGGAACCCACTCATAAATACCACGTACAGAACTCCGGCGTCTCAAAATTAAATCCATAAATCCAACTTATAAATAGAACCAAATCACGGACCGAACCAAAGTCACCATCCAAGAGTCACCAACAGAACCTGTACCTGTAGGAACCAAACCCTCCCCTCACAGGTGAATTCTAATAAGGTCATCCTAAGGCGGATAATGGTCTCGACAATCGGACAAGATACTCAACGGGTTTGCCCTTTCGGGTGTGTCGTGCAGCTCTCATAAGATCATCTAAACCAAAGATCCGGGAAAGAACGGTCACCGAAGTCAACAGTCCAAAAGAGAGATAACCCAACCATAGTGGAAACTCCATAAGGAAGAACTTCTCTCAAAAGAATCTCGTTCGGCTGTGGTATGTCACGTATCAACATCATGTTAATCAAACATGTGAGGAAACATGAGACCACGCTAATCCTAGGTGTATACTCGGGCCTGGGTTTTAGCCCCACTCAGAACACCCACCCCCAAATCAGAGGAACCACACCTGTCCAGAATCCAGCACAGTGATAATATGATGCATGCAAACATATATGCAAATATATACAACCACAGTATAATAATCACAAATGCAATAAAAAATAAGCAGTAAAAGCAACCCAAACTACCCTAAAAACTACGCTAGAGAGTGCTAGGATTGACTCGCTTAGGGAAGATGGACCAGTAAGAGGTCAACTTTAGTATAATCCCCAGTGGAGTCGCCAGCTGTCGCAACGCGAAAAACAACCGACCGAAAATACAGAGCCGCCACCGACACTATTCATCCTATGACGGAAAGGGAGCGCAGGACTAACCTAAGAAAGGGAAAGGAATGGTCTTACGACCATAGATTACAAGGTACAGGAGTCGGTTACGCAAGGGGAAGGTGTTAGAACCCCTCACGTCCGCCGTACTCGACGGGATCCACGCTCAAAATATAGCTTCAAAGGAAAGGAAAAGGGTTGCTAATAAACTGCTCAAAGGAAACTGCACCAAACTGGAATAATAGACAGGTGAAAGAAGAAAGAAAACGGAGGAAGTGGACTCGGCAGGATGTTGCATCCTGGGCCTACGTAGTTTGTCAGAAACAAACATCAGAGTAAACGTAGTTAGGGAAAGGGAGACATGCTCGCTAGGACATCGCATCTTATGCCTACGTATCTTCTCTATCCAGAGAAGAATCAGAGCACTCGTAGCTCGGCTAACGCACACCGAAACAAGACACCAAAAAGGAGACGCTGAGACGTCAAAGAAACACTCAAAAGGAAACAGAATGCCAATACATGGACTTATATCCGACTCCTAACAATAACAAACAAAAGGAAACAGAATGCCAATACATGGATTTACACCCGACTCCCAATAATAACCAAACAAAAGGAAACAGAATGCCAATACATGGACTTATATCCGACTCCTAACAATAACAAACGCTAACCAGCGAACACCAAAGATGAACCCCAAATGATAATAATCATCACGAATGAACCCCAAAGATGAACCCCAAGTGAACCCCAAGCGAATATCAATCGTCACAAATGAACCCCAAAGATGAACCCCAATATGAACCCCAAGTAATAACCATCATCACAAATGAACCCCAAAGATGAACCCCAAATGAATAACAAGTAACCAAAGTGAACCCCAAAGATGAACCCCAATATGAATGACAACCGTCATAAAATGAACCCCGAGATGAACCCCAATATGAACCCCAAATGAATCTTAAAGATGAACCCAATAAGGTATAAACATACCACACACGCCTATGTTGGACAAACAAGTACTCACACCAAAACAGAGAAGAAGGTGAACACACATAAAACAACACAGCAAAAAGAAAAAGGGTGAACACACACACAAAAAAAAAACAAAAGGGTGCCCGGAGAGATTGCTCACAACCTCCTGCCTACGTATCTCATCTGGTATGAGAATCAGGGCGACGTAGTTCCCCTTAACAGGGGTACAACACTCTCCTAACCAGAGACCAGGGAGACAACAAACTAATAGGGAGACTAAGACTCGAGCCTAATAGTTGTCATGTAATCAATATCCCTAAGTTGAGGTCTCTAACATGCATTCAACTTCCTCAGAAATCAATCATACAACTCCTACAGAAATGGAGATAAGAAGACGAAAGCAGATAAACACACCAACACAAGTGAACAAGCATCACACACTATATCCATACAAAAGGCCCAAACAATGGGTGGGCTTTAGTCAAGAGGGGTCATATCAACCTCGACAAACAAGCCAAACTGTAAGAGGTAATCTGTAGCTCTTAACCATTGACATTGAACGTCAGGGTGAGCAGATCAAAATGGTAATGAGGATGAGACCTCATAGCTCTTAACCCTGGCCAGAGTGAGCTCATGACAAAGAAAGCGTGGGGATCCAGAAAGTGGGATCCTATTCCACTTGACAGATTCTGTACAAAGATCTAGGGTACATGTTTAGAAGCATCAGCACGTAGTGCGAGCATAAAGAACGACACACTGAATAACAGGGGATTGACTGCTAATCCCTTCTATCCGTCAATTGCCTCTTCTCTTGGAGGTCTTATCAAATAACACATGCCTCTTCTTGGAGGTCTTTGGGCACAATTGTAAACAAACACAAACAGAGCCTCTGAAGGAGGACTTGCCAGCAAAATGCCTGCCAAAAAGGTGACAGGACTTCCAGACTACATGAAGTAAGAAGCTAACTACCTGAGTGGTGTGTCAACCACAATCCAATGCTCATGCAAGAGCAAAAGCAAGCAAGCAACTAAGGTACCTATACAAAGACTAACCAGTCAGTACTACAGTTATACAACCAGAAAATAAGCAGTGAAACTCTCCCACAGTTTTACAATTCAATGCAGGAGTGTCCTATCACTCAAATGAGCTCATGAGTTCACCACATCAATTAAAACCCTACAAAATAACAATAGGTCAGTACTCAAATGCATTTGTATCTCATAAGATGAGAACAAATCCAACCATCAATGATAAGTGTCCAAACCTGAAACAACAAGCAAAGTTAGTTTATGTACAAAACCCTAGTACAAAGACAAGATTCAAAACCTAACCAAATGACCAAAACAGAACCCATCCTTCTACACATTACACCTTCAAACACTCCTCAAAATGTCCTCAAAAGGACCAGCATCAAATCAATAATCAAATGCCTCAAATTGCATATGCCATGCAATGACCAAAAATATGCACAAAATGAACTTCCAACTTAGAAAATTCATATCAAATCAGAAATGCATGCAATGACCTTGATATTTTTTGTACCAGTTCTTCATGTTATGAATGTTCAACATGCAAAAAATCAAATCCAGAATGATACAAATGCCATGTGAACAAAAATGCACCAATTTAATGTCAAAAATGTGACACAAATTGTCACATTTTTCTATGTGTCAAAAATGATGATAACATGTGAGAAAAATTCCAAACCAGTGACCAATAATTCATATTATGTATGAAGATCATGTATGCAAAAGATTGGATCAAATGGCTCAAAGATGAGGATTTCACAATGCATTGAATGCAATAGGTCAATTTAGCACCACATCAATTCAAAAATTCACAAATAAAAATCCAGCCATCAAAAAATAATGAAATCAACACCATAAAAAAATAGACATCAATACAAAACCATGAAAAAACATTGGGACTCAATTGGATCATTTTTCCATTTTTTATGAATTAATCAAAATAACCAAAACAAATGAAATATTATATGAAAAATGGAGGGAAATGACAAATATTCAAATAAACCAGAAAAATCTTGAACCGTTGGATGTGGCGCGCTCAGGAGATCAACGCTCCTCATTCAAATAGTGAAACGCACCGTTTCACTAATTGACTCAGCATGCACAATCACAAGTCAAAGCTTGCGTGGCCTTGGTCAAGGGAGCCTTATCCAATCAAATATCCACGCAAGGCAACACATGGAACACAGTCAGCTAAACCCTAATAACATACAGACGCCGGAGCTACAGATCCGGTCGTCTTCTCCGGCGAGACGCGCGGTGCCGCCGCCGTGAAGAATTCCAAAAATCCACAAGGCTTACACCATTCGACGCGTCTTTCAACATAGATTCCCAATATGACTTTGATTCATCCTAATTCTACATGGATTTTGCAAATCGAAGAGGAGAAGTTTCTAGATCTAAACTTACATTCAACACTACAACCTCAATTCTCAACCAATTTCAATTCTAAGCATATATCCATGACCTATGCAACACGATCTACCAATCTATGACTTAAAATCAGCAAAAGAAGGAAGTGAATTTCAACTCACCTAAAATGGAAGTCTCTGAAATCGTGTCCTCACAAGCTATGAAGCTCCAGATCCACTCCTATGAACTTCTGTTGAAGCTTTGTGCAAAGAGAATTGGATGAAACTTCTTGAATCTACTTCAATTTCCAAAATCCATCAACATGAGAAAGCTCTTGAACTGCTTGAAATCTTGATGAATTGCACCAAACCAATGATGATTCTTGATCAGTGAAGCATGAGGATCATGAATATGCAAAAATATTTGATAGTTATGTGGAAAAAAATGGAAATTCGAAGAGAGAGAAAGTTGAGAGAGTTTCTTGAATTTTGATCTCAAAAGTTAGTTATGGCAATTATGATTAGGGTTTCTGTTTTTATATCTCATGCTAATCACAATGCTAATCCTCTTTTCCATTGGTTAATCATGATTAGTGACTTATGAAGTAAATTGAAAAAATGCAAAATGAGCCCTTGTAGCCATAATCCACGTGCTCCTCTCCATGTTAAACTTCTAATTCACTTAAGAACATCCAATGGTCATGATTTGAGTATTTGTTTGCTTGCATCTCAAGCCAAAAATGAATGGTGGAGATTTCCTCCAATTTGCACATGTTGTGAAATAATGAATATACATGCCTCCCTCATGCATGGCAATGGCTTATTTCCACTCAAATATGGTCCATGAAGCATGCTGAATTGAAGCCTTGCCTTGGTTCTTTGTGAATATTGACTTGTAGCATGATACCACCCTTTGAACAAATGTGAAATAATGAATATTTTGAACATGATTCCTCTTGCACAATTGAGTCAAATGATGCAAATTTAAGATTCCTTGAACATGAGAAGCATTTTGCAAAAAGAATGAACCAATTTGGAGCATTGTATCAAAAGTTATGCCATTTTGAATTTCCATGCACACCTTGTGATCAAATGACCATAACTCCTTAACCATTCATCATATGGACATGAATTAGGACTTTTTAGAAAGGGGAGACAAAGATCTACAACTTTCATGTTCACCAAAAATCCATTTGAAATATCTTTGATGTTGAAAAGTCAAGTTGAATGTGGACTAAAAACTTGCCAAATTTGGAAACTTTGAATTATAGGTCACTTTCCATTTTTAGTAACTTTTGCCATGACCTTTGAATCTTCAAGATGGATGTTTATAATGATGAATGGACCTCTTTTGAACATTATTGAGGTGTCTCAACTCATTTCCCCACCTCATAGCCCTCAGTTGACTACACAGTTGACTTTTTGGTCCTCAGATGACCTTGAAATGCCTTAATCCACTTGAGCCTCTACCACTTGGGGAAATTGATCAAAAATGAAACCCTAGCTCATGTAAGCCCCTTATGATAATCATGTGACCCTCATCCCAAGAAAATATCTCATCTCTTTGAAAAACCCTAGTTGGAAGAATGACATTGATTAGGGTTGACTAGAGGTCACAACCCTAATCCAAAGGAACTTGAGAATGAACTATGAAACCCTTGATGATGATAGAACCATGATGATGGTAATATATCCTTGCAAACAATATGATGCTCAAGACCTTTGAAGAATCAAGAAACCCTAATTGAAGCCCATACCCTCAGATGGTTGATAATCAATTCATAGAGACCCTCAGGCTTGAATCATGTAACTTCTCCATCTTTTGAAAAGACTTTGGAGGACGACCTTCATATCTTCATATGATATGCAAAATGCAATGCCTAATGCTCTAAGCATGAAATGCAATGTGTAAAACTAGTCTCAAGAAGAGGAGGGTAAATTTTGAGGTGTTACACTTGATTCTAAAAGTCCAAGGGAATTCTGAGTTTCTATTGACATTCTTGTCTATTGGATTGCTATCCATTTGATCAGATCTTTTCAATTCTCAACTTTTAATTTTGTGCATAGGATTAGTCCCTTCATCTTCTCCCTCATTTCTTTAATTTAAAAATATCTCCCTCCCTTTTTCAAAATCTTCTTTGATTGAACTTATTTTGTTCTAAACTTTGACCACTTTGCAAAAAGATAGAAACTTTGGCCTTATGCCATTGCATTTTCAAACTTCTTTTCTTATAATCAAACTTGTAAATAAACTTAATTATACTTGACTTAAACTTTTGAAAACCAAAAAAGAACTAACTCATTCAAACCATTTTTAGGCCCTTGTGCCTTTCAAACTTAATTTTTGTTAAAAGCAATGCATCCATTTTGAAATTTGTATCACAGACTACGTGGTTTTGATCCCTCATTTTTATGTTGGTACGTAGGCACAAGACCGAAGGTCTTGCCAAACACAAAAATATAATTAATGAATTCTTTTCTCATCCCCCATTCTATTTGTTTGAAAACATCATTTTTTTACCAAATACATATGCACACAAAAAGGGCTCCCTAGGAGTACCTAGGATACTTTGGGTGTTAACACCTTCCCTCTGTGTAACCAACCCCCTTACCTGTAATCTCTGACATTTTATTAGTTTTGATTTGAAAACTTCTTACTTTTGGGTTTTGTTCGTACTTTTTCCCTTTTCCCTTGGAAACAATAAAACCGCGGTGGCGACTCATGTTATTTGATCTCTAGCTTATCCATAGCTTGATGATCATGTATTTACCGCTACAGAAATTAAGTGCCGACTCTGCTGGGGAGTAGTCTCCAGTGGGTTTAGCCTACTTTTTATGTGTATATATTTGTATATATGTGATGTTTGTATATATGTATGTGTGATATAATCTTCTTGTTGTGCTTGGTGATCACTGAGTGGTGCGATAAGTTCTAACCCAAACTTGACTGCAATTAAGATAGGAGGATGGTATAGTCATGTTCGACTTGTGTGGAGTAGTCCTTAACAAGTTGGCTTGAGATCCATCTGTTCAGTGGAGACTCTTTTGGATTTGGCAATATCACACAAGTATTTGTGGTTAGGCATTACTATCTCTAATTTGGGTCTGAGAAGCTAAGGACCGTAGAAGATTTACCCCCTCTTGGCCTATTTAGGACATAGTGCGGAAACTGTTCAAGTGTTGACTTGATAACAATTGTTACCCGATACTACACTCAGACGAGTTTCTCTTGAGAATATTATGGGTCGATGATCTTGCAACAGGTTTTTATCCTTAGTTCACTCCTTTGGGATGGTTCTTACCCAGACTCCATGCTCGTTACTTGCAACAAACCCTTGATCCTTAGTTGAGCCAATCAAATCTTGTCAATATCAATGGAACTTGGGTGTTGATAAGGTGTAAACAATAATCCACTAAAATGGATGATTGATCTTGACAATGATTTGATTCATCCCTTGACCTTTGTTTTCCTTGTGTGTGATCCCTTATTTGTGATTGTTGCATTCATGCATTCATGCGCATCATAACATTCATCACACACAAATTTCAAGGAACTAAGGTGTCATTTACAAATATTTTCAAACCATGGATTATGGACGAAGGAACACTAAGAAGTACAGTTTCAGATGTCCCGATTTGAAAGAGTTAAAGAAGTTAGCATCTTTTGTATTAGATCCCTTGGACTTCAAACACCGTCATGGGAAGCTTTTGTCCATCTTGTCTGCTGATGTGGTTGAAGGACTTTTGAGTGTGCTAGTGCAGTTCTATGATCCTCTCTACCGTTGCTTCACTTTCCCATATTTTCAGCTTGTGCCTACATTGGAGGAGTATTCTCATCTTTTAGGGATACCTATTTCTAGTAGAGTGCCTTTTAGTGGATTGGAGGAGATTCCCCGATCTAGTATTATTGTTGAAGCTCTTCACTTGAATAAGTCTGAGATAAAGGCTCATTAGGTGAAGAAAGGAGGGTTATTTGGGTTGCCATCTGATTTCCTCATCAAGGAAGCTACTGCTTTTGCTCAAGCCGGTAGTGTGGATGCTTTTGAAGCTATATTTGTGTTGCTCATCTATAGATTAACTTTGTTCCCTAACATTGACGGTTTTGTTGATGTTAACGCCATTAGACTTTTCTTGATTGGGAATCTTGTGCCTACTTTATTGGGTGATATGTATTTCTCTTTGCATCTAAGGAATTCTAAGGGTGGTGGAACTATTGTCTATTGCATTCTTCTACTGCACAAGTGGTTTATTTCACACTTGCCTCAGTCACCTGCTTTTGTGGAGAACAAACAATGTCTAAGGTGGTCTCAGAGACTTATGTCTCTCACTAATGATGATATAGTTTGGTATGATCCGTCTTTAAATAGTTCGGAGATTATCGATAGTTGTGGTGAATTCTCTAATGTGCCTCTCATTGGTACACAAGGAGGAATTAACTACAACCCTGCTTTGGCTCGTCGTCAACTTGGGTTCCCCTTGAGAGACAAGCCAAATAACACTTTGTTAGAAGGTCTTTTCTATCAAGAGGGTAAAGATCCCCAATGTTTGAAGCAAAAGATTGTGCATGCTTGGCATAATATGCATAGGAAAGGAAGATCCGAGCTTGGTCGGTGCAATTGTGTAGCTTTGGAAGCTTACACTCTTTGGGTGAAGAAGAGAGCTTTGGAATTAAAGATGCCTTATCCTTGTGAAAGAGCTATGTCTATGGTTGTGGTTGAGCCATTAACTCTCCCTAACCAAGATGTAGAGGAGTTGGAAGACGCGCTCGTCAAGATGAAGCAAGAGAAGGACATGTGGGAAGAGTGTTTCCGTGCTTTGAGCAAGAAGCATGAAGAGTTACAATTGGAGTCTAAGGATAAGGATGCACTTATTGAGCTACTTGAAGACCGAGTGACGAAGAGACAGAGAGAGCCATAGGTTTCATCTTCCTCTAGCATGCCTCAACCTTCCGTTGCTTGGAAGAAGATTATTGATCAGCTTGTCCTCGAGAAGACTCAGATGAAAACTTCTTTTGAGACCGAGATTCGTCGCATTCGAAGGAAGTACGCACCTACAGCCAGATCTGCTGACATTGTTGTTAGGGATCCTTAGGATGACTGGTCTCCTTTTCTCTTGTATTTTTCATTTGGTTTCTGAAATTGTACTCAGTGTAATCCTTCCAATTTATATAAATAAAAGAGATTTTTATGGTCATATCAAATTGTTGTAATTATATATATATATATATATATATATATATATATATATATATATATATATTTGTAAATAATATAGTAAGTTCCTTGAAAATAAAAATAATCAAGCATTGCATTTCATGCATCATTTGCATAACAGGTTTCTCTTTCGCCAGATGTCTCATTGGTGTTTCTTTTATGCTTCAGCCAAGCTGACTCATCGATATAATACTCACGCCAATCACTCCAGAATCATGGAACATCTTGAGCAAGAGAATAGAGACTTGAAAGAGGAGATCTCCTGCCTGACTGCCATGATGGAGTCAGTATTAGCTGCTCAGAGCCAGTCTTCTCCAACACCCGCAACTCTTCCTCCTCAGAGGACTGTCATTTCCGAGGTGGCTACCTCTATCATTCCTGCAACTGCGGCTCATTTTGCACCCAACATTCCTGCCGGATTCCCGTGGGGAATGCCGCCGAACTTCGTACCTGAAGGCTTTGCGCCTACGTTTGCTTCTATGATAGTATCTAGCCCGGTCATGTCTGTGTCGCCGCCTGTTGTGCATACCCTGCCTTGTGTAGAAGACACCATCTATCATTTTGAGGCGTCTGAAGGCCCGGATATGTATGAGAAGATGGATGAGATGAAGGATCAATTCCTTGAGTTGCGTAAGGAGTTGAAAACTTTGAGGGGTAAAGACTTGTTTAGGAAGAGTGCTGCAGAATTGTGTTTGGTCCCAAATGTGAAGATTCTGGTGAAATTCATAGTGCTTGACTTTGAAAAAATACAAAGGGAATACTTGTCCACTCAGTCATTTGGTGATGTATGCCCGAAAGATGTCTACTCAAACGGATAATGATCAGCTGTTGATCCATTATTTTCAAGACAGTCTGACCGATGCCGCTCTGAGGTGGTACATGGGGTTGGATAGTGTGAGCATTCGCACATTAAACAATTTAGGCGAAGCATTTGTAAAGCAGTATAAGTACAGTGTTGATATGGTTCCCGATAGAGATCAGTTGAGATCATTGTCTCAGAAGGACAAGGAGATATTCAAGGAGTATGTGCAGAGATGGCGAGAGCTTGCTGCTCAGATCACCCCTCCTTTAGAGAAAAAAGAGATGACTAAGATTTTTCTAAAGACCCTGAGCTCATTTTATTATGAGCGGATGATTGTCAGTGCCCCTACTGACTTTACCGAAATGGTAAACATGGGGATGAGGCTAAAATAAGGTGTCCGAGAAGAACGGTTGTCTAGAGAGGAGGTGTAATCCAGCAAGAGGTATGGCAACAGTTTCAGTAAGAAGAAAGACAGTGAAGTTAATGCAGTTTCCAATAAGAGGCAAAGGAGGCCTCGAATTAGAAGAAATCAACCACCCCGTCAACATCATCATCAAGTATCTTCAGTCATTCCTGTATTTTCAGCAAATCAATCAACACCAATTCAACAACAGCAACATCAACAACAACACCCACAACAACGAACAAACACCTACAACAACAACAATACCAACAATCATCAGCAACAAACTTTTGAGAGGAAGGTCTCTTTCGACCCAATTCCAATGACATATGCAGAACTATATCCCTCTTTGGTTATCAAGAACCTATTACAACCAAGAAATCCTCTGCAAATCCCCTAACCACTTCCCTGGTGGTACAAACCAGAACTCCATTGTGCTTTCCATCAAGGAGCTCCCGATCATGATATAGAGAATTGTTACCCCCTCAAGTATGAAGTTCAGAAGCTAGTTAAGAGTGGAATGGTGTCCTTTGAAGATCGTGCACCGAATGTTAAAGCTCATCCACTGCCTTCCCATGGAAATTCATCTGTTAATATGGTAGACGGTTATCCAAGGGAGTTCAAGGTATTCGATGTACGCTTCATTAGGAGGTCCTTGGTGAGGATTCACAAGGACATTTGCTTGGTTAGTGATTGTGAGCATGACCATGATGGTTGCGCTATCTGCAGTGTCAACACTAGAGGTTGTATGATTGTGAAGAGAGACATTCAGTGGTTGATGGATGAAGGCTTAATCCATATCGTTCAATCCCTTCACATAGATGATGATGTCAATGTTATAGTACCGGTTTTCAAGAATCCCGAGAGAGTGGTTATTCAGTACGACATCAGCAGCAGTAATGGTGTTAGTAAGAGATCGGTATCGCCGTTGGTCATACGGTTGGCGGGTCTAGTCCCGTACGCATCCGATGAAGTTGTTCCTTATCAATATAATGCAACTATGGTGAAATATGGTCAAGAGGTTCCTTTATTGACGACCAATTCTATCGTAAGCATTGGTGATGTTACTAAGGTGACCCGCAATGGTCTTGTGTTTGGGCCGGTATTCCCAAAGAATGTAGAAGATTTGACTGTCGGTAAGAAGGTGGATGTGCCTGTTGTAGAATCGGTCAGTGCTCCAAGGTGTCAGTTTGGTGAATCCAGCGGCTTGAAGCCTAATGACGACGATGAGGTACTCAGGCTAATTAAGAAGAGTGAGTTCAATATGGTGGAGCAGCTATTCCAAACCCCCTCAAAGATCTCAGTACTGTCTTTGTTGATGAATACCGAAGCGCACAGAGAAGCACTGCATAAAGTTCTTGAGCAAGCTTATGTGGAACACGATGTTACGGTGGATCAGTTTAATCATATTGTGGCTAACATCACTTCCTGCAATAATCCCAGTTTCTGCGATGAAGAACTCCCCGAGGAGGGTAGGAATCATAACTTGGCTTTACATATCTCCATGAACTGCAAAGATGACGCTTTGTCAAATGTGCTAGTTGACACCGGATCTTCGTTGAATATGATTCCAAAGTCAACAGTTTCCAAGTTATCGTATCAAGGAGCGCCTATGAGATATAGTGGCGTGATCATCAAAGCTTTTGACGGTTCGCGCAAAACCGTGACTGGCGAAGTGGACCTTCCGGTGAAGATAGGTCCGAGTGACTTCCAAATGACTTTTCAAGTAATGGATATCCACCCGGCCTATAGATGTTTGTTGGGAAGGCCGTGGATTCAAGAGGCGAGAGCCGTTACTTCAATATTACACCAGAAGTTGATGTTTGTCAAGAATGGGAAGCTTGTTATTGTTGGCGGGGAGAAGGCGTTGTTGGTCAGCCACCTGTCATCTTTCTCTTATGTTGAAGCTGAGGATGAGGTTGGAACTCCGTTCCAAGCCTTATCTATTGATGTTGAAAAGAGAGTTGGGGCACCTATGTCCTCATTCAAAGATGCAAGGAAGATTGTTGAAGATGGAAATGTCGATCAGTGGGGGCAGATGGTAGAGGTCTCCGATAACAAGAACAAAACCGATTTGGGTTTCCAACAAAGTTCATCAGCTGTCAGATCTGAAGATACGTAACTCAAGTTCCGTAGCAGAGGGTTCATTCATGGCAATGAACAACACTTAGTTGTTGTACTAGAGGATGACAAAGAGGAAGACTTCACCAATTTTGTGACGCATGGAAAAGCTTGCAACAATTGGACTGCTGTTGGTATTCCTATTATTATGCACCGATCTAAGTAATTGCTTTTATTTGTTTTTGAAAATCCTTCTCCTATGCCTAAGGGAGAAGCGAACATTATTTGGGCATTTTCAATTTGATCATTAATAAAATATAATTTTATTCATCCACATCTATAATGTTTTGTTTTACTTTTTGCTTTATTCTGAAAATGGTAATAAAAAAAACATGAATAAATAATATAATTGTCCATCTGCATAATATTTGGTCACAAATTCACTTCTCTAAAATCAAAATATCAAATCATTATGCAGGTTGGTTTCTAACCCCATTGAATACAATGATCATTCTCTTTCTCCAAAATTTGAATTCTTTGTGTTTGAGGCTGAGGAGGAAAGTGATGAGGACGTGAGTGATGAATTATCTTGTCTTCTTGAGCATGAAGGAAAAGTCATTCAACCATTCAAAGAGCAGATTGAGCAGGTCAACTTGGGTTCCGGGGATGACGTGAAGGAGGTCAATATTGGGACTCGACTGTGTCCTGAAGTGAAGAAGGGGTTGATTGATCTCCTCCAAGAATATTCATGTGTGTTTGCTTGGTCCTATCAAGACATGCTTGGTTTGGATTCTGAAATTGTGGAGCATAGATCGCCATTAAAGCCAGAACGCTCGCCAGTCAAGCAGAAGTTGAGAAGAACTCATCCTGATATGGCAATGAAGATCAAGGAAGAAGTGCAGATGCAGATTGATGCTGGTTTTCTTGTGACCGCTGAATATCCGTAATGGGTGGCCAATATTGTGCATGTTCTGAAGAAGGATGGGAAAGTCCGTATGTGTGTTGATTACCGAGATTTGAATAAATCCAGTCCGAAAGATGATTTCCCTCTGCCACACATTGATATGTTAGTAGACAATATAGCTAAATTCAAAGTCTTTTCGTTTATGGACAGATTTTCTGGATATAATCAGATCAAGATGGCACCCGAAGATATGGAGAAAACCACATTCCTTACACCTTGGGGAACATTCTATTATAGAGTGATGCCTTTCGGTTCAAAGAATGCTGGTGCAACGTACCATAGAGCAATGACTACTCTTTTTCATGATATGATGCATGAAGAGATTGAAGTTTATGTCAATGATATGATTGCTAAATCCATTGATAAAGAGGAACATGTTGAGCATTTGTTGAAGCTATTCCAGCATTCGAGGAAGTATAAACTTCGCTTGAATCCCAATAAATGTACTTTTGGTGTTCGTTCTGGTAAGTTGTTGGGCTTTATTGTCAGTGAGAAAGGTATTGAAGTTGATCCTGCCAAGGTCCAAGCTATACAAGAGATGCCTGCGCCCAAAACTGAGAAGCAAGTCAGAGGTTTTCTCGACTGCTTGAATTATATTTGAAGATTCATTTTACACATGACTGCCACATGTGCGCCTATATTCAAGCTTCTTCGGAAAGATCAGTCTTGTGATTGGACCGAAGACTGCCAGAAAGCTTTTGATAGTATCAAAGAATATCTGCAGCCTCCAATTTTGTCTCCACCTGTTGAAGGAAGATCATTGATCATGTATTTGACTGTGCTTGAATAGAGTATGGGTTGTGTTCTTGGTCAGCAAGATGAAATTGGAAAGAAAGAATTTGCAATTTACTACCTTAGTAAGAAGTTTACCGACTCTGAGACTCGGTATTCTATGCTAGAGAAGACTTGTTATGCATTGGCTTGGGCTGCTAAGCGTCTGTGTCAATATATGTTGAATCATACCACTTGGTTGATATCCAAAATGGATCCAATCAAGTATATATTTGAGAAGCCTGCTTTAACTGGGAGGATTTCCCGTTGGCAGATATTGTTATCAGAATATGATATTGAATACTGATCTCAGAAAGCGATCAAACGTAGTGTCTTGGCTGACCATTTGGCTCACCAATCGATTGAAGATTACCAGTCAGTGCAGTATGATTTTCCCGATGAAGAGATCTTGTACTTGAAAATGAAGGATTGTGATGAACCATTGCTTGAAGAAGGGCTAGAACCTGGTTCCCGTTGGGGCATGGTATTTGATGGAGTTGTTAATCAATATGGTAATGGCATTGGGGCAGTAATTATTACTCCTCAAGGCACTCATTTTCTGTTTACAGCTAGATTGACTTTCAAGTGTACAAATAATATGTCTGAGTATGAAGCTTACATTATGGGGCTTGAAGAGGCCATTGATCTCAGAATCAAGTATTTGGATGTCTATGAAGATTCAACTTTGGTTGTAAATCAAATCAAAGGTGAATGGGAGACGAATCAAGCCGGTTTGATACCATATAGAGATTATGCGAGGAGGATTTCAACTTTATTTATAAAGGTTGGATTTCATCATATCCCTCGAGATGAAAACCGGATGGCAGATGCTCTTGCAACGTTGGCTTCCATGATTACGGTGAAATATTGGAATGAGGTTCTCAATTTGACTATGATGCATCTTGATAGCCAGCTCATGTGGTTGTTGTTGAAGAGATCAAAGACGAAAATCCGTGGTATTATGATGTCAAGTGTTTCCTCCAAAGTCATATTTACCCGTCTGGGGCATCATTGAAAGACAAGAAGACTTTGAGAAGATTAGCCGACAATTTCTACTTGAATGGTGACATGTTATATAAGAGAAATTTCGATATGGTTCTGCTCAGATGCGTGGATAGACACGAAGCAGACCTATTGATGACTGAAGTCCATGAAGGTTCCTTTGGTACTCATTCCAATGGACATGCAATGGTGAATAAGATGTTGCGAGCAGGTTACTATTGGCTGACAATGGAATCTGACTGTTACTAGTTTGTGAAGAAATACCACAAGTGTCAAATTTATGCAGATAAGATTCATGTTCCTCCGACATTGTTGAATGTCATTTCCTCCCCATGGCCCTTCTCCATGTGGGGAATCGATATGATTGGCATGATTGAGCCCAAAGCATCGAATGGACATCATTTCATTTTAGTGGCTATTGACTACTTCACAAAGTGGGTTGAAACAGCATCATATGCGAATGTAACCAAGCAAGTTGTTGTAAGGTTTATCAAGAATCAGATCAACTGTTGTTATGGTGTGCCAAGTGTCGCATCGCGCGAAAAACCGGCGGGAAAACAAGAACAACAGAGCCGCCACCGTGCGTTATTTATCCCAAAAGAGGGAAAGGAAACGCTCAGAGTAAACCTAGGAAAAGACATGGTCTCGCGACCAAAGAGAATGGGTTCGGGAGTCGGTTATGCGAAGGGAAGGTATTAGCACCCCTACGCATCCGTAGTACTCTACGGGATCCACGCACAAAAGGAAGGATAAATGGTTGCTAAACACTGCTCAAATACTCACACACACTGGCTGAAAGAAACGCAAGAGACTGACTGAAACTGAACTCGGCAGGATGTCGCATCCTGGGCCTACTTAGTCTATCAGGCATAGACATCAGAGTCGAAGTAGTTCGGACTGGGGAAACGACACATGCTCGCTAGGACATTGCATCCTATGCATACGTATCTTCTCGGACGAGAGAAGAATCAGAGCATTCGTAGCTCGGCTGACACGCACACAAACAAACACAGGCAAACGTGGAGCCCGACTGCCAATCACTGGACTTACATCGGCATCCGAACCAAAACGCACTCAAGAGGGCAAACATGGAGCCTGAATGCCAATTGCTGGACTTACATCAGCATCCGAACCAAACACACGCACACTGGAACCCAAATGCCACTCGATGGACTTACATCAGCTTCCAAGCACACAACAACACAACAAGTTAATAGGGAGTCGGGGACTCGAGCCTATAACTGTCAAACACACACAAAAGAAAAGAAAAGGCGCCCGGAGAGATCAGCTCAATCTCCTGCCTACATACTTCATCTGGTATGAAGATCAGGGCGATGTAGTTCCCCTACGCAGGGATAAAGGACCTAACCTAACCAGATAACAGAGGGAGACACAACTAGGGAGACTACGACTCGAGCCTAGATGTTATCATGCAAATCATCCCTAAGTTAAGGTTTCTAGCTAAATGGCACAAGGGCCAACCTATCCTAAGCATGGCTCACACAGGAAGCAAGCCACACACACTTAACTTGCACAGGAAGCAAGCCAAGCAAAACCTAACTTGCACAGGAAGCAAGTCTAAACTAATCCTAACTTGCACAGGAAGCAAGTCAAACAATCCTAACTTGCACAGGAAGCAAGTCAAACAATCCTAACTTGCACAGGAAGCAAGTCAAACAATCCTAACTTGCACAGGAAGCAAGTCAAACAATCCTAACTTGCACAGGAAGCAAGTCAAACAATCCTACAAGCACAGATAGCACACGCTATACACAAACAAGTGGCTCAAACAAGGGTTAGGTTTTAGTCAAGGGGTCATATCAACCTCAACAAACAAACCTCTGGAACTGGGTGAATGTTGCTCTTAACCTTGCCATTGAGAGACTAAGGTGAAGCAGATGAAAGGTGAGCGAAGATAAGACTTCACAGCTCTTATCCCTGGCCTGGGAGAGCTTAAGACAAGAATGTGTGGGTCCAGAAAGTGGGAACCCTCCTACACATTTAAAACTGACTCAACTGTACAATTGTACAAGATCTTGGGTTTGTATCTGCAATGCATCAACACAGTGGTGTGAGCAAAGCAGATGACACACTGAATAGTGGGGGATAGATTGCATATCCCTACCTTCCACCAATTGCCTCTTCACTTAGGAGGTCTTTGACTCTATGCAAGGACAAAATTAAACATCCACAAACATTGCCTCTTAAGGAGGACTTCAGACAGTTGCCTGGCCAAGTAACAGGCCAGGTCTTCCAGACTACATGAAGTAAAAGAGATTATACCTCAATGCAAATTGCTTATACAAGCAAAGCAAAGCAAAAAGTTCACAAGGAACTAAGCAACTAAAGCACCTGAAACAGTCAAGCAGATGTTAGTATGCAACTTCAAACAAAACAAACAGAAACAGACACCAACAGTCAATTAGGGGGCACAAGGATGTGCAAGGCACAAGGCTTATGGCATGTGAGCCAAGCCACCTACAAAACAAAGAGGTTAGGCAACGATACTTGAGTAAGCTCAATCAAAAGAATCGGTCTTAATGGCCATTTGATGGTCAACCTGAAAACACAAACTCAAAGGTGAGTAGCAGGACCACTAGGGCAAGCCTAGGGTCAAAAATGGATGAGAAAGTCAAAACAGCAAGGGGCAAGCATCCAAAATCATGTTCAAATAATTAAGAAACACAACCAATTGGGTTCACACTCATATCAATCACTATCATTGTTTCATGAACCATTTAGGTCAAAACATGGCAAACAGAAGCTCATAGAAGTCAACAGCAAGACTTAGCTCAAAAGCAATCTAAACATTTTCCAAAAATCATCAAATAAATCATGATCAAACCTAACACATAGCATGGTAATCATGTCAAATTTCATCCCATTTGGACAGGTGGAAGGCAGTCAATGAAAATCAGAAAGTCAAGGCAATTTTGAACATGCTCAATGAAGCCAACCAAACATGCATCAACTTAGAAAAATCATAAATCAGGGATGGTGGATGATAAATGAATGGAACTAAAATCATGGCAAAGATGAGGATGTCTAGTTATCTCATGTAAAATTTCATGTCCATCTAATAAAGTATGAGAATTTCACAAATGAAATGGGAACATGTGTCACACAAGGTCAACATTTTGGTCAACAGGGGAGAAAATCTCAAACAATTAGGAAATGCCACAAATAATTCCAAGAAAATTCACATGTAAACTAGACATACAAAAGTAGGTTCATGCAAAAAATCAGATCAATTGGAGGTCAAGAAGCATGGTAATGAAAATCATGAAGTTGGACATCAATGGTGTGACACAAATTGTCACACCCTAATTCAAAAAATCATATCTCACAAACCAGCAATGATAAATTCACAAACTCTATACCAAAATCACCATGAGTGTGTCTAGTTTAAGCACAAAATATTTGGGATCCATTGGATACATTCTCATCATTTCACAAATGTTTTGGCAAAGTGTACAAGAATTGGTCACATGTCACAAACCCTAGCCCCATTTAAAAACCATCCATCAAAAAATTCTGGAAAAATAATGATAAAAAAGTAGAGATCATGATGAACACAACACAAAAAATCCCATTAAATTTGGATTAAAAATGAACAAGTTATGATTTTTGTAAGTTAGGCATGGCAAATGAAACAAACATTACAAAACAAGATGATTAATGGAATAAATAAAGAAACAATGGGGGGTCAACGCCCCGGTCAACGCGCCAACATGGCCAATAGCAGGACGGCATGGCAGCGTTTTTTTTTTAATATATATTTTAGAAGGCGTTAAATAAATGAATTGGCATTGCGCCCCAGTGGTAAAACACTTGGTATTTGAAGCAAAGGTCTGGGGTTCGAATCCCCCTCGCCCCAGGCCTTTTGGTATTTATTTGAAAACAAGGCAAGGCAATTGCTACAGTAAACACAATGCAGAAAACACATTACTTGATTGAAGCAAGAAGTGAAACAGTTGTTATTTGGTGGTTTAAGCACAAAACAGTTGTGTTAGAACCCTCCCAATGATGAATGATGCAGATGCTTTGGCTCAGGAATGCGGGAAAATGCTTCAATCATGGACTGTCATGGATGATGTCTCTTATAGCAGCAGGCTTTTGCTTGGTTACAGCTTGGGTTTTGTGCTTGGAATGAGCTAAGTATGTTGTTTGGATGATGTTTAGGCAAGGCAAGGCTTAGTCCCTTTGGAAGCTTTGGAAGATTTTGAGAAAATGGCCAAGAATGAGTTTTTTTGCATGAGTGAAGTTCTGTGGTTTTTTTTATCCAATATGGCTTGTGTGCCTGCTATTGGAGTTCAAAAATGACAGAAAATCTGCTGCATAAGGCCTGCTGTCATGGTACAAAGCAAGGTGTGGAGGTATGGAGGATATGGTTGTATTTGTCCTTTCATTTTCCAAATTTTAAGCAAGTTAGTATGGCCCTTGTTTTACTGGTTTTTTAAGCTGCAACATGTTCAATTGACAGCAAAATGGCCTTCTAATTTTCTGTTTTGAGAGTACAAGGCAAGGCATGGTGGATGGTATGGACAAGTATGGTGAAATTGTACTTTTCTTACAATTCAAGCAACCAAGCAATGGCCTCATGTACTGCATAATATGAGCTTGCAAACACATTCTAAATGATATTTCTGAGCTGTTCCAATTGGCCAAATGTTAAAAAAATGTTTATATCAAAAAGTCAACTCTTGGTCAAACTTGCATTTAAATGAGAAAAGTCAAAATATGCCATTTTGATTGGTGAAGTTTTGGCTCATGAAATTTATATTTTTGGAAAGAGGGGATCAAATGTGACTTGTAGGAAAAAACCCCACCAAAATTGGCCAAATGGTTTGAGAGATATGGCCTCTTGAAGTTCAAGATTTTATGAAATCGATTCGATCATAACTTGCCAACCACACATGGGAATTGAGAGTTCTTGGACTTTTTGGAAATGGGAGAACAAGATCTTCAACTTTCATGTTGGGCAAAAATTCATTTGAGGCTTGTATCATGATGTAAGTTTGAGGATCAAGACTTTCCATTTATGGCAGGTTTCAGTTACAGGCCCAGTTTCCATTTTTGGAAATTTTTGATCTGGCTTCAAATTCTTCCATGATGGTGTTTGGCATGATATATGATGACTATTTGGACATGAATAAGATCTCACAAACCATTTCCAGTCATCAAATCACTGATTAAATGGACAGTTGACCAACAGTCGACTTTTAGGGTTTCTGACTGATTGTGCATTGACTGATGACTTCCAAACCCTAATTCCTTGAGAATTTGACTTCAAATGATGTCCCAAGTTTTATGAACTCTTGATTATTGATCATGGTGCCCAAATTCCACAAGAATGGCCACCATCCACTGCTTTGACTGACTATTGACTGTCTAGGGTTCTTTGCCTGACTGTGCATGAACTGATGACCTCTGAGCCTTCAACCCTTGACTTTAACACTTCAAATGAACCCTCTAGTCATGTGAACTTGTTGGACCAACCCTAAGGCCTTGGCTCCTTGAGAATTGTGCTTGCTTGCTTGGTTGACTGATCTCCTGATCAGTTTGACCTAATTTCTTGATTGGCTTGCACTTGAGGCAAAAGAGGCAATGCAATGCTATGCAATGGACCATGATATGCTATGACCTAATATGAAAATGTATGTACAATGATAGGTGCAAATTTGAGGTGCTACAGCTGCCCCTATTCAATCAGCTGGGAACCCGAATGGATGATAGCAACGGCTGTCAGACTTTCAGGGTAAACAGGGATTGAATACCAAAGAACCGTAGAATTTGCACCGACTGGATATGATACAAAAGGAACCATGTCATTTACCGATGACGCCTGCAATTGACAACTTCAGAAAGGCGAAACCATTTACCGATGGTTAGAAACTGTAACTTGATATTTACCGATATCAACTTCAGCGAGACCATTTACCGATGGCGGCTGGGGAAAACAAATTTCTGAAAAACAAAACCATTTACCGATGGTTAAAACTGGGACCTTGATATTTACCGATATCAACTTCAGCCAGACCATTTACCGATGGCTGCTGGGAAAACAACTTCTGAAAAGCGAGAACCATTTACCGATGGTTAAAACTTGATATTTACCGATATCAACTTCAGCCAGACCATTTACCGATGGCTGCTGGGAAACAACAAACTTCTGAAAAAGCAAAACCATTTACCGATGGTTAAAACTTGATATTTACCGATATCAACTTCAGCCAGACCATTTACCGATGGCTGCTGGGAAACAACAAACTTCTGAAAAAGCAAAACCATTTACCGATGGTTAAAAGTTGATATTTACCGATATCAACTTCAGCCAGACCATTTACCGATGGCTGCTGGGAAACAGGTTTAATGTAGAAAGGAAGCAAGACCATTTACCGATGGTGGCTTCAAAGAAACTTGACATTTACCGATGTCAACTTAGCAAGACCATTTACCGATGGCTGCTGCAACTGGGAACTCGATATTTACCGATATCGAAGAAAAACCGGGCCATTTACCGATGGCATCTCCACTTGGGGAGGAACAAAATCTTTATGGTGTAATCAGACAAGACGTTTACCGACGACTTCTGGGGATCTTGATTTTATCAACAAGGAAACAAAGAATGACCAGACATTTACCGATGACTGGGGTGAGACTCGATGTTTACCGACATCGAAAGATGATGTTTACCGACATCCAAAAAGAATGACCAGACATTTACCGATGACTGGGTGAGAAATTTATTGGGGAAAGACAAACAAATATTCGCAACTGGAAACCAGATAGGACATTTACCGATGACTCTACTGGGGATTTCTAGCTGGGGATTATCAGATATTTACCGATGACTGAGGAAAAGACTCGATGTTTACCGACATCGAAAGATGATGTTTACCGACATCAAAAAATGACCAGACCTTTACCGATGACTGGAGAGAAGACCCGATGTTTACAGACACCGAAATAATGGTGTTTACCGACACCAAAAATGATGACCAGACATTTACTGATGACTGGGGAGAACTCGATGTTTACCGACACCGAAACAATGGCGTTTACCGACACCAAAAACGATGACCAGACATTTACCGATGACTGGAGAGAATACTCGATGTTTACAGACACCGAAACAATGGCGTTTACCGACACCAAAAACGATGACCAGACATTTACCGATGACTGGAGAGAATACTCGATGTTTACAGACACCGAAACAATGGTGTTTACCGACACCAAAAATAATGACCAGACATTTACTGATGACTGGAGAGAATACTCGATGTTTACAGACACCGAAACAATGGTGTTTACCGACACCAAAAATAATGACCAGACATTTACTGATGACTGGATAAAATATCCGATGTTTACAGACACCGAAACAATGGTGTTTACCGACACCAAATAAAAACACACGCGGGTGTTGGCATGACACTTACCGGTATCACAAGAACGACATCTTAAATATGTCAAGGCAAGGCTGATCATTTGCTGGGGGTCTCACTGGGGAGAAACAAACTTTCTGTCGCCATCGGGTGAGGAAATAAATCTCTATGGGGATATCAATCCTGAATGCTGTCAAGAGCAACTGTAGCAGACTTGCTGTGCTGATGTTGAAAGAAATGATCCGCCTCTGCCGGGGATACAGTCTGGTGAGGTTAACACATGAATGCATATGTTTGAATTTTTCCATGGCGTAATGCTCCATATGGAATGGAAATGCTACGCGATTTTTGAGGATGCAATGATTACTACATGCAAAATGCAAATGAACTCTGGCTAGGGAGCCGAAATGATCCGATACTCTGACTCTGTGGGGAGACTCCTCTTGGGGAAATACTCTGCGGGGAACTCTGCTTGAGGAATGGTAAAGCGACTTCACACTCCTGTTGAAGACTAGCACTGCTGCTGGGAAAAGGTAAACTCCGTTGGGGATATCCTTCAGTCCACAGGTAGGATAAATGTTGGAGATAAATTCAATGAACCTGCCCCGCTCGGGGAGGAGATTGGCAAATACAGGCCTGCTGGGGATAGGCAATCCCTAGATCTGTTGGGGAATAGAAGGCACTATCCACAGACGTCTTCGCAGGGGAACATAGCTCTGGTAGCTTCCAAACTTGCTTGGGGAAAATATCTGCTGAGGAAACGCCCTCACAGATGTCAATCTGAAAAATAGCACAACAAAATGCCCCCAGGGGATATATGGACAAGATACGCTCAAGTGCCCTCAACATTCAAAATGATTTTCAAATGTTTTGTCATCCTGCAAGCTATTGTGTAGCCTCCATGTTCTTATATGCAATGCTTATCAAAAATTCGGACATTTTGCAAACAAAACAGTAAAAATAAAAACAGAAAAGCTATTTATCTGAATAACGACTTTTATTGATTGAAAATGTGCCTGAAGAGGCAAATACATTGGGAAGCAATTCCTAGAAAGAGGTAATTGCGTACAAAAGGAAAAATCTATCCTAACGGCAATGTGAACACGGCATCCACTATTTCCCCATTCTGTTATAACTCACAGATCATCAGTTTTCCTCCCAACTCCTTGCTTTCTGAGAAGAATAACTGGACGGATCACATCTTTCGAGATGGCAGACGACAAAGCTTGATGAAGTACAGATAACTCAGAATGTAGTCTTCGCTTTAATCCCTAACTTTTGCCTGGATCGCCCTTTTCGGGTTTTCAATCCACCGGGATACCCATTTTTGCCTAAGCCGCCCTTGCGGGTTTTCGACTTACCGGGTGTACGAATTCTTTTCATTTTATCCCTAATTTTTGCCCGAACCTTTTCTTTCTGTTTTTTGGTTCACCAGGATGCCCATTTTTGCCTGGACTCTTTTTTCTTTTTGTCCAGCGGGTCTATTTACGCGAAGTATCTTTTGACTACATCTGAGTTAACAGGAGACGGAAAATCTTCACCATCCATAGTTGTAAGCATCAAGGCTCCACCGGAGAATACCTTCTTCACAACATACGGACCTTCGTAATTAGGAGTCCATTTGCCCCTGTTATCTGCACCGGGAGGGAGGATCCTCTTCAACACTAGATCACCTATCTGATAACTTCGAGGACGCACTTTCTGATCAAAGGCTCGCTTCATCCTTCTCTGATACAACTGTCCATGGCATACAGCTGCTAACCGTCTCTCCTCGATAAGGCTCAACTCGTTAAACCTTGTTTGAATCCACTCAGCTTCGTCCAGCTTGACATCCAATAAAACTCTCAGAGAAGGAATCTCCACTTCAACAGGTAGGACAGCTTCCATACCATACACAAGGGAGTAAGGGGTTGCCCCGGTCGACGTACGTACTGAGGTACGGTACCCATGCAAAGCGAAAGGCAGCATCTCATGCCAATCTTTGTACGTAACGACCATCTTCTGCACAATCTTCTTGATATTCTTGTTCGCCGCTTCTACAGCACCATTCATCTTCGGTCTGTAAGGAGAAGAATTGTGATGTTCAATCTTGAAATCTTTACAAAGCTCTTTCATCATCTTGTTGTTGAGATTCGAACCATTGTCAGTGATGATTCTCTCAGAAACTCCATAACGACATATGATCTCTTTCTTGATGAACCGGGTAACCACTTGTTTGGTGACGTTAGCATAGGAAGCTGCTTCTACCCATTTGGTGAAATAGTCAATCGCAACCAAGATGAAGCGATGTCCATTCGAAGCAGTAGGCTCAATCTTCCCAATCATATCAATGCCCCACATGGCAAACGGCCAAGGCGAATTCATGATATTCAGAGGACTTGGTGGTACGTGCACCTTATCAGCATAGATTTGACACTTATGGCACTTCCGAGCATACTTGAAACAATCGGATTCCATAGTCATCCAGTAATAACCCGCTCTCAACAATTTCTTAGCCATTGCATGTCCGCCGGCATGAGTACCGAAGGAACCTTCATGAACTTCTTGCATTAACATGTCTGCCTCGGGTCTGTCCACGCATCTGAGCAAGACCATGTCAAAGTTTCTCTTATACAACACATCATCTTGATTCAAATAGAAGCTTCCAGCTAGCCTTCTCAGGGTTTTCTTGTCATTCTTCGACGCACCTTCAGGATATTCCTGAGTCTTGAGGAAATTCTTGATGTCATAATACCACGGCTTCTCATCACTCACAACAGACTCGGCTGCAAACACATACGCAGGTCTCTCAAGTCGATTTACCGCAACATGTGGCACATGATTCCACCAATGAACTTTGATCATAGACGACAAAGTAGCCAAGGCATCAGCCATTTGATTCTCATCCCGGGGGACATGATACAATTTCACCTTCTTGAAGAACGTCAGTATTCTTCTGGTGTAATCTCTATACGGAATCAAATGTGGCTGATTCGTATTCCAATCTCCATTGACTTGATTGACCACTAGAGCGGAATCTCCAAAAATGTCAAGTGTTTTGATCCTCAGATCAATGGCTTCTTCTATCCCCATGATACAAGCCTCATATTCAGCTTCGTTGTTGGTAACGTCAAACGTCAATCTGGCAGAAAAAGGTATATGAGCACCTTTAGGATTGATCAACACTGCCCCAACACCGTTACCGTTCATATTCACAGCCCCATCAAACATCAGTGTCCATTTGTCATCCGGGTCCGGTCCTTCCTTGACAAGAGGCTCTTCGCAATCTTTCATCTTAAGATACATGATGTCTTCATCAGGGAATTCAAACATCATAGGCTGATAATCTTCAATCGGTTGTTCGGCGAGGTAGTCTGACAGAACACTACCTTTGATGGCTTTCTGCGACGTGTACTGAATGTCATATTCTGTTAGAATCATCTGCCAACGGGCAACACGTCCGGTGAGAGCTGGTTTCTCAAAGATGTATTTCACAGGATCCATCTTAGAAATCAATAAGGTAGTATGGTTCAACATATACTGCCTTAGTCGGCGAGCAGCCCAGGCCAAAGCACAGCAAGTTTTCTCGAGCAGTGAATATCTTGTTTCACAGTCGGTAAACTTTTTGCTAAGGTAGTATATGGCATGCTCTTTTCGACCAGACTCGTCATGCTGTCCCAATACACACCCCATCGAGTTCTCAGTCACTGACAGGTACATTATCAGAGGTCTCCCTGGAACTGGAGGTATCAGGATTGGAGGTTTCTGTAAATACTCTTTAATCTTGTCAAAAGCTTTCTGACAGTCATCATTCCACTTGATCGCTTGATTCTTTCTGAGCAGTTTGAAAATTGGTTCACATGTAGCAGTTAGATGAGATATGAACCTTGCAATGTAGTTCAATCTCCCTAAAAACCCACGGACTTGCTTTTCCGTCTTCGGTTCAGGCATCTCTTGAATAGCTTTGACTTTTGCTGGATCAACCTCAATCCCTTTCTCACTGACGATGAAGCCTAAAAGCTTCCCTGATCTCACCCCAAACGTACACTTGTTCGGATTCAACCTCAGCTTGAACTTTCTCAACCGGTCAAACAGCTTCTGCAAATTAACCAGGTGCTCCTCTTCTGTCTGCGACTTCGCAATCATGTCATCTACGTACACTTCAATTTCTTTGTGCATCATGTCATGAAAGAGAGTCGTCATAGCCCTCTGATAGGTAGCACCAGCATTCTTTAGCCCAAACGGCATCACCTTATAGCAGAACGTGCCCCAAGGTGTAATGAATGTCGTCTTTTCCATGTCCTCTGGCGCCATCTTGATCTGATTATATCCGGAGAAACCATCCATGAAAGAGAATACCGAGGATTGAGCCGTATTATCAACCAATACATCAATGTGAGGTAATGGGAAATCATCTTTCGGACTCGCTCTATTCAAATCCCGGTAATCGACACACATTCTGACTTTACCATCCTTCTTCGGCACAGGAACGATGTTGGCCACCCACGGCGGATAACTTGTAACAGCCAGAAAACCTGCATCCCACTGCTTCTGGACCTCTTCCTTGATCTTAGTCGCCATGTCAGGACTCGTTCTACGAAGCTTCTGCTTGACAGAAGGACATCCTTCTCTAAGAGGTAATCGATGCACCACAATGTCTGTATCCAAACCAGGCATATCTTGATATGACCAGGCGAACACTTCCACATATTTTCTCAGCATCTCAATCAGCCTTCCCTTGACAGAGTCCTCTAAAGCAGCCCCAATCTTGATTTCTCTTTTGGCGTCCTCAGTACCCAAATTAATAGTTTCCAACTCCTCCTGATGAGGTTGGATGACCCTTTCCTCCTGCTTCAGTAATCTGGCCAATTCTGCAGGGAGTTCACAGTCTTCCTCACTCTCCTCTTCAGCTTGGTAGATGGGATTGTCGAAATCATACTGAGCCATAACAGAACTGTTCATAGTGAATGCCATAAGATCGCTTCTGCATGTTTAATGCTTTGTTTTTAGAAAAAGAGTTCAAGAAGTCGCAAAAACAAAAAAAACATTGCCATTTTTATTGTTTTTGAAAAAGAAAAATGAAAACAAAAATAGAAAGACAGGGATCACAAAGTTTGATTGCAAAAAAATGTCCTTCATTAATGATAATCATTAAAACATGATGAGGCCCTACAAAAATGAATCACTACGCCTTGGGCAGAACGTAGGATTTTCATGCAAAATGACAAAACAACAGAAAATTACTCTGTCAGAAGAGTAACTTGAACCACTTCTTCAGCCGTCCAGTTGTCGATAGACCCCCCTGGCGCACACGGGCGAACCCAGTTGTCCAAATCACAATCACTGTCACAGTCTTCAATACCGGTTGCGGAGACGTCACCATGATTCATCAGCCCAGCGCTGGTAAAGGTACTCGGACCCGCTTGACCATTCTGCTCTGCTCGGAGAGGCTCATAACCAACGCCAAATTTGTCTTCTTTAATCGGCAAATCCACCATCTTGCCCCAGCCTTCAGCTTTGCCAGAATCAACAACCTCCTTAGCCTGCTTGTAAGAAGTAATCGAAGCACCTGGCTTCCTCTGCTCAGCGTACGCCACTTTCTCAAGAGCCACAGTCTCAAACGCCTGACATAAGGTTTCGTGGATCTCGCCATCCACCTCAACATACTTGAACGAGGATAGATGACTCACCAGAATCTCTTCTTCGCCGCACACAGTCACAATCTGACCGTTCCAGACATACTTGAGCTTTTGATGGAGAGTCGACGAGACTGCCCCTGCTGCATGAATCCATGGACGCCCCAACAAACAACTATAGGCGGGCTGGATGTCCATAACATAGAAGATGATATCGAATACCTCAGGACCTATCTTCACAGGCAAGGTAACTTCCCCACACACAGAACGTTTGGATCCGTCGAAAGCACGAACGATCAGGTCATTGGGATTAAGCACAAACCCTTCCGCATCAATCTTCCTCAGAATCTGCTTAGGCAACACATTCAGCGACAACCCGGTGTCTACCAATACGTGAGACAACACTGCCCCCTTGCACTCCATGGTGATGTGCAAGGCTTTGTTATGGTTTCGCCCTTCAGACGGTAAGTCCAGGTTGGTGAATCCTACACCATGCCTGGTGCTCACATTGGCCATCACGCCCTCCAGTTGATTGACAGAAATCTCCTGAGGCACGTAAGCCAGATTCAACATCTTCAGCAAGGCATTACGGTGTGCCTCAGAGCACAACAATAGTGAAAGTATAGAAATCTTGGACGGAGTTTGATTCAACTGGTCTACAATCTCGTAGTCACTCTTCTTGATTATTTTCATAAACTCCTCCACGTCCTTCTCAAATGACCCCTCAGGCGCTTCCTTCTGGACAGGCTCTTCCTCAACCACAGCTTGCTTACCCTTTGCTTTGGCGAGAGCCTCAGCATTATTGTCCCTCAAGGGCTGCGGTGCGAACAGACGACCGCTTCTGGTAAAACCTCCTGGACCCCCTACATTATCCACAGCCGGACCAACAGTTGCAGGAACTCTATTCGGTAAACCAATTGTCACTGGAGTTTGATTCACTGGTCTCGTCTGACTTTCAGCCCTTCTATTACTGCGGTGAGCATTATCATATTTCCACGGCACAGCTCTACTATTCTCAACAGCCCTTCTTTCAGACGCCACGATAGTAGTTGGAACACTGATGGTTACAGGCACGGGAATGGTAACTGGGGTACCATTTGCTGCAGGTGCACTGACGACCCTTTGTCCACGTTCTTCAGACGGTTTAAAGTAAATGGTGATAGTTGACACTGTTCCACGATCTTTTACAGCCCTACTGAATTGCAAACAACCCTCATCCATCATACCCTGGATACCGGCCCTTAACTGATCACAACCATTTTCGGATTCTGCACAGCCAAAACAATTCTCATCACAGCCCGGGTAGACACCCCCATTCAGTAGACGGCCCTTCACAACTAACAGAGAGGTCTGAACATCATCAACATTAACAACCAGATCTTCAGCTTCCTTCCCCTCAATATTGTTCACTCTATGCCCACCATGCTGAGGCATAGGGTTGTTTACGACGTTAGGCACTGGAGCGAAGTTGATCGCCTTGGCATCGATCAAATCTTGGACCTTGTGCTGGAGAGCCCAACACTTCTCAGTATGATGCCCTGGTGCCCCAGAGTGAAAGTCACATCTAACATTAGCATCATAGCCAGGAGGCAGCACTGTTGGAGTGGCCATCGTACGCAACTCTACAAACCCTAACCGGAGTAGTTCGGGTAGTAGCTCTGCGTAAGACATAGGCAGAGGATCAAATCTTCTATCAGCCTGTAACTTCTGCCTAGGCTGGAAAGGACGCTGCTGTTGTTGTTGTTGTGGTTGTTGAACTCTTTGTTGTTGTTGCTGACGAGGTTGAGGTGCCGGAATGGTTACTGCAGCAGCTTGACGGTATTCACTTCTATTCCGATCTCTGCGGTGTTGAACAGCATTAGTTTCACCCTCTCTTCGACGAGGTGCCCCAACAAACGGCTTCCTAGAAGAAGAGGAACCAGCATCCTGAATCTTCCCAGTTTTAATCAAACTCTCAGTCCTCTCTCCACAAATGACAACATCAGAAAAACTACCGAATGGGCAGCTCCCCATCCGGTCCATAAACACACCTTGAAGAGTACCGATAAACATGTCTGTCAACTCCCTCTCCAGCATAGGGGGTTGAACTCTAGCAGCCAGTTCACGCCACCTCTGGGCGTACTCCTTGAAGCTTTCATTTGATTTCTGACAAAGACTCTGCAGCTGAGTCCGGCTCGGTGCCATGTCCATATTATGCTTATATTGCCTCAAGAAGGCCTCACCCAGATCTCTCCAGCATCGGATCGAATCTCTCTTCAATTCCATGTACCAGTCCAAAGAAGCCCCAGATAGACTATCTTGGAAAAAATACATCCACATCTTTTCATCATCAGTATACGCAGAGATTTTTCGATAATAAGCCTGCACATGGGTGCGAGGGCAAGAAGTACCGTTGTATTTGTCGAAGGACGGTGCTTTGAACTTGTGAGGGATTCTCAAACCTTCAACCAATCCCATGTTAGTAACATCAAAACCAAGGGAATTCTGACATTCTATAGCTCTAATTTTCTCAGCAAGAGCCTCAACTTTGCGGTCTCTCTCATTAGCCCTTCCCAGAACGTCTTCGTCTTCACTGAGCAGAGAGAACATATCCTCTTGTCTGTCAACAATCGGAACAGGATTACGGGCCGGAGCACGGACTACTCTGGCATTAGCGGCATCTGGAACAATAGGTTGACCGTTGATTCGAATACCCCCCAACTCATCTCCCACAGCATAGTTGTTGACGGGTACAGCAACAGCAACATTGTTATCATTGACCGGGCCTCCCTCTGGCGGAGCATGGTTGATCGGTGGATTTGCAGCCTCTTGTCTCTGAACCATAGCTCGAAGTTCTTCTTGACCTTGTGCAACCCCTTGCATCATATTCATAAACTGGGCCATGCTAGCCTTCATCTCGGCCAACTCTGCTTGAAATTGATCCATACTTCTCTGTTGATTCAGTCTTGTTGAGTAGCGGTGCGGACGTTGATCAGCTATCCTGCCTAAAACAGGAACCAGAGTGAGAAGTCACGACCAAGAACACCTGTTATGCGAAATGATATGAGTATGATGCTAATGATGCGTATGATGCACATGATATGCTCATTTCTCAGGCATTCAAAGAGCCTGACCCATCCTGAAAAAGATGGCAACCTGCAGCAGCAAGAGAGCAAAACAGATACAAGGAAATGCTGACATCCTTATATATACATAAGGGTAAAAAGGCATATAACCAATGTCAACAGAATATCTGAATAAACAACGTACAAAGAAAAAGAATCCCATCCAACAAGCCTGGAGGTGATTCTTAACAAAAGATCCAAGAGATGGCTTACACGCAAATGAATCCCATCCAACAAGCCTGGAGGTGATTCTCAACAAAATACAATCAGAGATACAAACTAAGACAGACGGTCTTCCGGAATGAGGGTCTTCAGGTAATGGCACTGGTCTATCAACAGTGAGCATTCTGAGCATTCTGGTAGAGGGGTAATCTTCTCCTTCAATTGTCTTCTCAGCTCCAAGACTTCTCCTCCAAGGTGGTTCTCTGATGCCTGTCTCAAGTCTACTTCCTTCTTCAACTGGATATCTTTATCTCTGAGTTGCTTCTCCAAGTCTCTGATCTTCTTCTGATAGTTGGCTTCTGCTCTCTGCAGTCTCAAGCGCTCCCTATGCTCCTCATCCAACATAGACTCTATCTCCTCATATGATCTCTTCTTGCTCCTTGCTCTGCTAGCATCTTCTCCTTGCACTTCCCTGAGTTGATGGGCCATGTGCAACCTATCAGCTTTAGCTTTGTACAACTCCATATGGGTGTCCTGCTCCTTCTCCCTCAACCGACGACTCTCCATCAGGGCTTGCTTATAGCGCTCAGCAGGCACACTATCAGCAAGAACCAAGGGTGGTTGCTCTTGCAACGGTTCCATCCTATCGTAGGGTAGCAACAAAGTTTCCACTCTCTTCTTTACCCAATCAGTGTAATCAGGCATGGCTATGGCAAACTTCTTCCCTAGGACGGATCCATCTCTGACACCAATGGACTTCCAAGCTCTTCCAATCTGCTCCAACCTAACAGGGTCATCCTTCTTCTCAAAGTACACACTCTCAGCTATCTCAGCTTCAAGTGGTCTTCTACTCATAACAAAACCTAACTGGCGAAGAGAAAGAACTGGATTATAATTTATACAACCCTTGGTCCCCACGAGTGGCACATTCCGGAATTCTCCACAGCTCATAATAACATTCTTCACATTCATCCGGTAAGATTGCCATCTGATGTCATAAGAGGTGAGCGACATGACCCTCTGAGTCCACTTGAGAGTGCTCTGAGTGTCCATAAAGGGTCCACTACCAGGCAGGAGTGACATGAACCATCTAAACAGGAGAGGTAGACAGCACCTGATGGCTCCACCCTTACCATGCCTACTGTGGATGGCATAGTAAGTATCAGCTAACAAGGTGGGGACTGGATTTCCTCTGATGAAAATGCTGATGGCAGCATGGTCAACAAAATTTGGCATACTGGGAAATAGGATGATCCCATATATCAAGGCGGCAAGCTGTGCGTGAAAAGCTTCCCAATTTCCCTTCTCTGCTTCATCTCTGGCTATTCTCAGAAGAAACTTCAACGGCAGACCCACAACTCCCCCACTGGGCTTCCAATTATCACAAACTTCCTTAACACTCAACCGGAGAGCTCTGGCAACAACCTTAAAGTCAACCTCCTTTGGTACGTCCAAGAAAGGAACCTGATGCTGAATCGGGATGCTCAATAGTATAGAATACTCCTCGAGAGTAGGTGCTAACTGGTAATCTTGGAACGTGAAACATCTAAGCTTCGGGTCATAGAACTGAAGAAGTGTCTGCAACGGCACCGGGTCAACTACTGTCTTTAACACTGTCAGGATATCCCCATACTGATTCACGAAACCCCCCAGACGATCACTGGTCACAAGACTGCCCAACTCAATCAGAGGTGTCAAAGGCTCCCGGTGAAAAACGTAGATACAAGTCTTCCGCTTCAACTCTGGGACTGTTGCCATCTCTGTCAGTGAACAAGCTCTGGAATGTACCTGAGAAATGATATGCATGCAGGGATTAGTTTTTTTCTTTTTTTTTTCTTTTTTTTTCTTTTTTTTTTTGCGTTTCTTTTTGAAAATAAATATGCTATGATGCACATGATGCAGACACAACTGACTGGCGGTGCATCTCTGATCACAAAGTCGAAGCTTCGGTCTAAACTCAGAACCCAAATCCAACTTGAAAACCCAAGGTCAACTGAATATACTGTTGTCTGAACCCAAAGTCACCAACAGAACCATAAGTCACCAACAGTACCTGTAATGATGAACCCTTCCCCACTCACGGGTGTAGTCTAGGCCAGGGTAAGGTCAAGAGAAACGCAGGATAAACAACCCTTTCAAGAATATCATCCTGTGCACACCCGATGTATGCACCGATAATACCCCATCAGAGTCTGAACTGCTCGTGATATCAATGTTCCGCTAAGTGGCGTACACCACCCGCTTCCCATGAATCACTCTATTCCTAGGTTTCCTAGATTTCACTCATGGCCTGGGTATTGGGCCTTTTACCTCATAGAACTCCCACCCCAACAGAGAGAAACAGACAACCAGCCAGGTGAACAGATGAATATGAATGCAAACATAATTACAAACATAAATGCAAACAATAGACAATGAATGCAAACAGTAAATAATGGATGCAATAAATAAGCACAGCACAAAGCAACCAAAACCCTAACCTAGAGAGCGCTAGGAGAGACTCGCTCAGGGAAGATGGACCAGCATAGGTCAACTTCTCTAGTCCCCAGTGGAGTCGCCAGCTGTCGCATCGCGCGAAAAACCGGCGGGAAAACAAGAACAACAGAGCCGCCACCGTGCGTTATTTATCCCAAAAGAGGGAAAGGAAACGCTCAGAGTAAACCTAGGAAAAGACATGGTCTCGCGACCAAAGAGAATGGGTTCGGGAGTCGGTTATGCGAAGGGAAGGTATTAGCACCCCTACGCATCCGTAGTACTCTACGGGATCCACGCACAAAAGGAAGGATAAATGGTTGCTAAACACTGCTCAAATACTCACACACACTGGCTGAAAGAAACGCAAGAGACTGACTGAAACTGAACTCGGCAGGATGTCGCATCCTGGGCCTACTTAGTCTATCAGGCATAGACATCAGAGTCGAAGTAGTTCGGACTGGGGAAACGACACATGCTCGCTAGGACATTGCATCCTATGCATACGTATCTTCTCGGACGAGAGAAGAATCAGAGCATTCGTAGCTCGGCTGACACGCACACAAACAAACACAGGCAAACGTGGAGCCCGACTGCCAATCACTGGACTTACATCGGCATCCGAACCAAAACGCACTCAAGAGGGCAAACATGGAGCCTGAATGCCAATTACTGGACTTACATCAGCATCCGAACCAAACACACGCACACTGGAACCCAAATGCCACTCGATGGACTTACATCAGCTTCCAAGCACACAACAACACAACAAGTTAATAGGGAGTCGGGGACTCGAGCCTATAACTGTCAAACACACACAAAAGAAAAGAAAAGGCGCCCGGAGAGATCAGCTCAATCTCCTGCCTACATACTTCATCTGGTATGAAGATCAGGGCGATGTAGTTCCCCTACGCAGGGATAAAGGACCTAGCCTAACCAGATAACAGAGGGAGACACAACTAGGGAGACTACGACTCGAGCCTAGATGTTATCATGCAAATCATCCCTAAGTTAAGGTTTCTAGCTAAATGGCACAAGGGCCAACCTATCCTAAGCATGGCTCACACAGGAAGCAAGCCACACACACTTAACTTGCACAGGAAGCAAGCCAAGCAAAACCTAACTTGCACAGGAAGCAAGTCTAAACTAATCCTAACTTGCACAGGAAGCAAGTCAAACAATCCTAACTTGCACAGGAAGCAAGTCAAACAATCCTAACTTGCACAGGAAGCAAGTCAAACAATCCTAACTTGCACAGGAAGCAAGTCAAACAATCCTAACTTGCACAGGAAGCAAGTCAAACAATCCTACAAGCACAGATAGCACACGCTATACACAAACAAGTGGCTCAAACAAGGGTTAGGTTTTAGTCAAGGGGTCATATCAACCTCAACAAACAAACCTCTGGAACTGGGTGAATGTTGCTCTTAACCTTGCCATTGAGAGACTAAGGTGAAGCAGATGAAAGGTGAGCGAAGATAAGACTTCACAGCTCTTATCCCTGGCCTGGGAGAGCTTAAGACAAGAATGTGTGGGTCCAGAAAGTGGGAACCCTCCTACACATTTAAAACTGACTCAACTGTACAATTGTACAAGATCTTGGGTTTGTATCTGCAATGCATCAACACAGTGGTGTGAGCAAAGCAGATGACACACTGAATAGTGGGGGATAGATTGCATATCCCTACCTTCCACCAATTGCCTCTTCACTTAGGAGGTCTTTGACTCTATGCAAGGACAAAATTAAACATCCACAAACATTGCCTCTTAAGGAGGACTTCAGACAGTTGCCTGGCCAAGTAACAGGCCAGGTCTTCCAGACTACATGAAGTAAAAGAGATTATACCTCAATGCAAATTGCTTATACAAGCAAAGCAAAGCAAAAAGTTCACAAGGAACTAAGCAACTAAAGCACCTGAAACAGTCAAGCAGATGTTAGTATGCAACTTCAAACAAAACAAACAGAAACAGACACCAACAGTCAATTAGGGGGCACAAGGATGTGCAAGGCACAAGGCTTATGTGTAAGACCCCAATTTTGGGCCCTAAGATCCCTCATGGCCCATATCATTCATATCATAACCTCAAGGATCATTGCATGCCTTTGTCCCCTCCTGGTGGGTTGGTTTGCCTTGTTGGTTTGTTTCTTGATCACCAAGCATACTTTGCATTTGTATATCTTTGCTTTCATATGTTTATCTTCCAAAAAGTACAAAAATATTGTCAGTCTAACCTTGTTGCTTGCAGTTGAAGCAATCATCAGCAATTAGGTCAAAGTCAGTCATTGATCAGTCAAAGCAATGGACGGTGGCCATTCTTGCAGAATTTGGGCACCATGATCAGTAATCACAAGTTCATACATCTTGAGACATCATTTGAAGTCAAGTTCTCAAGGATTTAGGGTTTGGAATTCATCAGAAGTGGTCCAATCATTCAAAACCCTAGAAAAGTCAAACTTGGTCAACAGTTGATTTAATCAAGGATTTGATGGATAGAATTGATTTGAAGAAGTTCACTCTTGCTTATATAAGCCTCATCTATCATGTTCAACCTCATCATGGAAGAAAATCAAGCCAATCAGAAAATTTTCCAGAAATAGAAAGTGGACCTGTAATTTCAACTGCCAAAAATGGAAACTTCTTGATCTTAAACTTACATCATGATACAAGCTCCAAATGAATTTTTGCCCAACATGAAAGTTGAAGATCTTGTTCTCCCATTTTCAAAAAGTCCAAGAACATCAAAATCCCATGTGTGGTTGTCAAGATATGATCAAATCATTTTCACCAATTTTTGAACTTCAACAAGCCATATCTCTCAAACCATAAGGCCAAATTTGGTGGGGTTTTTTCCTACAAACCACATTTTTCATCCTCTTTCCAAAAATATAAATTTCATGACCTAAAACCTTACCATTCAAAATGGCATTTTTGGACCTTTCTCATTTAAATTCAAAGTTTGACCAAACTTTGACTTTTTGAGTTTTTGACTTTTTCTTGATTTGGTCAATTGGGAAATGTTCCATATCACATTTGAAACTTGCCTCAAGTCCTAATTCATGGTCATACCACCATCCTACCACTATTTTGGCCAAAATGCAAATATGGTATTTCTTAGCAAATGGTTTCATTCAAACAAAGCAAGTACAGCAATTGTTGTGCAGACCACAAACAGCATTTTGTTTGGTCATTTGCTGTCTGTACCAAGGCCCACTCGACCACAAATACACCTCCATCATTCACTTGTTCCTTAATTAGCAAAAATGCAAAATGCTCCATTTCAACAAAACCAATTTAGCACTTGTTAAGCAGAGGTTAAACAGACAATATAAGCTGCATTTTCTGACATTTGTGGAACCCTAGACGGCAGCCATCACAGAAATATACACATTCTCTCATTTCCCATTCTGGCTCGATTGCCTTTTTTGTCAAAAAACTCCAAAATACTCGAGCAGTTTTTGATTGTTCCTTGACCTAGACAATATCTTGAAGCATTTTCCAAGCACAACTCATCACCTGCAGCCATTTCTCACTCTGTTTTTTTCATCAAGCTCAACAATGGCAGATGGTTATTTGTTTGTTTCCAAGCTTCCTTGAGTCGAGAGAACTTCACTATCCAACATCTCCAAGCATAAACACTATCTGTTTCAAGGAGGATCATCAAGAACATCACTGTTGCACGATTTCCTCCAAAACAAGTAAGCAATTCGACTTCCTCCTTTTACCATGCCATGATGTGCTTTGAATAGTTTGTTTGATGCTGATTCAAATGAGTGATAGCTTGCTTGAAATGGTTATGTCATGGCCAAGAAATCTGGATTTCATGTTGTGTGTCCAAACTTATTTCTGTTCGATTCACCTTGCTTGCTTTGATTCCTCAAAATGTGATGCTATATTATTGTTCCTTGATGATTAATGATGCTGTTGGTATGATTGATTGTGGATTCTGGACATCTTGAAATTTCAATCTGCATATTATTGATGAAGGCATGCTGCAGTTTTGAAACATTATTGTATGCTGTGGTTTGTTTGCTTTATGAAGATTACCAATACCATGCTAGTGTTTTGTGTGCTTGGTTGATGATCATGAAACTGAATATGAATGCCTTGTTATTGTTCATGATGAAAGTATGAAGATACTTGATACATAAATTTTGCTGTGGTTTTCAAACTTATGCCATGCCTGGAGATCCCACTTGATTTGTTTGGTGTGTTTGCTTAAAAGTTGCATGAACCTTTTTGCTTACCATGTTAAGTGAGTTTATGTTGATGTTGGTGATACCATGATGTTTATCCCTGCTGTTTAGCTGTTTTCGAGCTGCCAAGAGAATTTCATGATTATGCTTGTTTGTTGTTGGTTAATGATGTTTTGATGTCACATAAGTACATAAGCCTTGCCATTTTGTGTCTTGCTCGAAGTCTAACTGATGATGATGCTTGCTGTTATTTTGCAACTGTAATTTTTTGTCCAGGAAATTCCACTTGTTGTGTTTGGCTTGTTGTTATTTTGATGTTGCATAATAATTGCCATTGGCCATGCTGATTGATTGTGCCTGTTTGAAGTTGGCTGTGTGATGATAAACGTTGTTAATGATGAATGTGTGCCTGCTGCTGTTATGATGATGTTGTTTTGCTGTTAATGCTCATTGCCATATGCTGGATATGTTTTTGTTCATGTCCATGAATGCTGACTGTTTACAAATGAATGCTGATTATTTACAAATGCCATGCTATTGTCTTGTGTTGTTTGATCTGTTGATGAAGAATGATGGATGCTGCTTTTATTTAAACCAAACACTTTGTCCATAATTATGCTATACTTGGTCGAGTTTTGTTCTTGATGATTGCTTAAAGGACCATGCTGTGCTGTTGTGTAATGTTGTTCAAATTTGTTTGATGTTGAGGAGCTTGCTTGAAGTGCCACGACCATTGCTGTTGTTGAATATGCTATGCTGCTATGTGTTGTTGTTTGTTCTGCCTTGTTTGGTCGGATGAACATGATAGACATGAAACCATGCTGCAATTTTGAAACATGTTGTTGCTGTTGTGTTGTCTTGAAAAACTCTAAGATCAATTTCCAGAAATTTTTCTGTTGTTTGCTTGATGTCTATTCATGATGAGCACATGATAATGATGAATGTTGCTGTTGACTGCTTGCTAAATGCTATGCTGTTTGCTGTTTTTTTTTTTGGTCGAATGATGGTGATGATGAATGCGGTTTCTGCTCAAATTTACCCTGCACCAGAAAAACCCCATGTTTGTTGCTGTTTAGTTGTTCTCAAATGTTGCATGAGGATAGAATGTCATGGCCATGTTTGACTTTTGATGTTGGTTTATGTTTGTTGTTCATGATGATGAAGTTGAATGATGAATGCATTTTGCTGCTGTTTAAACCTGTTGTTCTATCCGGATAAACTCCCATGATTATGTTGTTTTGCTGTTAATGTTCATGGCCATGCTCGATTATTTGATGCTGATATGTTTTGTCCATGTCCATGAATGTTGTTGTTTGAAAATGGATGCTGATTGCTTGCAAATGCCTTGCTGTGTTGGAAACCCCTAGGGTTTTAGAAACTCAGAAAATTTGAATGTTATTGGCCGGGTTACTGTTTGATTGGCTGAGAGCCAATCAAAACATTTCGTTTTGCCTTGCCAAAATGCAGTAGTTTTGATTAATGAGTCCAAAATTACAGCTATGCCACTGCGTTGACCTTTGTTGACCACTAGTTCATGTTGTTTGTTCATGCTTTGTTCAAATATTCATCCAACTTCAATAATTCATTTTTTAATTCAAATTTCACCCAAAAATTATGAAATTTTTTCCTCATGTTCATGAATGTGTCTAGTTTTTTATGGTGAATTTTATTTAATTTTTCAGTGGCTGGAATTTTAATGATAATTATTTTCTTGACATGTATGCCAAAATGATACATTGTGCCATTTCAATTGTGAAATACTCATGTTGCATCCAATGAGCTTGAAATTTTTTGTGGTAAAATTAGACACATTGATCTTCATTTCCATATAAAGTTTGTGCATTTATCATTTGTGGATTGAGAGTTATGAATTTTTGAAGTTGTGTATTGCATTGGGTGTCATACCATGATCATGTATTTTAACAAGTTTTGTTCACACACTTCCCCACATCCAAATGACTCCAAATTTTGCATGAATGATCCCTTGTATGTCTAATTGATGTATGAATTTTCTTGGAATTAATCTTGCTGTTTTCCATTTGATTGAGAATTTTCTTCCATATGTGGTCATTTGTTGACTTTTTGTGCTATGCATTGCCAAATCTTTTGTGAAATTCTCAAATCTTATTGTATGATCATGAAATTTCATATGTGATAACTAGACATCTCAAGCTTTGCATTGGTGTTGATCTCATTCATTTCTCTTCTGTTTTCAAATTGATATGATTTTTTGAAGTTGACCTATGCTTGTTGACTTTCACCATGCTTACTTGAATTTGGTTTGACTTCATGAATTTAATTGACTGCCTTCCTCTCATCCAAATGCCATGAAATTTGACATGTATACCATGTTAGATGTTAGGATTGAGTGTGATTTATTTCATAATTTTTGAGATTGTTTGAGTTGACTTTTGAAGGAAGTCTTTGCTGTTGACTTTTGTATGCTTCTCTTGCCATGCTTTGCATCTTTTTGCATATGAAATGACCATGATACATGATATAATTATGAATCCAATTGAGAATGCTTCTTGAATGTTTAGACTTGGTTTGGGTTGACTTTTCCTTGCTGCCTTGACTTTTTTCTTTCATCTTTGACCCTAGGCTAGTCCTAGTGGTCTTCTGAGCTTATGTTGAGTTCATCTGTTTCAGGTTAAGCACCAATGCCTTGAGGATCATTCAAATATTTGTTTGAGTTGAATTATATGATGTGCTAACCTTTGTTTTGTAGGTGACTCATATGCTTGAGTCTTTGTGCCTTGCGCAATTGGTCCCTCTGTGGTTGACTATTTGGTTTATTTCCTTTGATTTTGACTGTTGACTTGTTTACTAATGAGTTTGACTTTTTCAGGTACCTTAGTTGCTTAAGTTCTTTGAACTTGCTTGCTTTGCTTTTTAGCATTTGCTTTGAGGTATAATTACTTCTTCTTCATGTAGTCTGGAGACCCGGTCTGTTATTTGACCGGGCAAACTGTCTGAAGTCCTCCTTAAGAGGCAATGCCTGTGTTTGTTTATATTTGTCCTAAGCAGGAAAAGTCCTTCAAGTAAGGCAATTGGTGGAAGGTAGGGATAAGTAATCTATCCCCCACTATTCAGTGTGTCCTCTCTTTGCTCCCATTACATGGTTGAAGCATTGAGATAAATACCCAAGATCCATCGAGTCAATAATGTGGAGAGAGTTCCTACTTTCTGAACTCCCACACTTTCTTTGATGCTCTCTCTAATCTGAGATAGAAGCAATGAGGCACACCCCTCATCTCCTATTCATCTGCTTCACCTGAGCCCCTCAATGGCCAGGTTAAGAGCGATCTTTACCCATTACAGTGGACTTTTAAAGTCAAACCCTCTTGTGTGAGCCCCCAATTGTTTGGCTATAGAGTGTGCTGTTTGATATTCATTGATTGATTGATTGCTCCATGTGCACTTGTTTGCCTGTACGCTATGCATTTATCATCATCAATTGCCATTAATGCATGATCATCTCATTTGCTTTTGTGATGCTATCATTGTTGTTTGCCCATTGAGGACAATTGTAAGTCCATTGCTTTGGCATTTGCTCCTGTGATATGGAAAGATAGAGTGTAAGACCTCATTGGTCACTCATATCTTCTGTTTATCTGTTTGTATGTGAGGTTGCAGTTATAAGTCCCTGTAAGTTGGCATCTGCTTTCCTGTGATCATAGTTTGTTTCATTTGTTTGTGTGAGAGGTTGCAATTATAAGTCCCTGTAAGTTGGCATTTGCATACCTGTGATCATATTGTTGCTTTTGTTCTTGTATGTGAGGATCCATTGTAAGTCCCTGTAACGTGGCATTGGATTTCCTAGGACCATACTGTGGAGTTAACCTAAGTCCAGATAGATTGGCAGTTAACTTCCATATCTCATCTTTGTTTTTCTTTTGAGGAGATTAGTGTAAGTCCATTGAGTGGCATCTGATATCCATTTCTGTTTTAGGAGACTGGTGTAAATCCATCTATTGGTATCCGGTATCCGCCTTTTATTTCTTTGCCTGCGGAGATTGGTGTAAGTCCATTGAGTGGCTTCTGACATCCCATTTTGTTTTAGGAGATTGGTATAAGACCATTGATTGGCATCCGATATCCGCTTTTTCATCTTTGTTTGTTTTCTATTATCCATTGCTATTCCAAAGGACACACTTGAATCATCTGCTATATGATTTCAAGAAGTGAACCTTCTAAGAAGTTTTACTATCCATCCTTCATCCATTCATCCCCATTATGTCCTAGACTTTTCACACTTTATCTTTCACATTTGACATAAGTGTTGTGCAAACATTTTCATGTTTTCTAACTAAAAACCTGGACTCAAGTCCTTGACTTTTTTTCAAACTCATTTCATAATACTTATCTGAATCAATCTTAATCATACTTTGACTTCATTTTCATAATCACAATCAATTAACTTCACTCATTCACTTGTTTTGGCTCTGTCCATTGTTAATCTTTTCATGCATTAGCCATAGGCTTCAATTATCTTTGTGGTTGATGTAAATCTTGCCTATCCTTAGTGAGTCGACAGTAAGACTTCCGTACTTCAAACAGGGCTAACCCCTCTAGTACGTCGAAGCTATCCTCGCGTGGTGGATGTTGTTTTTGGTCGAGTGTTCTCCCATTGATAATGAAAAGCCTCAGTGCTTGTGTTTAAAATCAAATCCACCAACTTTTGGAAATCTTTTAGCCGAACTACGGCGTTCTGATCCTTACCTTTGATGGAAGGTACGTAGGCAACGGGTTCATCCGTTCGAACCCAATAATAATAAAACTTGTATATTCTTTTCTCATCATCCCAATCATGTTTGCACAATATTTTTGTCATAACAAATATCAATTTAGCATAACAAGTGTGAAAAGGGTTCCCTAGGAGTACCTAGGACGTAGTGGGTGCCTAACACCTTCCCATTGCGTAATTTACCCCCTACCCAGAATCTCTGATCTTTTTATTAGTTTTCTACGTGTAAAACTTCTTAGGCTTTTGTTCGCTTTTTAGCCAATCCTTTGGATAAATAAAAGTGCGGTGGCGACTCGAAATTTCAATGTATCTCCTAGCTTATGATTTAATCGATAGATCATATAGCGACGAATACACCGCTACAGAAAAGTGGCGACTCTGCTGGGGAAAATCACGAATCCAGAATCCCTGGTGGTATTGCCTACTTTTCACCCTTGTTGTGCTATATTATTATTTGTTATATGACATATTTTTGTACAATTTGGGATCACTGTATTGATTGTAATGTGTGAATTGCTTGATATACATTTGCTGTTTGCTTTGGTGATCTGTGAGATGAGTTCTATACCCGAACTCGAGTGCTCTCTAGGATAGGAGAATGGCATAGTCTCGTCGATTGGTGTGGAGTAGTCCTTAGCCAGTTGACTTGCGAGTCCATTCACTTGGTGGAGGTCATGTTGAACTAATAATGTCACACAAGTTATTTGTGGTTAGGCATTATTCTTTCAATCATGTGCCGCAGAAGCCAAGGACCTTAGTTTACCAAACCCATCTTGGCCTATTTTTAGGACCGTAGTGCGGAGGTCGTTCAGATGTCAGTTCTGATACGATTGTTACGCGATACTACACTCATAAGAGTTTCTCTTGAGAATATTCTTGGAATACGAGTATTCGTTCCTCCGATAATATTCGAAAGATGGAACGATGATTATGGGAACCTCTGGTAGAACATGTCTGGCAGGTTTAAACCCTAGTACACTCCCTTTGGGTGGTTCTTAACCGAGACTCCATGCTCGTGACTCTCAACAAACCCGTGATTCGTGGTTGAGTCGTTCAAACATTGTTAATATCAATGGATCCCGGATCAGGTGCAAAACCTAAAATCCATCAAAGCGGCTGGTTGATATTAAGAATGTCTGAACCGGTTCATGTACCATTAATATCAATGGAACTTGGGTGTCGATAAGGTGAAAGCCTAAATCCACCAAAATGGATGATTGATATTAGGGATACATAGAGCTTTCCCACGACCTTTGTTTGGCGTGCTTTGCTTGATCCTTGAGTGTGTTTGTTGCATTCATACATTCACGCATTCATCCGCATCCATATCATCAGAAAAAAGAAAATTTTCAAGGAACTCAAAGGAGTTTATTTGCAAAATTTTCAAAACATGAAAAAACCGGGAAAAATTTTTTTCACCTGATATATCTGATGAGATATTCTCATATATGATCAAAATGCTTAAACATTTCAAAGTTTGCAAATAAAACCCTCGGGTTCCTTTGATATAAAAACAAGCATATGCACAAACACTTCATGCATCATTTGCATAAGCAGGTGTTTTGTTCCGGTCTCCCGTCCAGTGGTCCGACCCTGCGATCTTCATTTATTTTGAAGACGCACTTTGCCGGTATTATACAAGAGCCAACTCTTCCAGATTGATGGATCATCCTGAACAAGAGAGTTGTGAATTCAGAGAGGATTTTGCCAGCCTAAGTGCTTTTGATGGATTTATTCCTGTTGATGGATTTATTCCTGGTTAACCAATCCCGGGCTGGCATTGGCTACTGTTCGGGGGCACTTAATGAGCAAGGTTTGTTCACAAGTGGAGGATTCATCCATGCTGATCAACCTGAAGAAGAAGAGGCTGCTGCTATCATGGAAGAGGATGCAGAAGATCTGAACAATTTTGTCATTCCTGGTGGTGTCTGCCACAATTGGGTCGCTGTGGATGTTCCTACGGTCATTCATAAATCAGCATGATTTGTTCACTTTATTTAAAACCCTTCTCCCATGCCAAAAGGAGAAGTGATGACATTGTTGGCAAAGCATTTAATACAATGATGTTTTCATTCAATTAATGCATTGTCAAACATTTGTTTTTCCATTTGTTTTCACTTTTTGCTTTTGCATGAAATCAGTGATCACAAAAAACCCTGAAAAACAAAAACAGCTTTTTCATCTGCATAACTGATTTGCTTGTTTAAAATTCAAAGCTTTTCATTATCCAGAATCATTATGCAGGGATTTCTAAACCCATTGAACATAATGATCCAACGCCATCTCCCAATCTTGAAGTCCTTGTATCTGAGGCAGAGGAAGATGATGTTGAAGGGGATTCCTGACGAGATTACCCACCTTCTTGAGCACAAAAGAAGTTCATTCAGCTGTATCATAAGAATCAGCAAAACAGTCAAAATGGGGATTATAAAAAAAAATAAAATAATAATAATAATAAAAAAAAAAAAAAAAAAAAAAAGAAAGAAAAAAAAAGAGGGTGAAAAAGATGGAAAAATCAAAAAAGCAGGAAATTTTTTTCAAGATTTTTCCAAGGAAAAAAAGAAAAAAGTATACCCTCAAGTCCCTAGTTGACTGATGCTGAATGGATTCAGAGTCGTTACGACCAACTGAATTTGATCGAAGAGAAGCGATTAACTGCCATGTGCCATGGTCAGTTATATCAGCAGAGAATGAAGAAAGCATTCGACAAGAAGGTCAAGCCTCGTGTGTTCCGAGAAGGTGACCTTGTGCTCAAGAAAGTTTTGTCTTTCGCGCCCGATTCCAGGGGCAAGTGGACTCCAAACTACGAGGGTCCATATGTTGTTAAGAGAGCCTTTTCAGGCGGTGCTTTGATGCTTACAACAATGGATGGGGAGGATTTCACTCGTCCTGTGAATTCAGATGCAGTTAAGAGATACTTTGCCTAAAAAAAAAAAGTATATGCAAATGAAAAAACATAATAGCTCGCTAAGTTGAAAACCCGAAAGGGCGGCTTAGGCAAAAATGAGCGTCTCGGTGGAGAACCCGCAAGGGTAATTCAGGCAAAAATTAGAGACTTGAAAAAAAAGAAAATATTTGCATCCCGCTAGATTGAGTACCTCACTCTGGGGCAATCTATGCAAAAATTAGGGATTTGGCAAGTAACTGCATCCTGACAAGACTTTCTGGTTCATCAGTCGTCATTTCGTCAGAAGATTCTCGATTCGTCGTCAACTGAAGCTTCGGATACATCGAGATTCAAATTGGTAGAGAAAGGATCATTATGTTCAATGTAGCCCTCTTCCAATATATATCACTGATTTCGAATTTGTACAGATCTATGGAGTCTTGCCATTTGCAGGCTACCATTCTATCAAATCAATTTGAGCTTTTTATCCAATTATTTGCACTCTTATTTGTTTCAATTCAACAAATGTTTTGCATGTTTTAAATTGATAAAATGTCATTGTTTTAAACAAATCAAATTTTTCAAAAAAAAATTTTTGTTTTAAACAAAGTGAACATTCACAAGATTGAAAGGATACTCAAGAATATCTCAGTGCTCTCCCGAGGGTGGCATGATTCCCAACAGGTAAGACATTTGTTCATATTCCTGGTTTGGTGGTATTTTCTTTCTTCAGATCTTTGTTGGGGTTGTTCCTCAAACAGAGTTGTTGTTGGGGCTGTTCCCCAGTACAGTCGCAAGTGATTTGTTGTTGAAGACTTTGTTTTCTCCAGCAGCAGTTTTCCCCTAGCATGGGTGTTTTCTTGTGAAGTTTCGGCGGTTGATGGTCTGTCATCCTGGTGACCCGTCACTCTCTCCAGTGGGTCAGATCCCCAGACTTTATTTGTCTCCTCAGCACAGTCATGAGTATAACTGATTGATCGATACTCCCCTCGGAGTTGCGAGTAGAGCTATTATTGATATCCCCACCAGGATCGCAAGCAGAGTTGTTACCGCTTTTCCCCATGCAGTGTGCCAGCAGGATTTGTCTGTTTCCTCAGCGCGGTTGTTTTCTTTTGAAGACTCGGTAAGTCAGTGGTTTGATACCCGGTACTTTACCTTTTCCCCGGCGGAGTCGTCTGCGGAATTGTTGCTATCTCTCCATCAGAGTTATTCTCTTCGGCAGAGCAGGATTTATTTTCCTGAGCAGTTTTGATTTGGGTTGGTATCCCAGTATTTCAATCATCTTTTCCTCAGCTTAGTCTGCAGAGTGTTTGTTGTGGCGGTTTTGCCTGTTGAATACTCTTTCAATCCCCAATATGGTCGGATGATGGCTTTTGCCTCCAGTGAACGGATTGATTTCCTGACTGTTTGTGATCCCCAGTAGAGTGGCTTGTATTGCAGAATCTACTTGTTGTGATCAATTTGCTGTATATTCTCCCAAGTAGAGTGGCTTATATTGCAGAATCTACTTGTTGTGACCAATTTGCTGTATATTCTCCCCAAGTGGAGTGGTTCGTTGCAGAATCTACTTGTGTGATCTGTCCTCCCTCAGGGGTCTGTTCCCAAGATAGTAGCCGACAGTTTTCCCCAGTAGAGTTGCTTATGCGGTTACACTCTATTTGGATGATATCATTCTCCCTCAGTGGGTTTTTCCCCAGTGGAGTTGTGTGGATTTGCTTCTACAGCAGTTCGTGCTTATGCATTTTTTGTTTCTCAGTTAACACTGGGATCCCCTGCAGATATCTTTAGGACTTCTCTTGTTCCCCTACAGATTCGTCTTGGTGGCTGTTTTGCCCGTTGTGACTTTCTGTACCCTGGATTGGTTATTTCCTGATATCTCTGATTCTCTGCTTCTTCAGCAGTACTCGCAGATCTTTGCTTTACAGCATGTGGATCTCCGCAGATTGGCTCTCCAGCTGGTTTTTCCCCTGGAAGTATAATACCGGACGTTGTTCCTAAACCTGTTTGTGGTAGAATTGTCTGTTTTGTCAGCATTCATCAAACATAAATCACGCATGTTCATGCATATTCATAAAACATTCAGATATTCATGTTGCATTTCTCGCCATGTATCCTTTGTTTGTCGTGTCTCCTGCTTTGGTGATACAGATCTTCTTTACAGATCTCCTCAAGCAGATGTCGGGTGTTTAAAAATCTCTCCATATAGAGTCAACCCCATAAGCAGAAAATGTTGTCTTTCCTTCTGCAGTTCCCCACTGAGATATATCCTCGTGGATGACGGTTTCTTCCGTTTCCTCCCAACACATATATTGGGATGGATTTTCCTATTTGAGTTACATCCTCATTAGGACGTGTCTTGATTCAGTCTGTCTTTTCGGATTGTTCCCGAATTGCCTATTTGTCAAATATCTTGTGCTTCCCAGTGGGTTGTTCCCCAGCGGAATGTTTTTGGGCCTCTGCCTACCAACCAGCAGTTGTAAGTCCTATCTTTTCCTGGCTTTCTTGACAGAATTTGTGGTTATACACCTTTTATTCTCCAGCCAGAGTTTTTGGTTTTCTACCCATATCCCGGTAGTTGTAAATCCTATTTTTCTGCTCTTCAGCAGTTTGTGGTTTGTTATAACCTTATTTCGGTTTCCCGTGCGGATTTGTGATTTGTTCTATCCCCACGCGGAGTTGTTGGTTTTCTACCCCGTATTCGGTAGATGTAAACCCTAATTTTGTGGTTATCTTCATCTAGTATTTGATGATGATTTTCCTTTGCTTGTATAAGTTTGCTCAGATCAGCACTTATATCCTCAGCAAGTTTTGTGGATAATTGCCGTATGCTAGCAATTTTATCCCCAGTGGGTCTTTTCACCGTATGCTCGTGATTTGTTCCCTGGATCATTGATTCTTTATCAATGCATCCCCAGCTAGTCTTCTTTGGATAATTGCCGGATGCTTGCAATTTATCCTCAGCAGATCGCCTTTCATTTACCCTTTTGTCGGTAATGTCTGTTGCTCCTTTTGATTGGTCATCATTATATACCTATTCTGGTATCCCGATGCCTTTCTTTTCGGATTTTTATCCTTAAACAACCCAGTAACCGGTTCAGGATAATCTTCCATGCGAGTATATTATTCACGGTCTGCCGGTAATGAATAATATATCTCATGCACTCTTCAGTCGAAGCCTTTTGCGTTTCCCCGGTCGAGTAAGATTCGTTATTTCCCTTTGTGGAGTCGAATATTTCTTTGTTGACGGATAATTGCCGGATGCTTGCAATTTATCCTTTGAGTTGTCTTTCGTTTACCCGTATGCTTGGTATCGATTGTCTCTCTTTTTGGTTAGTCACCTATTATATACCCAGTAACCGGTATCTCTGGTGTCTTTTCGAGTGTATTATTCACGGTCTGCCGGTAATGAATAATATATCTCATGCGCTCTTTAGTTGGAATCCTTTGTTGATTTTCCCCAACTGAGCAAGATTCGTATTCTTTGTAGAATCGAATATCCATCCTTTAACCAGTTTGTGTTTTGGATGATGAGTGTTTTGGAAGTGAAAACCAATTCACGTTTCGGTAGATCACCTATTATATACCCAGTAACCGGTATCTCTGGTGTTTCTTACCATGCGAGGTTATTATCTACGTTCTGACGGTAATAGATAATATATCTCATGCGAGTATCTTATCCACGGTCTGCCGGTAATGGATATTATATCTCATGCACTCTTTGGGTTTGTGTCCCCATTTGAGTAAGATTCGTTTTCCCGTTGTGGATTCGAATGCCCTTCCTGTAAGTCGATTTGCTTTTTCAAGCCCTCCTTTCGGATGATGAGTGTTTTGGAAGTGAAAACCAATTCACGTTTTCGGTAGATCACCTATTATATACCCAGTAACCGGTATCCCTGGTGTTTCTTGCCATGCGAGTGTATTATTCACGGTCTGCCGGTAATGAATAATATGTCTCATGCGCTCTTTGGTTGGAGTCCTTTGTTGATCTTCCCCAGTCGAGTAAGATTCGTATTCTTTGTAGAATCGAATAGCCATCCTCTAACCAGTTTGTGTTTTGGATGATGAGTGTTTTGGAAGTGAAAACCAATTCACGTCTTCGGATTTTATCCTATAAACAACCCAGTAACCGGTTCAGGATAATTTTCCTTTCGAGTATATTATTCACGGTCTGCCGGTAATGAATAATATGTCTCATCTGAGTATTCTATCCACGTTCTGACGGTAATGGATATTATATCTCGTTCGCTCTTGAGTCGATCTTTTGATTGTTTTCCCCTCAGAGTAAGATTCATTTTCCTTGTGGAATTGAATGTCCATCCTTTAAACAAGTTTGCTTTTCTAGCTCTCTTCAGGATGATGAGTGTTTTGGAAGTGAAATCCAATTCACGCTTTGGTCGGTCACCTATTATATACCCAGTAACCGGTATCCTTGGTGTTCCCTCCTTTCTGCTCCCTATTATGACCTCGGTCCCCCTGTGGAGTCAGATTCTCCTGAGTTTGTTACCCGTATGCCCGGTAACATCTCATTTCTTTGTTACTTCCCCAGTGGAACTTTTTGTTGCTTCTCCCCAGGAGTCAGCTTGTGTCTCTCCAATGGATTTGTTTTCCATTTGGAACTCCTTTCCCCAGTGTGAGTTCTTCACTCCCCAGTGAGTTCTCCTGTCTGTTTTCTGTTTTCCTAATCAGAGTCGTGTTTTGTTCGCGTTATGTCAGTCTTATATTCCCCAGTTTGGAGTCGTGTCTTGTTCACGCATTTCTTTTTCTTTTATTATCCCCATAGAGTCTTGTTAGAGTCTCTGTTCCTGGTGAGTGTATTACTCCGATGGATCGTTTTTTTTTCTTCTGTGTGAATCATATTCCCCACAGAATTTATGTCTTTTGCATGCATACATCTGCATCATGAGGTCTCTTAGGGACCAAAATTTGTCTCATTACTGTTATTTAAGCCCATTCTACCGCGTCGAGATGAAGATTTCTAAACTTCACTTCTCCGGCTAGAATGACCTTAAATAGGGGCATCTGTAAGACCCCAATTTTGGGCCCTAAGATCCCTCATGGCCCATATCATTCATATCATAACCTCAAGGATCATTGCATGCCTTTGTCCCCTCCTGGTGGGTTGGTTTGCCTTGTTGGTTTGTTTCTTGATCACCAAGCATACTTTGCATTTGTATATCTTTGCTTTCATATGTTTATCTTCCAAAAAGTACAAAAATATTGTCAGTCTAACCTTGTTGCTTGCAGTTGAAGCAATCATCAGCAATTAGGTCAAAGTCAGTCATTGATCAGTCAAAGCAATGGACGGTGGCCATTCTTGCAGAATTTGGGCACCATGATCAGTAATCACAAGTTCATACATCTTGAGACATCATTTGAAGTCAAGTTCTCAAGGATTTAGGGTTTGGAATTCATCAGAAGTGGTCCAATCATTCAAAACCCTAGAAAAGTCAAACTTGGTCAACAGTTGATTTAATCAAGGATTTGATGGATAGAATTGATTTGAAGAAGTTCACTCTTGCTTATATAAGCCTCATCTATCATGTTCAACCTCATCATGGAAGAAAATCAAGCCAATCAGAAAATTTTCCAGAAATAGAAAGTGGACCTGTAATTTCAACTGCCAAAAATGGAAACTTCTTGATCTTAAACTTACATCATGATACAAGCTCCAAATGAATTTTTGCCCAACATGAAAGTTGAAGATCTTGTTCTCCCATTTTCAAAAAGTCCAAGAACATCAAAATCCCATGTGTGGTTGTCAAGATATGATCAAATCATTTTCACCAATTTTTGAACTTCAACAAGCCATATCTCTCAAACCATAAGGCCAAATTTGGTGGGGTTTTTTTCCTACAAACCACATTTTTCATCCTCTTTCCAAAAATATAAATTTCATGACCTAAAACCTTACCATTCAAAATGGCATTTTTGGACCTTTCTCATTTAAATTCAAAGTTTGACCAAACTTTGACTTTTTGAGTTTTTGACTTTTTCTTGATTTGGTCAATTGAGAAATGTTCCATATCACATTTGAAACTTGCCTCAAGTCCTAATTCATGGTCATACCACCATCCTACCACTATTTTGGCCAAAATGCAAATATGGTATTTCTTAGCAAATGGTTTCATTCAAACAAAGCAAGTACAACAATTGTTGTGCAGACCACAAACAGCATTTTGTTTGGTCATTTGCTGTCTGTACCAAGGCCCACTCGACCACAAATACACCTCCATCATTCACTTGTTCCTTAATTAGCAAAAATGCAAAATGCTCCATTTCAACAAAACCAATTTAGCACTTGTTAAGCAGAGGTTAAACAGACAATATAAGCTGCATTTTCTGACATTTGTGGAACCCTAGACGGAAGCCATCACAGAAATATACACATTCTCTCATTTCCCATTCTGGCTCGATTGCCTTTTTTGTCAAAAAACTCCAAAATACTCGAGCAGTTTTTGATTGTTCCTTGACCTAGACAATATCTTGAAGCATTTTCCAAGCACAACTCATCACCTGCAGCCATTTCTCACTCTGTTTTTTTCATCAAGCTCAACAATGGCAGATGGTTATTTGTTTGTTTCCAAGCTTCCTTGAGTCGAGAGAACTTCACTATCCAACATCTCCAAGCATAAACACTATCTGTTTCAAGGAGGATCATCAAGAACATCACTGTTGCACGATTTCCTCCAAAACAAGTAAGCAATTCGACTTCCTCCTTTTACCATGCCATGATGTGCTTTGAATAGTTTGTTTGATGCTGATTCAAATGAGTGATAGCTTGCTTGAAATGGTTATGTCATGGCCAAGAAATCTGGATTTCATGTTGTGTGTCCAAACTTATTTCTGTTCGATTCACCTTGCTTGCTTTGATTCCTCAAAATGTGATGCTATATTATTGTTCCTTGATGATTAATGATGCTGTTGGTATGATTGATTGTGGATTCTGGACATCTTGAAATTTCAATCTGCATATTATTGATGAAGGCATGCTGCAGTTTTGAAACATTATTGTATGCTGTGGTTTGTTTGCTTTATGAAGATTACCAATACCATGCTAGTGTTTTGTGTGCTTGGTTGATGATCATGAAACTGAATATGAATGCCTTGTTATTGTTCATGATGAAAGTATGAAGATACTTGATACATAAATTTTGCTGTGGTTTTCAAACTTATGCCATGCCTGGAGATCCCACTTGATTTGTTTGGTGTGTTTGCTTAAAAGTTGCATGAACCTTTTTGCTTACCATGTTAAGTGAGTTTATGTTGATGTTGGTGATACCATGATGTTTATCCCTGCTGTTTAGCTGTTTTCGAGCTGCCAAGAGAATTTCATGATTATGCTTGTTTGTTGTTGGTTAATGATGTTTTGATGTCACATAAGTACATAAGCCTTGCCATTTTGTGTCTTGCTCGAAGTCTAACTGATGATGATGCTTGCTGTTATTTTGCAACTGTAATTTTTTGTCCAGGAAATTCCACTTGTTGTGTTTGGCTTGTTGTTATTTTGATGTTGCATAATAATTGCCATTGGCCATGCTGATTGATTGTGCCTGTTTGAAGTTGGCTGTGTGATGATAAACGTTGTTAATGATGAATGTGTGCCTGCTGCTGTTATGATGATGTTGTTTTGCTGTTAATGCTCATTGCCATATGCTGGATATGTTTTTGTTCATGTCCATGAATGCTGACTGTTTACAAATGAATGCTGATTATTTACAAATGCCATGCTATTGTCTTGTGTTGTTTGATCTGTTGATGAAGAATGATGGATGCTGCTTTTATTTAAACCAAACACTTTGTCCATAATTATGCTATACTTGGTCGAGTTTTGTTCTTGATGATTGCTTAAAGGACCATGCTGTGCTGTTGTGTAATGTTGTTCAAATTTGTTTGATGTTGAGGAGCTTGCTTGAAGTGCCACGACCATTGCTGTTGTTGAATATGCTATGCTGCTATGTGTTGTTGTTTGTTCTGCCTTGTTTGGTCGGATGAACATGATAGACATGAAACCATGCTGCAATTTTGAAACATGTTGTTGCTGTTGTGTTGTCTTGAAAAACTCTAAGATCAATTTCCAGAAATTTTTCTGTTGTTTGCTTGATGTCTATTCATGATGAGCACATGATAATGATGAATGTTGCTGTTGACTGCTTGCTAAATGCTATGCTGTTTGCTGTTTTTTTTTTTTGGTCGAATGATGGTGATGATGAATGCGGTTTCTGCTCAAATTTACCCTGCACCAGAAAAACCCCATGTTTGTTGCTGTTTAGTTGTTCTCAAATGTTGCATGAGGATAGAATGTCATGGCCATGTTTGACTTTTGATGTTGGTTTATGTTTGTTGTTCATGATGATGAAGTTGAATGATGAATGCATTTTGCTGCTGTTTAAACCTGTTGTTCTATCCGGATAAACTCCCATGATTATGTTGTTTTGCTGTTAATGTTCATGGCCATGCTCGATTATTTGATGCTGATATGTTTTGTCCATGTCCATGAATGTTGTTGTTTGAAAATGGATGCTGATTGCTTGCAAATGCCTTGCTGTGTTGGAAACCCCTAGGGTTTTAGAAACTCAGAAAATTTGAATGTTATTGGCCGGGTTACTGTTTGATTGGCTGAGAGCCAATCAAAACATTTCGTTTTGCCTTGCCAAAACGCAGTAGTTTTGATTAATGAGTCCAAAATTACAGCTATGCCACTGCGTTGACCTTTGTTGACCACTAGTTCATGTTGTTTGTTCATGCTTTGTTCAAATATTCATCCAACTTCAATAATTCATTTTTTAATTCAAATTTCACCCAAAAATTATGAAATTGTTTCCTCATGTTCATGAATGTGTCTAGTTTTTTATGGTGAATTTTATTTAATTTTTCAGTGGCTGGATTTTTAATGATAATTATTTTCTTGACATGTATGCCAAAATGATACATTGTGCCATTTCAATTGTGAAATACTCATGTTGCATCCAATGAGCTTGAAATTTTTTGTGGTAAAATTAGACACATTGATCTTCATTTCCATATAAAGTTTGTGCATTTATCATTTGTGGATTGAGAGTTATGAATTTTTGAAGTTGTGTATTGCATTGGGTGTCATACCATGATCATGTATTTTAACAAGTTTTGTTCACACACTTCCCCACATCCAAATGACTCCAAATTTTGCATGAATGATCCCTTGTATGTCTAATTGATGTATGAATTTTCTTGGAATTAATCTTGCTGTTTTCCATTTGATTGAGAATTTTCTTCCATATGTGGTCATTTGTTGACTTTTTGTGCTATGCATTGCCAAATCTTTTGTGAAATTCTCAAATCTTATTGTATGATCATGAAATTTCATATGTGATAACTAGACATCTCAAGCTTTGCATTGGTGTTGATCTCATTCATTTCTCTTCTGTTTTCAAATTGATATGATTTTTTGAAGTTGACCTATGCTTGTTGACTTTCACCATGCTTACTTGAATTTGGTTTGACTTCATGAATTTAATTGACTGCCTTCCTCTCATCCAAATGCCATGAAATTTGACATGTATACCATGTTAGATGTTAGGATTGAGTGTGATTTATTTCATAATTTTTGAGATTGTTTGAGTTGACTTTTGAAGGAAGTCTTTGCTGTTGACTTTTGTATGCTTCTCTTGCCATGCTTTGCATCTTTTTGCATATGAAATGACCATGATACATGATATAATTATGAATCCAATTGAGAATGCTTCTTGAATGTTTAGACTTGGTTTGGGTTGACTTTTCCTTGCTGCCTTGACTTTTTTCTTTCATCTTTGACCCTAGGCTAGTCCTAGTGGTCTTCTGAGCTTATGTTGAGTTCATCTGTTTCAGGTTAAGCACCAATGCCTTGAGGATCATTCAAATATTTGTTTGAGTTGAATTATATGATGTGCTAACCTTTGTTTTGTAGGTGACTCATATGCTTGAGTCTTTGTGCCTTGCGCAATTGGTCCCTCTGTGGTTGACTATTTGGTTTATTTCCTTTGATTTTGACTGTTGACTTGTTTACTAATGAGTTTGACTTTTTCAGGTACCTTAGTTGCTTAAGTTCTTTGAACTTGCTTGCTTTGCTTTTTAGCATTTGCTTTGAGGTATAATTACTTCTTCTTCATGTAGTCTGGAGACCCGGTCTGTTATTTGACCGGGCAAACTGTCTGAAGTCCTCCTTAAGAGGCAATGCCTGTGTTTGTTTATATTTGTCCTAAGCAGGAAAAGTCCTTCAAGTAAGGCAATTGGTGGAAGGTAGGGATAAGTAATCTATCCCCCACTATTCAGTGTGTCCTCTCTTTGCTCCCATTACATGGTTGAAGCATTGAGATAAATACCCAAGATCCATCGAGTCAATAATGTGGAGAGAGTTCCTACTTTCTGAACTCCCACACTTTCTTTGATGCTCTCTCTAATCTGAGATAGAAGCAATGAGGCACACCCCTCATCTCCTATTCATCTGCTTCACCTGAGCCCCTCAATGGCCAGGTTAAGAGCGATCTTTACCCATTACAGTGGACTTTTAAAGTCAAACCCTCTTGTGTGAGCCCCCAATTGTTTGGCTATAGAGTGTGCTGTTTGATATTCATTGATTGATTGATTGCTCCATGTGCACTTGTTTGCCTGTACGCTATGCATTTATCATCATCAATTGCCATTAATGCATGATCATCTCATTTGCTTTTGTGATGCTATCATTGTTGTTTGCCCATTGAGGACAATTGTAAGTCCATTGCTTTGGCATTTGCTCCTGTGATATGGAAAGATAGAGTGTAAGACCTCATTGGTCACTCATATCTTCTGTTTATCTGTTTGTATGTGAGGTTGCAGTTATAAGTCCCTGTAAGTTGGCATCTGCTTTCCTGTGATCATAGTTTGTTTCATTTGTTTGTGTGAGAGGTTGCAATTATAAGTCCCTGTAAGTTGGCATTTGCATACCTGTGATCATATTGTTGCTTTTGTTCTTGTATGTGAGGATCCATTGTAAGTCCCTGTAACGTGGCATTGGATTTCCTAGGACCATACTGTGGAGTTAACCTAAGTCCAGATAGATTGGCAGTTAACTTCCATATCTCATCTTTGTTTTTCTTTTGAGGAGATTAGTGTAAGTCCATTGAGTGGCATCTGATATCCATTTCTGTTTTAGGAGACTGGTGTAAATCCATCTATTGGTATCCGGTATCCGCCTTTTATTTCTTTGCCTGCGGAGATTGGTGTAAGTCCATTGAGTGGCTTCTGACATCCCATTTTGTTTTAGGAGATTGGTATAAGACCATTGATTGGCATCCGATATCCGCTTTTTCATCTTTGTTTGTTTTCTATTATCCATTGCTATTCCAAAGGACACACTTGAATCATCTGCTATATGATTTCAAGAAGTGAACCTTCTAAGAAGTTTTACTATCCATCCTTCATCCATTCATCCCCATTATGTCCTAGACTTTTCACACTTTATCTTTCACATTTGACATAAGTGTTGTGCAAACATTTTCATGTTTTCTAACTAAAAACCTGGACTCAAGTCCTTGACTTTTTTTCAAACTCATTTCATAATACTTATCTGAATCAATCTTAATCATACTTTGACTTCATTTTCATAATCACAATCAATTAACTTCACTCATTCACTTGTTTTGGCTCTGTCCATTGTTAATCTTTTCATGCATTAGCCATAGGCTTCAATTATCTTTGTGGTTGATGTAAATCTTGCCTATCCTTAGTGAGTCGACAGTAAGACTTCCGTACTTCAAACAGGGCTAACCCCTCTAGTACGTCGAAGCTATCCTCGCGTGGTGGATGTTGTTTTTGGTCGAGTGTTCTCCCATTGATAATGAAAAGCCTCAGTGCTTGTGTTTAAAATCAAATCCACCAACTTTTGGAAATCTTTTAGCCGAACTACGGCGTTCTGATCCTTACCTTTGATGGAAGGTACGTAGGCAACGGGTTCATCCGTTCGAACCCAATAATAATAAAACTTGTATATTCTTTTCTCATCATCCCAATCATGTTTGCACAATATTTTTGTCATAACAAATATCAATTTAGCATAACAAGTGTGAAAAGGGTTCCCTAGGAGTACCTAGGACGTAGTGGGTGCCTAACACCTTCCCATTGCGTAATTTACCCCCTACCCAGAATCTCTGATCTTTTTATTAGTTTTCTACGTGTAAAACTTCTTAGGCTTTTGTTCGCTTTTTAGCCAATCCTTTGGATAAATAAAAGTGCGGTGGCGACTCGAAATTTCAATGTATCTCCTAGCTTATGATTTAATCGATAGATCATATAGCGACGAATACACCGCTACATTATGGCATGTGAGCCAAGCCACCTACAAAACAAAGAGGTTAGGCAACGATACTTGAGTAAGCTCAATCAAAAGAATCGGTCTTAATGGCCATTTGATGGTCAACCTGAAAACACAAACTCAAAGGTGAGTAGCAGGACCACTAGGGCAAGCCTAGGGTCAAAAATGGATGAGAAAGTCAAAACAGCAAGGGGCAAGCATCCAAAATCATGTTCAAATAATTAAGAAACACAACCAATTGGGTTCACACTCATATCAATCACTATCATTGTTTCATGAACCATTTAGGTCAAAACATGGCAAACAGAAGCTCATAGAAGTCAACAGCAAGACTTAGCTCAAAAGCAATCTAAACATTTTCCAAAAATCATCAAATAAATCATGATCAAACCTAACACATAGCATGGTAATCATGTCAAATTTCATCCCATTTGGACAGGTGGAAGGCAGTCAATGAAAATCAGAAAGTTAAGGCAATTTTGAACATGCTCAATGAAGCCAACCAAACATGCATCAACTTAGAAAAATCATAAATCAGGGATGGTGGATGATAAATGAATGGGACTAAAATCATGGCAAAGATGAGGATGTCTAGTTATCTCATGTAAAATTTCATGTCCATCTAATAAAGTATGAGAATTTCACAAATGAAATGGGAACATGTGTCACACAAGGTCAACATTTTGGTCAACAGGGGAGAAAATCTCAAACAATTAGGAAATGCCACAAATAATTCCAAGAAAATTCACATGTAAACTAGACATACAAAAGTAGGTTCATGCAAAAAATCAGATCAATTGGAGGTCAAGAAGCATGGTAATGAAAATCATGAAGTTGGACATCAATGGTGTGACACAAATTGTCACACCCTAATTCAAAAAATCATATCTCACAAACCAGCAATGATAAATTCACAAACTCTATACCAAAATCACCATGAGTGTGTCTAGTTTAAGCACAAAAAATTTGGGATCCATTGGATACATTCTCATCATTTCACAAATGTTTTGGCAAAGTGTACAAGAATTGGTCACATGTCACAAACCCTAGCCCCATTTAAAAACCATCCATCAAAAAATTCTGGAAAAATAATGATAAAAAAGTAGAGATCATGATGAACACAACACAAAAAATCCCATTAAATTTGGATTAAAAATGAACAAGTTATGATTTTTGTAAGTTAGGCATGGCAAATGAAACAAACATTACAAAACAAGATGATTAATGGAATAAATAAAGAAACAATGGGGGGTCAACGCCCCGGTCAACGCGCCAACATGGCCAATAGCAGGACGGCATGGCAGCGTTTTGTTTTTAATATATATTTTAGAAGGCGTTAAATAAATGAATTGGCATTGCGCCCCAGTGGTAAAACACTTGGTATTTGAAGCAAAGGTCTGGGGTTTGAATCCCCCTCGCCCCAGGCCTTTTGGTATTTATTTGAAAACAAGGCAAGGCAATTGCTACAGTATAAACATATTGCCCAGTATCATAGACACTTACAGTAACAATGTATCCATCAAACCCACGTTGAATTTTTATTTTTTTTTCCAAATTCAAAAACAAAAACACCAAAATGTTCATCTAAACATGCACATTCATAATCCAACATCAATAATCATTAAACCATGCTAAACAAAGAATATTAAGCAAGAACAAGTTTAGACATCAAAGTTCATTTCACCATATCTCTCTAAATATTCAACCAATCATCACGATTCAAAGAGCAGAGTAACCAGCAAGGCACGCTCTACACAAAGCCTATCATTATTTCAAGAAATGAGATGTTCGAATCCTTACTTGTTTTTGAAGCAAGAAGTGAAACAGTTGTTATTTGGTGGTTTAAGCACAAAACAGTTGTGTTAGAACCCTCCCAATGATGAATGATGCAGATGCTTTGGCTCAGGAATGCGGGAAAATGCTTCAATCATGGACTGTCATGGATGATGTCTCTTATAGCAGCAGGCTTTTGCTTGGTTACAGCTTGGGTTTTGTGCTTGGAATGAGCTAAGTATGTTGTTTGGATGATGTTTAGGCAAGGCAAGGCTTAGTCCCTTTGGAAGCTTTGGAAGATTTTGAGAAAATGGCCAAGAATGAGTTTTTTTGCATGAGTGAAGTTCTGTGGTTTTTTTTATCCAATATGGCTTGTGTGCCTGCTATTGGAGTTCAAAAATGACAGAAAATCTGCTGCATAAGGCCTGCTGTCATGGTACAAAGCAAGGTGTGGAGGTATGGAGGATATGGTTGTATTTGTCCTTTCATTTTCCAAATTTTAAGCAAGTTAGTATGGCCCTTGTTTTACTGGTTTTTTAAGCTGCAACATGTTCAATTGACAGCAAAATGGCCTTCTAATTTTCTGTTTTGAGAGTACAAGGCAAGGCATGGTGGATGGTATGGACAAGTATGGTGAAATTGTACTTTTCTTACAATTCAAGCAACCAAGCAATGGCCTCATGTACTGCATAATATGAGCTTGCAAACACATTCTAAATGATATTTCTGAGCTGTTCCAATTGGCCAAATGTTAAAAAAATGTTTATATCAAAAAGTCAACTCTTGGTCAAACTTGCATTTAAATGAGAAAAGTCAAAATATGCCATTTTGATTGGTGAAGTTTTGGCTCATGAAATTTATATTTTTGGAAAGAGGGGATCAAATGTGACTTGTAGGAAAAAACCCCACCAAAATTGGCCAAATGGTTTGAGAGATATGGCCTCTTGAAGTTCAAGATTTTATGAAATCGATTCGATCATAACTTGCCAACCACACATGGGAATTGAGAGTTCTTGGACTTTTTGGAAATGGGAGAACAAGATCTTCAACTTTCATGTTGGGCAAAAATTCATTTGAGGCTTGTATCATGATGTAAGTTTGAGGATCAAGACTTTCCATTTATGGCAGGTTTCAGTTACAGGCCCAGTTTCCATTTTTGGAAATTTTTGATCTGGCTTCAAATTCTTCCATGATGACTATTTGGTGGTTTAAGCACAAAACAGTTGTGTTAGAACCCTCCCAATGATGAATGATGCAGATGCTTTGGCTCAGGAATGCGGGAAAATGCTTCAATCATGGACTGTCATGGATGATGTCTCTTATAGCAGCAGGCTTTTGCTTGGTTACAGCTTGGGTTTTGTGCTTGGAATGAGCTAAGTATGTTGTTTGGATGATGTTTAGGCAAGGCAAGGCTTAGTCCCTTTGGAAGCTTTGGAAGATTTTGAGAAAATGGCCAAGAATGAGTTTTTTTGCATGAGTGAAGTTCTGTGGTTTTTTTTATCCAATATGGCTTGTGTGCCTGCTATTGGAGTTCAAAAATGACAGAAAATCTGCTGCATAAGGCCTGCTGTCATGGTACAAAGCAAGGTGTGGAGGTATGGAGGATATGGTTGTATTTGTCCTTTCATTTTCCAAATTTTAAGCAAGTTAGTATGGCCCTTGTTTTACTGGTTTTTTAAGCTGCAACATGTTCAATTGACAGCAAAATGGCCTTCTAATTTTCTGTTTTGAGAGTACAAGGCAAGGCATGGTGGATGGTATGGACAAGTATGGTGAAATTGTACTTTTCTTACAATTCAAGCAACCAAGCAATGGCCTCATGTACTGCATAATATGAGCTTGCAAACACATTCTAAATGATATTTCTGAGCTGTTCCAATTGGCCAAATGTTAAAAAATGTTTATATCAAAAAGTCAACTCTTGGTCAAACTTGCATTTAAATGAGAAAAGTCAAAATATGCCATTTTGATTGGTGAAGTTTTGGCTCATGAAATTTATATTTTTGGAAAGAGGGGATCAAATGTGACTTGTAGGAAAAAACCCCACCAAAATTGGCCAAATGGTTTGAGAGATATGGCCTCTTGAAGTTCAAGATTTTATGAAATCGATTCGATCATAACTTGCCAACCACACATGGGAATTGAGAGTTCTTGGACTTTTTGGAAATGGGAGAACAAGATCTTCAACTTTCATGTTGGGCAAAAATTCATTTGAGGCTTGTATCATGATGTAAGTTTGAGGATCAAGACTTTCCATTTATGGCAGGTTTCAGTTACAGGCCCAGTTTCCATTTTTGGAAATTTTTGATCTGGCTTCAAATTCTTCCATGATGGTGTTTGGCATGATATATGATGACTATTTGGACATGAATAAGATCTCACAAACCATTTCCAGTCATCAAATCACTGATTAAATGGACAGTTGACCAACAGTCGACTTTTAGGGTTTCTGACTGATTGTGCATTGACTGATGACTTCCAAACCCTAATTCCTTGAGAATTTGACTTCAAATGATGTCCCAAGTTTTATGAACTCTTGATTATTGATCATGGTGCCCAAATTCCACAAGAATGGCCACCATCCACTGCTTTGACTGACTATTGACTGTCTAGGGTTCTTTGCCTGACTGTGCATGAACTGATGACCTCTGAGCCTTCAACCCTTGACTTTAACACTTCAAATGAACCCTCTAGTCATGTGAACTTGTTGGACCAACCCTAAGGCCTTGGCTCCTTGAGAATTGTGCTTGCTTGCTTGGTTGACTGATCTCCTGATCAGTTTGACCTAATTTCTTGATTGGCTTGCACTTGAGGCAAAAGAGGCAACGCAATGCTATGCAATGGACCATGATATGCTATGACCTAATATGAAAATGTATGTACAATGATAGGTGCAAATTTGAGGTGCTACACCAAGTAAGATCATTACTGATAATGGGTCGAACTTGAATAATAATATGGTGGGATCTCTTTGCAAAGACTTCAAGATTGCACGTCATAGTTCTTCTCCCTACAGACCCAGGATGAATAGGGTTGTTGAAGCTGCAAACAAGAACATCAAGAAGATTATTCAGAAGATGGTTATAACATATAAGGATTGGCATGAGATGCTCCCATTTGCTTTGCATGGGTATCGTACATCCATCCGCACTTCAACAGGGGAAACCCCTTTCTCTCTTGTACATCGTATGGAAGTTGTGCTCCTAGTAGAGGTTGAGATCCCATCACTGCGTGTCTTGATGGAAGCCAAGTTGACTGAAGCTGAATGGTGTCAGACCAGATATGACCAACTGAACTTAATTCAAGAGAAAAGATTGACTGCCATGTGTCATGGTCAGTTATATCAGCAGAGGGTGAAGAAAGCTTTTGACAAGAAGGTCAGACCTCATGTGTTCAGAGAAGGTGGCCTTGTTCTCAAGAAGATCTTATCTTTCAAACCAGATTCTTGGAGCAAATGGACTCCTAATTATGAAGGCCCATATGTTGTTAAGAGATCCTTTTCAGGCGGCACTTTGATCTTTACAACTATGGATGGTGAAGAGTTCACTCGACCTGTGAACGCAGATCAGTCAAGAATTACTTCGCCTAAAAAGAAAAGAGCATCTCGCTAAGTTGAAAACCCAAAAGGGCGACTTAGGCAAAAATGAGTGTCTCGGTGGATTGAAAACCTAAAAGGGCGATCCAGGAAAAAATTAGAGACATAAAACAGAAAAAATTATCCTGATAAATTGAGTACCCTGCTTTGGGGTAATTTATGCAAAAATTAGGGATTCTGGAAAGTAACTGCATCCTACTGATCTTCAGTTTTAAAGACGTTCTTGAGCACAACGGTTGGATTTTGATCCCCAATAGTAGCCAAGAGCACAGTGGATATCAAGAGTTGGTGGAAGGATTAGTGATCATTGTATTCGATGTAACCCTTTTCCATGTAAATTACCATTTTCAACTTTGTAAAGATCTATGGAGTCTTGTCATTTACAGACTACCATTCTATTAAATAAAGTTGAACTTTTATCCAATTGTTTCTACTCTTGTTTAATTCAGTCGAATAGATTTAAATTTTATTATGATCACTTTTGAAATTAAAGTTTTCAAAACAAAATCATTTTTTTAAACATATAAAAGTATGAAATTTAAGCAATCGATTTCATTTAAGAGGAATATCAACAATGGTTCGAAAGCAGTAAGCCCTAAGTGTGGAGCATTATTGGTTATCCCCAAGCAGTAAATGCAATTTCTCTTTCATCCCCGACATCATTATTCAGTACTCGGTGTTGGTTGTTTTCCCCAGACGATTATTTCTTCTCCGTCGCCTCAGCTGTGTTGGTTGATTAATCCCCTGCGGAGTTTGGTATGTATTCCCCAGCCGAGTTTATATTTGATCTCCAGTAGAGTAAGAACGGTTCTTCGCAGTAGTTTGTATGATTCTGATAGGACTTTGGTTTCCCCACCAGTCTCCATCAGATTTGCTCCCAGTCAGAGTTTCCTCTTAGTTTCTGACTAGTTAGTTGTGTTTATCCCCTACTTGGTTGTCTCCCATTTTGATATGGTGTTCACCTAAAATTCCCCACAGATTTGTTAATGGTTTTCCTCAGCGAATCTCCTTTGTTTCCCCAGCTAGGGTTGAGCCTTCAGGATTTTGATTTCACTTTTCTCTAGCAGTTGTTTCCCTCTTTTGTGGATTGGCCGAGAATTGTATCGATGATTCAAATGTGCGATATCTTTGTATCCTTCGCGATCATGTTGTCAGCATAATCATCAAATATACATGCACATATACATATACACACATATAATTTCATTATTGCATCATCATACTTGTTGATTCATTCTTGTTATTTTAATTCTCTGTTATGGTGGTACTTTATCCCCATACAAGTTTGGTGTCTGTCCTCCTTCAATTGTAGAGTGTCATCCCCTTAAGCAGAAAGACTTTAACCTTTCTTCTTCCCCCACTGAGTTATTTCCTCGTGGATGATGATTTGTTTCAACTTCCTCCCTAGTTGATTATCTAGATGGAATTACTCCCCTTGAGTTATATCCTCATTGGGTTGAGTCTTGATTGACTGTTTTCTTTCTAGATCTTACCTAGATCGATGCTTCAGGTCCCCCTAAGAATTTATTACCCAGTAACTAGTAATGCTCTTCTTAGGTTGCAGTTTGCTACTTCTTGCCCAATACCCGGAAAAAGTAACCTTTTTCTCCCCAACAGTTTCATTTTCATATTTCCCCAAGAAGTATATCTTTGATATGTTCATCCTAACCGGTGACGGATATTTTCTTCCCCTGTTTTGGATTTATCCTTGATATGTTCATCCTAACCGATGACGGATATTCTCATCTTTGGTATTCTACCCAGTAAAAAGGTAGTTGTAATCCCTACTTGTTCCCTAGAGAGTTAATCCTTGATATGTTCATCTTAACCGATGACAGATTCTCTTTCCTTTGAATCTATCCTTGATATGATCACTTTAACTGGTGACGGATATTCTCATCTTTGGTCTTCTGCCCAGTAACCGGTAGTTGTAAATCTTGCTTTTCTCCCTTTGCAGAGTTTATCCTTGATATGTTCACTTTAATAGGTGACGGATATCCTCTCTGTCGTATTCTATCTAGAATTTGATAGATGTAATTCCTACTTTTTGTTCAGGTGGTTTATCCTTGATATGTTCATCCTAACCAATGATGGGTATCCTCCTTAACAATTCCCAGGCAAGATTATCCTTGATATGTTCATCTTAACCGATGACAAATTCTCTTTCCTTTGAGTCTATCCTTGATATGTTCATCCTAACTGGTGACGAATATTCTCATCTTTGGTCTTCTGCCCAGTAACCGGTAGTTGTAAATCCTATTTCTGCCATTTTCCCCAGCAAGTCTATTCTTACCCAGTAACTGGTAATGAATGCACTTCCTGGCGGCCCTTAGTGAGTCATCCTTGATATGTTTACCCTAATCGGTAACAGGTGTCCTCTCTGATCAGATTTTATTATCTCCTTACCCAGTAACAGGTAGTGGATAATAGATTTCTGCTCCTCTTGTGTTGAAGTTTATTTCTTCCCCCGATGAGTTAAGTGCGTATTTCCTTGGTGAAATCGTTTTTCCTGCATGATTCAAGTATTTCAGTTTTATTCTGATCTACCTGTTTCCCCTGCAGACGTCTTTTGTTTCTCCGACTAAGTCTTTCCATTTTCATGGAATCCCTTTAGTCTCCCAGCAGTTTTAAAGTCATAGCCTGGCCTACGCACAACCTCTTTTATCTCTTCAGAGTCTCTGTCTCCCCAGTAAGTTTTTCCTTATGGAATCCATCATGCTCCTGCGGACCTTCGGTCTCTCAGACTTCTTTTCCTCTGTGTCAATATTTCCCCATAAAGATTTGCTTTCACATCCATATATTATGCATCATGAGGTCTCTTAGGGACCAAAATTTGTTTCTCTATGTTTTTATTTAAGCCCATTCTACTGAGTCGATACGAAGATTTTAACCTTCATCTCCTCAGTTAGAATGTCCTTAAATAGGGGCAGCTGTAAGACCCCAATTTTGACCCTAAGATCCCTCATGCAATCTCATCATATGGATTAGCATTGGGATCATACCTTGGTATCCTCCTTACCCCTCTTTCATTGGGTTTGTTTTGGGAGAGATCGCCAAGCACCATGTGATTGGATCATACTTGTATTTTATCATTTCACTAACCAAAATACCAAAAATATGTCTTTGTATTTGCCTAACTCTTTTGTAGGTAGGGCATGATCACTATTGATCTATCAAGTTCACGTCTAGGGTTTAAGACCCTCATTACTAAGAGCACAACCAAGAAATGATCCATAGTGGCTCTAAGCATTATATATGAGTCCCCATGATCTCTACATGTTATTTTGATCAAGATTTCTTCAAGAGTTTGGAGTTGGTTTACCTTGGAAACCCTAGTTCATCTGGGTATCTTGAGTAACTTCTTCAACACGCTTCTTCACCAATTGTTCAAATTTCTCAAGGGACACTTCAAATTTCATCATCTTATGCATATATGATCTACCATGAGCCTACGAAGTCAATAGAATTGCAAGTTAACAAGTTGATTGATGGTGGTTGGCCAGATGAATTCATCTAATCAAAATTGGGTCCCCCTAGACCCTATCTCCTACCATTTTTATCATATGAAAATTATTCTAAGAGGAATTTACTCTAAATGACATTCCAAACAACTTTCATCGTGAAGTCTCGAGCTAATTTTGATTTTAAAGTCATTTTCTATGTTAAAACATTATAGGTCATTTTGTCTAAACCCTAATTTGAAAGTCAACTTCCTAAGGCCATAACTTGCTCAATTTTTATGAGATGAAATATTTACAAGTTGCACAATAAAATTATAGGTGTCTACTACAACTTTGATGTTTGGAGTAAGAGATAATACAACTTTTATGAGCATGTGATATAAGGAAACAGTATAGGTCATTTTGGACCAATACCATTGAACAAGTGATTTTCCTCAACTTCAAAAATGCATAACTCACTCATCCCAAATCCAAATTATGTCATATTTGTGACCATTTTAAAGGCTTTTGAAATAGCTACAACTTTTATGAAGACACATTTCTCATTTGGAGCTCACATGAAAAGTTAGGCAAGGTGGAATAATTGAACATGTGGCTTGACACTTAGAAAATATTTTGACATGTTGAAATTTCCAAAATTCCACCTCAAAATTCACCATGATACAATTTCCAAATGGAAAAGTGTTCAACATAATAGTTGTTCCTCTTTATCTAAGCTTTCCAAAGAGTCCTAATTCATTCATTTTGGATAAAGTTTGAGGGGTTTGCGCATGGCTTAAACAAGGTTGTATCAGTTGGAAAGAATCATGCTTCAAACATTCAAATATATTTGCCTTGCAATCCAAGCTTCATTCAGACCTCATTTCAGTTGATTGTGGACTTAATAGAGTTGCTTCATGGGTCTGCACACACCCATGCAAGCATGTACATTGCATTGCCAATTTTTGAAGTATTTTTAAATGTGCAAATAAGACTCATCTTTTGCTATAAATAGAGGTCCAATGCTTCAGTTTCAAGGACCTTGCGCGCCAGCTTTGAATCCCTAGCTCCAAACTCTCACCATTCAAAGGAAAACCTGATAAATTTCAATTGAAATTTGAGTTTGAATCTCACTGTTTGGAGATTCAAAAACTCCAGGATCCAAAGCTTTGCATCCTTCTTAATCCACTTCCACAAGCTCCATAAGCAAGATCAAGCAAGAATTAAAGCAAGAGAGATCCATTTCTGCACAGCATTGAAGGTATTTTTCCAGATTTTTCTTCTCTTCGATTCTCTCTCAATTCTCATCAATTCTCTTGGATCCTTGGTTGTCTGAAGTCCTACAAATGAAGGCAAGAAGATTGAGTTGCTTTGAGGTCAAATCGGAGCAACTCAGTTGACACACCTCAAAATTCAACTCCACGTATCTCTCTATATATTTGGAGTTAGGTTAAATTGAGGTGATATTCGTGATCTATGCCATTTTTTCTTTAAGATCATGTCCTCCTTTTTCATTTATGATATGGTGATGAATGAACCAGTCTGACCAGGATCATCAGAGAAGATGGCCGACCTTTGGCTCCGGCGATGAGCTGGAAGTGTTCAGAGCCATTGATTTGATTTAAAATATTTTAATCTGAAGCGCTCATTGTGATTACCAAACGTGTGGAATGTTGACTAGCGCACCATGGAACACGCGCTCTCCACCACTTGATATGCCACCTCAATTAAGAAGGGAGATCAAGTGGTCCACGTTTTTTTGATTATCTGATTTTTATTTTTATTCCTTTGTTTTTCATTAATTCATATTAATTTTAATATTGATCCAAAAAATATGAGAGTTTCACCAAAAAAAATTAAATAAAATCCTCTTTCATTTTCTAAATAAAAATTATTTTTTGGATCATTATTAATATTTTTCATGATTTAATTGATTTTGTGAATATTTTTAATTATTTAAAAATAATTTTAAGTTTCCAAAAATTCTGAATTTTTTTCTCCAAGGTCCTTTGACTTGGTTTGACCTATGATAAATCTCATGGTCATTTCTTTGGTGTTTTGATGAGGTTTTAGGAAATTTACTAACCATATTTAATTTAATGCATTATTTTTAATTGATTAATTACCAAATTAATTGTGTGGAGCCAGTTTAATTGATTTTGTGAGTTTAACTTGTGTTGTTGGGCCTTGGTCAAGGTTGATTTGACTTTGTTAGGTTAAGATCATTGGATTTAGGGGATTGGTGGAATGTACATTTCATCTCCCAAAATGAATGAATGATCTTAACTTGGTAAAATTCCTCCTTTGTTCAATTTGTGTTTGATTCATTCTCCCTCCCTCTTCATCTCATTCCCCTTCTTTATGCATTCATGTCATGGACCTATGATATCTTAATATCCTAAGGCTAGTTGATTGCAAAATCAACATAAGTATGGATGAGATTAAGACTCCCACTTTGCATATTCTTTTTGTGTGTGGTATGTTTCATGAGCATAGTTCATCCTACTATGTCTCTAACATGCATTAACACCAAAATTCTATTGCTTGACCTCAAATAGTTGTGACTTCTACATAAGTCCAATCACGATTGCTTAACATAGCGCTAAATTTTGACACAAATGGCATTTCATTCTAGTTAGTGAGATTGTAAGTCTCCCCTCTTTCATGGTATTGTGTGAAAACTTGACCTTTTTTCCTTCTTTTAGAAGATGTCTTGGTTCAAGGATCCATGCTTGTGATAAGTGGGTTGAGTGTTCTCCAAAGAATGACTTAAAACAAAAGCAAAGCAAAAGCAATACTAACTTCTAACTCATTAACAACTAACATTTAATTTCAAGTCATTTATTTTTAATGCAATTTAATTTTCGAGCTTTATTCATTTGCCATTATTCATACCATTCAAGTTGTTTATGTTAATGTCATTTTCACTTTGTCCACTTGGACCATATTTTGTGATATACTTTGTTTGTGTATATTGTGTTTGTTTGTGTGGTATTTGACCATTAATGTACATAATAAGAACAAAAACCCTAAAAAATATCTTGTGTGGACTATTGGTTTGATCTGAGACAATTGGACTAGAATTTAGGCAATATTCCATATGCAAAGGACTTGGCAAATGCCAATTTTCATATAACCAATTGCTTGAAATTTGAAACTCCATATGATACATCGTTGAAGATCCATCTGAGTTCATTTGCAAGATGATCATGGTGAAGTTGTTATATTGAACCTGTGATTTGTGCCATCTTGAAATTCATCTGCTACATGGGTAAAACTTGAAGAAGATCACGGAGTTGCTAAGCTTGGATGTGGCTATCTTTATTTGATGTCTTGCTCTTCAACTTGCTATTTGTATATTGATTGTTGTGTGATTCTAAAATCCAAGGGAAATTTGGATTTCTATATGACATTCTTGTCTATTGGATTGCAGCCCATTGGTCAGATCTTTTCAATTCTCAACTTTTAAATTTTATGCTTAGGATTAGTCTCTTCATCTCCTCCCCACTTCTTTAATTTCAAAATCTCTCCTCCTTTTAAAAGTATTATTTACTTGTGTTTGTTGATTTCTAAACTTTGACCCATTTTGCAAACTAGAAACTTTGGTCTTATGCCTTTGCATTTTCAAACTCCTTTTCTTAATCAAACTTGTGAGTAAACTTAACTATACTTGACTTAAAATTTCAAAATCCCAAAAGAACTAACACTCATTCAAACCATTTTTAGGCCTTTGTGCCTTTCAAACTTAAATTTTTTGTTAAAAGCAATGCACTCACTTTGAAATTGATACCATGAACTACGAGGTCTTGATCCCTCATTTTTATGTTGGTATGTAGGCACAAGTCCAAAGGTCTTGTCAAACACAAAAATATAATTGATGAATTCTTTTGCTATCCCCCCATTCTATTTGTTTGCAAACATCATTTGTACAAAAATACATATGCATACAAAAAAGGGCTCCCTAGGAGTACCTAGGACACTTTGGGTGCTAACACCTTCCCTCTGTGTAACCAACCCCCTTACCTGTAATCTCTTCCATTTTATTAGTTTTGATTTGAAAAATTCTTATTCTTGGGTTTTGTTCGTACTTTTCCCTTTTCCTTTGGAAACAATAAAAGCGCGGTGGTGACTCTTGTTTAATTGATGTCTACCTTATCCATAACTTGATGATCATGAATTTACCGCTACAGGAAGACCTGGAGATGTTTTTTGAGAAAAGCAACTGTTTTGCAGCAGTTCAAGAACATAAGTATGTGTCGAGTGTTGGAGAGTTGACTGTTGTCGACCATTAGTGATATACATAGTATATAAGTGTATTTGATCTCTGTAACAATGACTCATATTTTTCATTGTTGTTCTCTATAAAATTCGAACATCTAATTTATAGAGATAAAATGATTTCTGAGAAATATATGAATTTGTGTCTCACTTTTAATATAAGCTCTTTACTTGATTTCTTTTATGATTTTTGAAGTTTAATTTATCTTTAAAGCAATTATGCATTTTTACTTCTTGGGATTTCTATCCAATTGTTCTACCTTCAAACGTTAAGTTGTCAAGCCCGAATACACTTTCTCAAATACTTTTTGTACAAATTATCCTTAGATTTTTTTTCAATTTAATCCCTTAAGTGAAATAAAACTTGTGATTTTGTTACCAAAAATATCACTAAACGAATAACATTGAACTGCCACAAAAGACGAACAATCCTCTTCTCGAGGGTAAGTAATGCCTGGTCATATCTCGTAACTACCATAGGACCATCCATCCAAGATAAGGGAAAGAGGGGGACCCACCAACTCCCATATTTTTTAATCGGGGAAAACTTAAAGACAAACCCAAACCCAAACCCAAACTCAATCAAAGCGGGTTTTTCCTGTCAACTTCGATCATGTTTTTACCATAGGACCATCCATCCAACATAACCCGTACTCGTTCCCATATGTTGTCATGCCTACCTTTGATATTTTTAGTTTTCTACCCGCATAAACATTTGATCTTTTATACAAACTCTAAAATTTTATGAATAATATTGTATCTCCTAAGTATATGGATGTAGTTTTTAAGATTATTAATTTTGTCATAAAATAAAGGAATATCAACGGTAACTTATTGTTCGTTGTCTTCTATTTCCATTTCTTTTGTATAAACTTTATTATATTACATATATAATATTTATACAAGTTAATAATTAAATTATTTATTTTTTCAATTTTGTTATCAATCAATAAGAAAAGAAGATTTTTACCCGTCATGCCACTTATACCTGACATTATCTCTAAAGTACTGTTTTTACATTAATACCTATTCGTGAATTTTACATTTTATAAAGAAAAATCGTATTGACCGGATTTTTAGAATTTTTTTGAAAATTTAATTAATTTTGAGGGAATTATATGAGTTTTTACTAGATTTTTTTAAGGGTCTGTAAGTTTTATCGGATTTTTGAAAAACAAATATAAAATTCATACTTTTTATATTTGTTTTTATGAAATTATGAATTTATGATTTTATATAGGATTTTAAAAAAAATTGGTCTAAAATCATACTTTTTACTCGGATTTTTCAAATAATTTGGTATAAAATCATAGATTTTTGAAAAAATTATTTTTTATTGTTTTTTTTAGATATGTCCAAAAATTATAAAATATATCAAATTTTTTGAAAACTCCGACAGTATTAATTTTTTTTTGCCTATTGAATATGAATTAGTGAATTTTTTTAAATCCGAATGATTACAAAATATATGATTTATCAAAAAATTTGACAATGCTAAATTTACTTTTTTTAAACTCGACAAAAATGTATATTTGACTTTTAAATACAGTACCAAAATTTTCAATTTATAAAACTTTTAATTTGTAATACCGGATTTTTTCAGCATTTTCTTAATAAAAATTTGACAAAATTGGGAATTATGAGAAATTGTGGAGGTGTCCATTTAAGTGTGAGGGTGACAGATTTTCGAACTCAATGACCCAAAAATCGGTTTTTTTACCGAGATAACCTAGTTTTTCGAAAAAATTCCCAAAATACCCCACGTTTCAAAAAAAATCCTAAACTACCCCACTTTTAGGAGGTGTCGCCAATTGGATTGGCGACTCCTCTTAAAACTTAAAGGGAGGCGCCAATTGGATTGGCTAGGGCTGCCCTAGCCAATCCAATTGGCGCCTATGTGTAATTTTTAAGAGGAGTCGCCAATTCAATTGGCGACTCCCTTAAAAAAGACCCAAATGAGAAAACCTCCAACATGAAAGGTGTATATCTTTTCAAGACAATGAATTTGGACATAAATTTTGCATCATTTGGATTTTTTTTGAGAACGTTATGGGCAGTTGAAGTTGGACTACTGAGTTTTTCAACCGTTATCTGACCTATAATGTTTTGCATTATCGCATGTGTTTCTTTTAGAATTATAAAATTTTGTCCAACATAACATTTGAAGTAGACATCTCAAATTTTACAATGCACTTGGTCCCACCTCAAAATAATTAAAAATGAGTGAGTTAGGTCCTTGCGAACTTGACCCAAAATTAGGGTTTCTGTCAAAACATGTGTATGTGAATTTTGCCAAAAGGAACCAACTTTAAGCCCTTCTGTTTGAATGATAAAAGCCTCAAATGACAAAATCTTAAACATAAAAGTTGTAGATCTTTTCAAGACAATGAATTTGGACTAAAATTTTGCATCATTTGCATTTTGTTTGAGAAAGGTATGGGCACCTGAACTTGGACTCTTTGACATTTCAATTGTTATGTGGCCTATAATGTTTTGTATTATCATATGTGTTTATTTTTGAATTATGAAATTTTGTCCAACATAACAATTTAAGTAGACATCTCAAACTTTGCAATGCATTTTGTCCCACCTCAAAATCATAAAAAATGAGTGAGTTAGGTTCTTGGGTAGTTGACCCAAAATTAGGGTTTCAGTCAAAACATGTGTATGTGAATTTTGCCAAAATGGAGTTTAGACAAAGAAACCTAATGTTTGGAGTTTACACAAAGATAAATTTGATATAATACAACTTGATATTAATAAAATTTGGAGTTTACACAAAGAATCCTAATGGTGATGACCGGGATCACCTAACCGACCTCCGGTCCCACATCCCCTAGCTACCCTAACCCTTGGCCCTAACCCACGTTGACGATTCTGCACCGGTGTTTGTTCATCTGAGGGGCCAGAAGCGTCATTACCTCCTACAGGAGAAGATCCGTTGAGGTATTCAGCCAACTCAACATAGTCTTCAGTATTCAATGATGGTGTATCGGCGTAGCTGAGCTCATGACCCATGCCAGAGAAGTTGGGGTGTGGTTGACTCATGGATGGGCGACCGGGACGGTTGAAGGGAGACATGGGTGTGAATGATGCATCTAGGAAAGGTTGGAAAGGTTGTTGGCGTGTTTGGAAGACATAGGGTTGTGGGATGTTTTGGTTTTGTGATGTTTGGGCTTCTTGGCTACGGTAGGAGGAGGGGCGGTTAGTGTTTTGGCTAAGGCGACTTTGGTAGGGTGATGGTGTGGGGGCGAAGCGATGTTCGGTCTGAGGTTGATGGTCCATTTGTTGGTGGTGGTATGGGGTATGTTCTTGGTATTGGGTTTGGGTGAATGGCATGTTTTGGTTGTATGTTTATGTGTTTGTGGAACGGAAAGTTTGACGGATAGGTGGTTGTGAGAAACCGGGATGAGAATGTTGTTAGGGGTTAGATGTTGATCCTTCTTGTGTGTAACTTGTCTGGCGTGGGTCGTAGAGGTACATATCATCGGCGATGAATTGAAAACCAACCGATCTGTACCAAGCCATATAAGTACGACTTGGTTTTACCTCATTTGACATGACTGCGTCAGTTAAGACATGGTCATGACGGTGCTTCCACTTGCGACACTCTGATCTTACGAAGGTTTGCCAAGGGTTGAAGTTCCATTGGTCGTTCACTTTACGTATATGCCATTCTCCTAGACTAGCTGGGGGATCTGGGATATTCTGGACCATACCAAACTGCAGCTTCACACGATCGGTGTTGTGCATCTCCACAGTTGTGAACCGTATTATCGGTGTGCATGTTGTCCATACGGCTGCGTCTTCTGCGTTGACCTCATGCTCATGATCCAGATTAAGGTATGCACACCAAATGAAGTGAAATGTTAAAGAAGATAGGATTATAATGAATGTAGAAAAAGTTAACATAATATGACGAAATAATGAAGTTATTTTGCTTACGTCTGTCGGTCGAAGGTGATCCAACAGGTTGCGATACTGAGTAATATAGTGTCTCGGACATCTGCTGTAACTCATACCACGGGCCAACCATCTACACCAAAAAGTTAAACAAAATTAGTTTGAGGTAATAAACTTTAAGGAAGTAAGTAAAGATATAACATTTAAACAACTTACTTTTTTGCATATGGAAAAGTGAAAGGGTTGTTATTGACCGGTGCTAGAGACGGTAGTCTTGACCAACCCCATGCTTGTAGCAACACAGCACATCCAGAAAATGTAGATGTGTCTTTGTGGTAATTTTTGCACAACGAACTATAGAGATAGGCTAGACAAGCGGATCCCCAACTGTAACTACCTATTCTATCTACATGTCTAAGTAGAGGTAAGTACATAATATGCATGCTAGAACCACTACCTTCGGGAAATAAAAAGGATCCTAATAACAGCATAATGTAACACCTAGTTTTTATTATTCGAGCATCTTCGGTAGAATGCTCATCTAAATATAAACTATTATAATATGACTTTAGGCGTGAGAGTAGTATACCTTGACCTCTAGCATTATCATCTAACAAATCAGTTTCTAAAAGCTCCATGCAAATTGAATTTGCATAATTGGTCTTACCATTAACAACTTTGCCTTCAATTCGTAGTCCTAAAAGCATGTAGACGTCTTCCAATGTCACGGTACACTCACCGGTTGGAAACCAAAATGTGTGTGTCTCTGGCCTCCATCTTTCGCATAAGGCTAGAATGAACTTGTTATCTATAGACCAAGACATAATCTTGCTAATATGACCAAAACCGGCGAGTTCAACATAAGGTTGAATCATCGGGTCCATTGGGACAAATTCGTGGACTCGAGTTCGAAACCTTGATACATCCTATAATAGAAATAATATAACACTTGACTAAGTTGGTATTTCAAAATAAAATGGGGTTGGTGAAGATGAAAGATAAAAAGTTAACAAAAGAAAAAACTTACATATGTTGCGATGTTTGCAACTGTTCCTCTGTGTGCTTCGCCCATTGTGAGTAAAGACATATTGTTGGGGAGTTGGTGTAGATGAAATTGGAAGATGTTGTTGAAGATGAAATTGTAAAAGAAGTATTGTATAGGAAGTAGTGAGAATGTTGGTGTGGAAGAATTGTTGAAGTAGTGAGAATGTTTTCAAATAAATTTAAAATCTGCCGATAACCGCCTTGGTAAGATCAACCTATTATAGGTTGGCTTCTATGTTCGCAACCAGAGGTGAAAGATGGAGTGCAGTGTTAATGTCCGGACAAGTATTCAGTGAGTGTTGCATGAAGGTCATGAAAGAGGAGAGCATCAAAGCTACGACACACGCTGTAACAGTCTTTGACCGTCATAGACAAAATTTCAGCGTCCAGGAAACAATGGGCAACAACGAGGGGAGACCAAATTTAGCCTACACTACTACACAGAAGTTGGTGCAATTGTGGAAAATTTCAGGCCTTCCGCATACCTTGCTCCCATGTCATTGCAGCATGCGCTTATACTCGTCAAGACACTTACACCCATTTATCTGATGTGTACAAGGCCAACATCATCATGAATGTATATAGTCAAAGCTTTTCAGTACTATCAATGGAGGATTACTGGCCTCCATATGAGGGAGATATTGTTTGGCACAATGAAGAGATGCGTAGAAAGAAGAAAGGAAGGCCAAACAGCACACGTATCAGAACAGAGATGGATTCCACAGATAAAATGATAAGATTATGTAGTATCTGTCGTCAACCAGGACACAACAAAAACAACTGTCCCAATCAAGGAGCATCATCTAGATCTTAAGCTTTTTGTAACATTGTATTTCTGTAACAATCAATCATTATATATCATTAAGTTCTTGTTACAACGAGTTTCATAACAAACATCAGTACAAAACATCTGAAAACATAAATAATTCTAACTGATTACAACAATCAAATTAATGTTGTCTCGACCGAACATCATTTCCCTAGCATCCTTATCAGTCTTCATTCGCACCCAACCAAAGATACTGTCAAGTCTCTCAATACTTCTGATTTTTTCCCCTTCTGGTATTTTCCCGTCTAACCATCGAACCAGCTCCCTCTTCAGTTGATCTAACGTGGTGATGTTCCAAAACAGCATCAGCAATTGAGGTTTGTCTCTCGCATAAATCACCTTACCGTATCGGCGACGAACACCAAACATGATAGCCAAATGATTATATGAGTTGTGGAACAATTGGTCACACAACGCATCTATTTATAAGATAAAAAAGGCATTTTATGAGGGAGTCGCCAATTGAGTTGGCGCCTCCTCTTTAAACCTACACATAGGCGCCAATTGGATTGGCTAGGGCACCTGCCCTAGCCAATCCAATTGGCGCCTCCATTCATGTTTTAAGAAGAGTCGCCATATGAACAACTTTCATGTTCATCAAAAATCCATTTGTTACTTGGAAGGTCATCATTCATTTCAAAACATTATAGGTCATTTTGACAGAAACCCTAATTTTGGGTCAAGTTCGCAGGGACCTAACTCACTCATTTTTAATTATTTTGAGGTGGGACCAAGTGAATTGCAAAATTTGATATGTATACTTCAATTGTTATGTTGGACAAAATTTCATAATTCTAAAAGAAACACATGGGATAATACAAAACATTATAGGTCAGATAACAGTTGAAAAACTCAGAAGTCCAACTTCAACTGCCCATAACTTTCTCATAAAAAATCCAAATGATGCAAACTTTATGTCCAAATTCATTGTCTTGAAAAGATCTACAACTTTCATGTTGGAGGTTTTTCCATTTGAGGCTTTTTTAAGGGAGTATCCAATTGAATTGGCGACTCCTCTTAAAACTTGCAAGGAGGCGCCAATTGGATTGGCTAGGGCACCTGCCCTAGCCAATCCAATTGGCGCCTCCTTGCAATTTTTAAGAGGAGTCGCCAATTTAATTGGCGCCTCCTCCTAAAAGTGGGGTAGATTGGGAATTTTGCTGAAAACTGAGGTATTTTGGGAATTTTTTCGAAAAACTGGGTTATCTCGGTAAAAAAACCCCAAAAATCATGAGGCTTATTTGAGAATAAAAAATCAAGAGGAATATAATTTATGTTTGAGAGTTGCATCACATAATTGTCATATAACTATTGTTGCTAACTCGACATAATAATAAGGGTAAGGGTAAAGATAACTTATGTTCTTGGGGTACAAGTTAAGAGATCAATATAAAAATAAATTCTTGAAAATTGTGTATTGAATTTATTAAAAATTTATAATTAATAATTTTATTTATTTTTTCAATAAAATTTTTTCATTTGTGGATTTCTTAACATGTATCATTGGGGCCCAAATCAATTTATAAAAAAATTATAAGTTGAAAAAATATTTATATTGTTGATTTTTATGGTCTAAAACACTTAGCTTAAATAAATCAATTTTCAAAATAATCTTTTCAAACATGAATAAAATCGAGTAAAAAAATTATATATTACTCCCTCCGTTTCTTTTTAAGTGTCGTTTTAGCATAAAGCTCTCCAACCAAGATAAATGAATTGTTATAATTTTTTTCCCATTGTACCCTCATTTTAATCCACCATATACTTTCTCTTTCTAAATAAAATTCATTAATATAAGTACTCATTAAATTATTTACTTCAAATAACTAATTCCATAATTTTCTCCACATAACTCTCTCTCTCTTCCGTTGCATTTTTCAACTACTCCTAAATTTTTGGAATTAATATTGCTTGCTATAGGAATACGTACTGCTTGCATTTTCATTAATGGCTAAAGGAAAACTTATTGCTTATTGTTTCAATGAATGGCTAAAGGAGTGAGTTATTACATATATTAAGAAAGAAAAATTTATGGAAAATATAAAGTTGAGTTATTTAAATAGTAAGGATATAATTGACAAACTGTAACATTAAAACATCAAAACGACACTTAAATAGGAACAAAAAAAATCTTCTAAAACGACACTTAAAAAGAAACGGAGGGAGTATAAATTTTAAATTGTTAGCAATTTAAACTAATTTATAAAAAAATTATGAACCAATAAAATAAATCAACAAACATATTTATAAAAAGAAAAAAGTCTTACATAGACTTTGTATAAATTCATATAGGAGTATTCAATTCAAATGCGTTCTCACAAACTATTCGTTTTACAACCGCTGTTTATTTAAATCAAATGATTAAAATTTTAATATAGGAGGAATGAATGGGTGGCTGTTTCCCGGAACAATCGGAACTTGGCGACGGAGTCGTGTGATTATTACATTTTTTCTCAACGCTTTGTTTTGTTTCTATTGTTGACAAAACTCTAGGTAATTTTATTAGTCACATTTGACAGCGTCTTAAGTAACGTCTACAAAAAACAAAATAGTAGTAATAACTAATAATAATACTAATGAAAGAAGTATTAAAAGAAGAGAAAAAAGAATATTGGGTTGAATGGAGATACATTTTCCAATAGAAAAACGACAATCACTTGGACGGACAAGGAGGGATGAGTATATAATAATCTTTAATATATTTTTTTTTTAATTTTTACATTATTGAAGAATTAATGTATATGAATTATATATATTTAGTTCAAATATATTGCTTTTTCATTAAATAAAAAAATATTTTTTTATATTAAAGATTAGAAAGGATAATAATCAAAATTGACTTTTAACATTAATTTTTTATGTATATTTTATAAACGGTGGATAGCTGTTAGCCTGCGAATTTTAGCATGAAATTCGTACATGATTTGGATATATAATTCTAAATATTGTTGTTCATGTTGATATGATTTGATATGATGAATATGTTAATGAAATTGTGATAGATTGATGAATTAGAGGATTAGTCTATAAGTAATTGATATGATAATCATATTATAAATTATACATGTTGAATTCTGGGCGATTTGGCTGATTTGGGGATGAAAACAAAGCTTTTAGAAAACTCCAATAATAGAAACTGCAGTTCTGTATTCTGTAGTGGTGAAGGGTGTCATCACATGACGAGCCGACTGTCATGACGGGTGGGTTGACCTTCATTGCTTCGGTTGACCGGTTTTGGGTCCCCGACTCGATTTTTCGAGCTGTTTCCGATTCTAGTGATTATCGTTTGTTGTTTTGTTGTGTTTTATGAGTTAGTGAATAAAATTGATATGCTTTATGTGTTGTGTGAATACTTATGGATGTATGAGTATGTGTTGTGGAATTCTTGTATGATTATGCATTGGTGAGTCGTAACTATAAAGCATGATTAATTATGTTGTGATAATGGCCTTAGTAGAGTGTATATGGTTCGAATGGGGAACCGATGAATGTTTATTAAATTGGTGTGTTGTTGCATTGTCATGCATCAATGCAATGTTGTATCACTAGTTCAGAATGAGGGGACTATTGACGAGTCCTGATTCAAAAGGGCGGTCAGTATGAGTCCTGATTCAGAAGGGGGATCAATGACATTCATGGTTTAAAAGGGGGACCATTCAGTGATAGGACGAAATCAATAACATACATTTGATGTTCGAATTGGTACTACATGCATATAGAGTCGAGGAGTTGGTGCACTGCATACATACCTACTTTGTTATCGAGTCATTATTATTGTTATGTAGATGATATTCATGAATTGATGATTGTGTGATTCTGTTTGGGTCAGATATGAGTAAACTATTTTTGTGATTAATTCATACATTGATGATTGTTATGCATGATGCCACCCTTGCTATCTTTTGCACCGTTAACATATTTTGAGCGTATTTTCACCTTTGTTTGCTTTGTTATGATGTTTTATACTCTCTTGGAGTATAAATAATCAGGTAGAGAAGTAGCTACTTTTGAGCTGAAGGATGGCGTTGAGGCCCCTTCATTTATTTATTGTTTTTCCGAGTTATTTAGTTTCATTGAGCTCTGATCTATAACACCGAGACATGTTTCTTTGTTACGTGAAGTGTTTTCTTGAGATGTTGAATTATTTATTAAGTACTTATGTTGAGACGAAATAAATGTTTATTTGGAGTTTGATGTTCCGCTGCTATTTAATATATGTCATAATTGAAAAAGATGCATGTTGTGAATCTGTAACACCGATGTTGTGTGAAATTACATGTTTTATTTTCATAAGTCAAAGGTGACGAGTTTAGGGTATTACATAGTCTGTATCATAGCAGGTTGGTTCATTCTGCCTAGGTTGAGAACTTTTTTGTACCCTAGTGTGCAACATGTATGTGAAACACTATTGATGCTTATTTTTTCCTAACCGCTAGCCAGCAGAATTGAGTTTGAAACAAGTGGATGAAGAACTTTTTCTTCTCTAAGATGTTTCAGGTGTGGAGGGTTGGTTCAACACGCTGCTGATTGCAAGAGTGCATGTTTTTGAATGAGGTTGTGTTGTTTCACGAACCCGAAGAGAGTATGGATTCTAGATTCATGTCCGCCGATTAATTAGAGATAAATTTTAGGGAGCATGATCAGGTGCTCGTTATGTTCGCTTATTTGAGAGTCGAGAGCGATGTTGAGGCTAATGTTATGCTTGTGGTGTGTAAGTTTGTTGATATATTTCCTAAGGATATTTGTGATTTGCTATTGGAGCGAGAAGTTGAGATCCCTATAGATTTAGTACCTAGTATTAGGCTTGTGTTGATGGCACCGTATAAGATGTTTGCATCAGAGTTGGGTGAGCTAAAGAAGTAGTTAGAAGATCTACTTGAGAAGAAGTTTGGTAGACCTAGTATGTCATCGTGGGGAGCTCATGTATTGTTGGTTAAAAAGAAAGATGGTAGCATAAGGTTATGTGTTTATCATCGACAGCTGAATAAGTTACGATCAAGAATACATATCATATTCTGAGAATTGAAGATCTTATGGATTAGGTGGTTGGTGCTTGTGTGTTAGGTAAGATTGATTTGAGATAACAGGATGTGTACCGATTTGATATAATATGGTTTCTAAAAAAAAAAAAGATTTCACTTCGAAGTAGTCCATCTCAAAATCTAGTATGACACATTATGTGTATTGGATGGCTTTCAAAATCATAATATTTTGTTCATTTCTTAAAACTAGGATGTCATTTACCATGAACATCCTTTGAGTGGACATCTCATTCCCCAAAAGAAGCTGAAACTTGGTCGGGTTTTTTTTGTGTAGGATGAAAAAGTTTACCAAGTTGAATGATATTGAAAGGCAATCAAATCAAGAAAATTTAAAGGGGAACCATCCATAGATGTAAATTCAGGTGGTGACACATCTTTTGATGCATTTTAGTTTTCTCTTACAATGTATTTAGGTGGTGACATAATTTTTGTATGTAACATTAGTTTGTTATTTTCACCGATGTCACCCTGATACATTTTGATGTGTTTTAATGTATATCTAACATTGCTTGTATAAATATTGGAATTAACATATTGTATGTCATAAAACTAGTTGTGTTTGTTTGTTAAAACAAGTTCTGTAAGTTGGCCTTTATAAGTGTGAATATGAATTTCAAACTCCGAAGAAACCACATACGTGTTCTGAAAATAAGAGTGATTCTGAATGTCAATATCCAGACAATCCCCCTTTTTTGTGTTATTTTATACATAATAGGGTGAAACTGGAAATTGAAATCTTGAAAAACCCCTGTGACATGATTATTTTTGTATGGTCCATATTGATTTGGAACTTGTATAAAAATGACTCATATGTTAACAAAAATACATCAGAATGGAAAAATACTGGTATATCACATTTGTTTACTTCAACAACATGATAGCTTATTTGCATGGCTTTCAAAATCACAATATTTGTTCAGTTTTTTTTAAAACTAGGATGTCCTTTACCATGAAACTTCCTCTGAGTGGACATCTCATTCCACAAAAGAAGTTGGAACTTGGTCAGATTTAGTTTTGGGTAGGATGGAAAAATTTACCAAGTTAAATGATATTGAAAGATAATCAAATCAGGAAAATTTAAAGAGGAACCATCCATAAATATGAATTCAGGCGGTGACACATTTTTTGATATATTTTATTTTTATCTTACAATGCATTTAGGTGGTGACATAATTTTTGTATGTATTGTTAGTTTGTTATTTTCACTGATGTATCCCGGATACATTTTATTGTGTTTTAATGTATATGTAACATTACTCGTATAAATATGAGACTTAAAAATTTGTTTATCATAAAACTAGTTACGTTTGTTTGCTAAAACATGTTATGCAAGTTGACCTTTATAAGGATGAATTTGAATTTCAAACTCCGAAGAAACCCCATACATGTTCTGAAAAATAGTGATTTTGAATGTCAATATCCAGACAAGACCCTTATGTGATATTTTGTACATAATAGGGTGAATATGGAAATTGAAATATAGACAAACTCCCGAGATATGATTTTTTTATGGTCCATATTGATTTGAAACTTGTATAAATATGGCTCATATGTTGTTAACTATAACACGTCAGAATGGAAAAATATTGGTATATTACATATGTTTACTTCAAAAACGTGAAACCTCATTTGGGTGGCTTTCAAAATCACAATATTTTGTTTAATTTTTTAAACTAGGATGTCATTTACTATGAACATCCTCTGAATAGACATCTCATTCCATAAAAGAAGTTGAAACTTGGTCGGATTTTTTTTGGGTAGGATGAAAAAGTTTACCAAGTTGAATGATATTGAAAGACAATCAAATCAGGAAAATTTAAAGGGGAATCATCCATAGATATAAATTCAGGTGGTGACACATATTTTGATGTGTTTTAGTTTTATCTTACAATGTATTTAGGTGGTAACATAATTTTTGTATGTAATGTTAATTTGTTATTTTCACCGATGTAACATGGATACATTTTGATGTGTTTTAATGTATATCTAACATTACTTGTATAAATATTGGACTTAATATTTTGTATCTCATAAAACTAGTTATGTTTGTTAAAACAAGTTTTGTAAGTTGGCCTTTGCAAGGGTGAATATGGATTTCAAACTTCGAAGAAACCCCATGCGTGTTCAGGAAAATAGAGTGATTCCGAATTTTAATATCTAGACAATCACATTATTTATGTTATTATGTACATAATAGGGTGAATCTAGAAATTAAAATCTAGACAAACCCCTGAGACATGATTATTTTTGTATGATCCATATTGATCTGAAACTTGTATAAATATGACTCATATGTTGCTAACAAAAACACATCAGAATGGAAAAATATTTGTGTATTAAATTTATTTACTTCAACACCGTGAGACCTCATTTTGAATTTAGAGTCACAAAGGACACCCCTTTTGTAGATCTGGAATCTAAACTAGAGAATCTCTTGCACTACTCAAACAATCAAAGAGTGGTTAAGATCAAATATTATTCATCTTCAATTGATAACGAAGAGAAGATGATGTTCAATAAGTTTGAGTTGAAGACGCATGCAAATGTAAGCGTTATATGAAGTACATTTCATCGTTACACAACTAAAGATCCATTTGAGTTGGATGTGACACTCGTGAGATCACCACATATATTCTAAAGATGATTAAACGTCTTGAACCATTTGTTGGTGATAAAATGCCATGTTAGATATAAGTTAACCAATATTTATGTTATGTTATGTATTTTATGTGTAATAACAAATGTCTAAGTTAAGTTATGATATTCTCCATCATCTGTTTGAAATTGTTTTTGTTTATGTGATAATAGGGTAGAATCCAAATTTTGTATTCAGACAAACCCTTTTTAACTTTGATTTTGTCTGATTCTGAGATTGAGTGTGAGATGGTATGTTGAGGCGAGTCCGATTTTTTTTTTCAATTTTCGTAAGTTGTTAATCTAGATTTCAAAATTCGGATATATACTTATCTATGGTTTGATTTGTTTTACAGAGAGATTGTTGTGTATTTGATGCGTTCGGATTTCAAAATTTTGATTTTAAGGATATTTTAAATTTTTTACAAGAAGGTGTGAGTAAAACATGATCTACAATAAATGATGTCCATTTAATAAACTTTTAGATACAATGGGTATTGGCACCTCTAGTTAAAATTAATTTGGAAGTTTAATTTATTTTAAAATAAATTATTAAAATAAAATAACATAATATTTTATGAATGGAGGATAGTTAGGTATTCAACCAAATTCTAAAAGTATCCGAGTCTTCACCAATTAATTTTCATGTAGTCTCAGTTACATTCAATTAAATTATTTTACCTAGAAATTTGAAGGAAAAAAACAACTAAATAATAGTATTACTATATCGTAATTTTGATAGGATACATGTATACTTTTTTAATACTACTTAGTATTTATGTAGCATATAAATTAAATAATTTTTTTTCTCAAAGACAACTACCTAGGAAAGGTTCATTTGACTGTTAACAGACTACTCACAAGTTACAAGGGTATACAGTGTCACTGTGAGGACCAAGAATCACTTTTCATAATACTGAACAAGTTAGGGTTCCAACGAAAAGATTAATCTCTCAAATTAAAAATAAAATTATAATAAACCGTAAAATGATCTCTCATAAACAATTTAAGTGATAACTATAAATAATTTGAAGCTAGAATTTATTTTTATTTTTTAATCTTGGATTATACATATTCATAAATAGTCATTCTTTATCTATCTATCTATAAACCGGTGAAGAATGATGGTCTTTCTTTATCTATCTTTGTCTCTAGTAAATATATATTTTTTAATAAAATTCACCTATTATTAAACATTAAAAACAAAAATTCAATTCATCAAAAATAAAATAAAAAACATAAGGGTATTAACCAAAATCAAAATCAAATAGAATATATAAATAAATAGTTATAGAATGAAAAAGAGAAAGAAAAAAAAAAGGTAAACATGGTTGAGTAAGAGATGAAAATATAAAAGAAATAAGAGAGAAGTTTACCCAATAGAACTGGTAATGAGATTTGCTCATTGATAATATATTTTTATTTTTATTTTTTGAATTTACTTACTATTTCATTTTAGAGGTTTGTAAGTGAGAGATGAATTTTTTTCTCTATCAATCTTTTGCAAGAAAACATTCCCCCATCCTCATCCCTTCTTTTACCTTTCATCCCTCTTCCTTATATGGTGGTTGTTGGTCCTTTCCTCAATTTCACTTTTCACATGCAGTTAATAGAAGAGACAATTTAATCAACAAACTTTTCCCATGCAGTTAGATGAGAAAGATTAAGTAACAACAAAGAAAAAGAAAATAATTGAACAATGTCATATCTCCACAAATCAAAAAATGGTTAATGATTTCTTTTGACAAAATCACTTAATTTCACAAACAACCAAATAAAATAAAAGTTAATGAAATTAAATCATAAACAACCAAACATAATCAGAAAAACATGATCAAAAGATGATATTTTTTTAATATTGATAAGTTTTTATTGTTTTAGTTTTTTATTTGAAATATTGAGAAGTTATTTATTTATGGGGTAATTTTTTAGAAAAAGTTAATAGATTATTTAAGGATCAATTTTGAAAAAAAAATAGGTCATCCCAAACTCTTATATCTCATTTATATATAGTTATAGATAATTATTTGCAATTATATTTTTAATTATTTCTTTTAGATTTGACTTTACCTATTATATATATATATATATATATATATATATATATATATATATATATATATATATATATATATATATATATATATATATATATATATATATATATATATATATATATATATATATATATATATATATTGATCATTATGAATAAAACTCACAAATTGATTTTCTTCATGGTATCAGTAGTATTTCAATAAAAAATCTAAAAGTTTCCTAACCCTTATGTTGACCAGCTGATGCGCTTTCCTCCCTATACTCACCACGCAAGTGTCCCTTCAACACAAGACCTTATTCACGCTGTCGTCATTCACGCCACCACCTCCTTCTGTCGCGTCACTCATTAGTGTGTCCAGCAATTGTCGCACCCCCTCTATCACTGTGTCACGTCACTCTCTCTGTCAATCACCATGTCTTTCTCTTCCGGTGATGAGTTTAAGCATGCTTCTGCCAAAGTCAATAACCCTACCAAGTCGCCATTCTCTTCCAATAGATATGAGTTTCATCTAGCCCTTGTTGTCACTAACATCAATAACAACATTTTCTTTGTGCTAGAGATGGGGAAATATCACTACACTATGTGGGCTGAACTATTTGAAGTTCACCCTCGTGCTCACAAAGTGGTCAATCACATCATTTTGTAACCAGGAAAAGAAAAACCTACCGCCACTGATGCTGATTTCAAAAATATGGACAACCTTTGATTCCATACTGCTCCAACTGGTGTCTAGTCTTTCTGAGTCGTACCATGGGGTTGCTACTCTAATCCGCCAAAGCAACCCATTGCCATCATTCTTTCAGGATCACTCTATGCTCACCTTGGGGGAATACAGTTTGGTAAAAACGCACAATACTAATTCTCACACTGCCTTGTATATTGCTGTTCAATGCAACTTTAACGACTCCTCTCAATAGAACTCCAATCATCGTCAGGACAACTGTTATGGATTCGGCTGCAACCGAAACAATCAAACTTGCAATTGAGGGTGTGGACAACATGGTGGTTCACACTCTGATGGTCCTCGGGAAGCGGTTCCCCTTTGGCCTTGTCATCCATGGCAGTTGTATGCACCATGGTCTCCTTAGGGATGGAACCCACCTCCTTGATTATACCTTATTTCCCTTACCCTACATCTTAGTAGACTCACCCCATCAGATCTTCGAAGCAACCAAGCATCCTAGGTCAGCTCCCTCAGACTCACACTGCCACAACTTCCCTAGCTCCCACTAACATTGCAACTGTGTTGGTGTGAGCCCTAGAGGCCAATACTTTTGGTACTTGTATCGAATTATTTATTAATAATAAAAGGTTTTTTCTTTATTATGTTTGTTTAATAAAGTCCCTAGAATAGCTAGCCCGTTTAATGTATCAAGTGTGACTTAATCATGAGATCCCATTAAACATAAGGACACTATTATTAAAGTATCCTTAGTTGAGCTTTGTTGTGAAGTGGGATAATATTAAAGCATTAAGACTATTATGTATATAGATTGATGATCACATCTCATGGATCATGGATAAGGAGTTATCAAGTCTTAAACATAAGTATGAATATTGAGAGTAATATTTATACTAGATTGACCCGCTATGAGAATACTATATAGAATGTTATGCTAAATGTCATAAGTTATTCTCATGGTGATATTGGTGTATACCACCATTTGACCTGAAACCACTATGTACCCTAGTGATAACACTGAAATTCACCGTATTTTCGACTCCGATTTCGCATGCATTTTAGTATTTTTATTGTCATTTTGTTGTGTTATTACTATGTTTTTCTTTGTTTTCAGGTTTTTACTTCAATCGGAGCCCCGATCGAGAAAAGGAGTTAAAAAAAGCTAAAAACCCTAAAATTCAGCATTTTGTACTTGTGGCTTCCACCATGGCTGGCGCCATAGATCCTGTCAGGACGTGTCCAAGCTCAACTTCCCTCAACTGCCACGTTCCCCACTACTTCCACTAAGGCGCCTCAGATTGGCCTTGTGGCGGGCGCCATGGCCTTGTGGCGGGCGCCATAAGAGGAAAAGTTTTCCCTCCCATTTTCAAGTTGAAGGGCATCCTTGTCATTTCCATCTTTTTACTTGCTTATAAATAGAAACTCGAAATCACTTTATCAGGCATCCAAACTTAGAACAGAGGCAAACTCAGAGCAACTTTGTTTCACTTAGGCATATATTCAGTATTTTAAAGGGGTAATCTCTTCGCATTGGAGTGTTACCACAATTGTGTAATCGAGTCTGTGGTCGAGTCTGTAATCGAGTTTGGAGCACTTTGGAAGGAAGTTAATCCTGCCGCCATTTTCATTTCCGCTTTGCAATTTACTCAACCCTCCGATTGGAGCATGTTTTTATTACTTCGTCTTTACTTTATTTATTTCCCGCACTCGCCTTTACTTTATTTATTTCCCGCACTCGCTTTTACTTTATTTATTTCCCGCACTCGTTTTACTTTATTTATTTCCCTCACTCGCTTTACTTTATTTATTTCTCGCACTCGCTTTACTTTATTTATATCTCGCACTCGCTTTACTTTTATTTATTTCCTCGCATTTGCACTACTTTTATTTACTTTCCGCACTCGCACTACTTTTATTTAAATTAATGCATTTTTACTTTACCATGTCTAACTAAATTTATAAGGTTAGAATGTAAGGATCGTAATTGAACCGATAATCCGTACAATTGTTCGTAGAAACACTTAAGGGCTATTTTAACTTTCAACTTAAGTTTTCCCGCACTTAATTTTCGTTGGGTAAGATCGAAAGCCGTCCAACGTCTATTTAAACTTAATTGTTTTTAACTATTTCAAAAATAGTGAAAGCGCTTTGTTTAGTTCATTAGGAGTTTTTAACTTAAGAAGAAAAGAGATTTTAAAACTATTTTCGGACGCGTTTATAAATTTAGAGTCTGGTTCGTGAGAACCTCTTTTGGTTAAGAAATCCAGGTTATAATACTTTTCAACTTAGTCAAGATACTATATTTCTTAAAAATAGGTTTACTACTCTAATGCAATGCGCGTCTTTTTATAAGTGACAATAAGAGGGTTTGATTAGGGAGTACAACCCGGTTCTGAATACTCGAAAGCGACAGTTCCTGTTAAATTAGTTCTTTTCAAAGTAGGAAACATTACCCATAAGTAGCTCTATTAGCAAGTACTTGGATTATTAATTGATTATGTGAATTACATTCGACCCTGTCTTTATTAATTGAACTTTATTCAATACTTTACTTTTCATTGCACACTCTAAAAACACCTATTTTGATTGCCTTTGATAAACACCATAACGACAGATAACGATAGATTGACACTTGATCTCTGTGGATTCGACAATCTTTTATATTACTCTGACGCGTTCGTACACTTGCGAAAAGCACGCACCAAGTTTTTGGCGCCGTTGCCGGAGACCAATTTCGTCAAATTTCATTTCCCTGTTGTTATATTGTTTAGACTCAGGTTATTTCCCGCCGGTCAATGGGAAGAACTCGCAGCACCGGAAGTTTAAGCTTAGTATATCCTCTGGCAGAACCTGAACGTTAGGCTCGCGCACGTTTATTCTTTAATAGAATTAAGAGAGCTATGGCCGAAGATCAAAACCAAAGACCTCTTAAGGATTTCGCTCAACCATCCAATGAAGAACCTAGTTCTAGTATAGTAAACCCAACCATACCAGCTAATAATTTTGAACTTAAACCATCCCTGTTGCAACTAGTGCAACCGAGACAATTCGCAGGTCTCGCTACTGAGAACCCAAACCAACATTTAAAAATCTTTCTTCAATTAGCAGACACTTTTAAAACCAATGGAGCTTCTCCTGAGGCAATACGTTTAAGATTATTCCCTTTTTCCCTCAGAGATAAAGCTCTATCATGGTTAGATTCCCTTCCACCCAATTCCATTACGACTTGAGATAACCTTAGAAGAGTATTCCTTGCTAGATACTTTCCCCCGAGTAAGACCGCCTTTCTTCGAAACCATATAACTAGATTTACCCAGAACCAAGGTGAATCGTTGTTCGAAGCTTGGGAGAGATATAAAGAGTTGTTACGAGCATGCCCACATCATGGTTTAGAAAATTGGTTAATCATTCAAACCTTCTATAATGGACTTCACTATAACACTAAGATGACCATCGACGATGCCGCGGGCGGTGCTCTGATGAACAAACCTTACCCTGAAGCTAGTGCCCTCATCGAAGATATGGCTCAAAACCATCAATCATGGGGAGTCGAACGAGCGACGGTAGAGAAGAAGGAAGCCCAAGGGGGAGTGCATGAACTAAGCTCTATAGACATGATGCAAGCTAAAATGGACGCATTAGCCCTCAAGGTCAAGCATATGTGCATAAACCTGAATACTGTAGCCGCAGTCTCGTCGGATTGTGAGATATGTGGAACCAAAGGACACCAATCCGCAGAATGCAGTCTATTAAATGAAACCCACTCCGAGCAAGTGAACTACACCCAAGGGAACCCATACTCGAATACTTATAACCCTGGATGAAGGAATCACCCGAATTTCTCATATAATAACAATAGCCCTATCCAAAATAATGCACCTCTGAGACCTAGTTATCAAGCCCCAAGATCAAATCAACCTATGCAACCTGTGCCACCATAGCCGAGCCTTGAGAAAATTATGGAAAATTTTATCACTGCTCAAACCCAACAAAACAAGGAGTTCATGAACCAAAACATTCATGTTAACGAACTGATTACTCAATTAGGAACCAAGGTTGACCAAATAGTTACTCATACTAAGATGCTTGAAACCCAGATCTCTCAGGTAGCTTTAAACCAAGCCCCTCAAACTACACCTGGAGGACAATTCCCTGGACAACCTCAACAAAATCCGAGAGGACAAGCCAATGCCATTACCCTATGTTGAAAAGTATATTTTCGGAAAATATTTTTATATCGTATCCACAGAGATTGGTTGTTATTACCGCCGTTCTATAATCCAAATTGTTATAAGTTTAAAAAGTAACAAAGTTGTTTTGTTTGAAAAGTTATCTTTTGAGTAGAATGTCACTAAAACAATACACTAGTTTTAATCAAATGTAAAAGGCTTCGCAAGATTGGAGTTCACTATTCAAATTGCTTATGATTCCTTATGAAAACTATATAGATTCAAGATTATTGATGATGTTCAAGTATCCTCTCAATATCATTTATGTCTAAATGATATTGTGATAATCACTATATTAATCTTTAGATGATTTCTCCACCTAACTATCAATATAGAAATCTTTAATGGTTGATACAAAAGAAGAGTAGTGAATAAATCTATTTCTACAACTTATTCACTACTTGAAAATATATTTTATGTCAAGACTTAAATAATCTCTTTCAACAACTACTCAAATCTCATATTCAACTTAGGGCAAAAATATCATTCAATACATCAACAATCTTTTATCATATATAAGAGTTAAATGGAATACATAAACAAATAAGAATAGCTACTACCTCCAATCTTGACAAAATGGGGTTTAGCTCCTCATCATCATTATGGAAAGCAAAAGGCAATGGAGAATAAAACTCTATTTTTCTCTTCCAAAATATCAAACTATGAATGAATGAATGAACAATTTCCATTCTGTTTTCTAAAAAGGGTTGACCTTTCCTAAAATGCTCATTTTCATCTAAAGCTGAAAAGCCCCCCTAAGACAGATACAGAAATGGCAAACACAACTGGCCTTGAAAACAGCACACTTGGCCAAAACAGCTTGCTGGACTCGCAAGGTTTGCGGCGCAAAGGGAGTTCGCTGCGCGAACTGAAGCTACTTCAGCTTCCTTGCCTTGCAAGCTTCATCCAAATAGTCTTCCAAATGTAATTCTTCAAAAATAGGCCTCCATATTGCATTCAACACTTCTTCCAATTTATGCTTATGCATTCCAAAGCTTTCTTGTCCAAAAATTCTACAAAACTAACAAATATGTGAAATAACTACTCAAAACATCATAAATTAAACCTAATTGCATTTATACAAAATTGTGAGAATAAAAGTGTGTAATTACATCAAAAATTGGTAAAAGGGACCAATAAAAAATATAAAAAGTAGTACTAATTGGTCCCTAACAACTCTCCCCAACTTAGCATTTTGTTTGTCCCTAAACAAAAGTTTCCACCATGACAACCAACGCAATGACACAAAAGATCGAAACAAGGATTAACCAAGGACATTCAAATGGTTCAAAAGTGTTTGGCACTTTCTCAATCCACCTATCTCAATTCTAGACAAAACATGAATAAGAGAAATGGTTGAGTGCAAAAATCATACCAAGGAATTCAAAGCCATGTATGTCAAAATTGAATCAAACTTACACACACATCATAATAATGATGAATAACATGAAGGGTTACTTTCACTCATCCAAGCAATTAAATCAACAACAACTCAAATCATGCGGTCATCAAAACAAATACCAAATCATGTGAAAAATGAGAGTCAAGAGGTCTTTCAGGGGTTGTAGTGTGGCTTGGGTTACAAGAAAGGATATGATTAAGAGAATTCAACAAAGTTGCCTATCCTAAGGGAGCATTTCCATATATTCAACTCTACACAATTTCCATTTCTTTGATCCCCGTCTTTTTCTTTTCTTTTTCTTTTTACATCCATACAATCATGAACATTTTCTTTGTTTTTTCTATATTTTCTTTTTCTTTGCTCTATGGTTTCAAGGGTGATTTCTTTTTCTTGTTTCTTTTCATATTTTCACCCTTTCATAAAAACTCAAAAGTAAGCTCAAAGGGGGTTAACTAAGGATCACTCCTCACAAGGTTAGCTGATTCAAACTTTTTGGTCAAGTGGTTTTTCTCATAACAATCAATGCCTCTATCATTTTCAAAATTTTCACACAAAAATAGATTAATGCATGATTTAGCATGATAAGAATGAGTTGAAATAATGCTATGTTTCTCGCATTTTAGTGTACATTGGAAAGCTTCCTCACAATTGGTTAAGTCCTATTTTGATTCAAAAATGACATATATTTCAATGAATTTATGATATGGATTTTGCACACACCATCAAACTACTCATGTTAAGTCTAAAGTGTACCGTGAAATGCCGACACTAATTCTTATCATCACCACTCGAAGTGTCCTATGCTTCTTTCTTTGCGAACATTTCTTGGTTGCTTTAAGCTTGACTTAAGAGTAAGAACAATTAAACAAAAAAATATTGGTAAACCAATTTGATTGTAACACACTTAAATCTCAAAGAGTATTCATGCAATTATCAAAACAACTAACAAACCAAAGTTTTGGTGAACTAGAGCCACCCAAAAGTACAATCAAAATTTTACAAAAGCAAAAATAATACAAAGAAAACTCAAAATAAAAACAAACTCCTCAAATTCACAAACTCCTCAATCTTCCTCCTCTTGGCCACCACCAACAGATCCAAGGACATCCTCCATCTCATCGCCATGGTTTGCACCACCTCCTGCACCCCCCATAAAAGTTGGCCTGCCCTCAGGCCAATTAGCATAAGCAACATATTTCACTTGGGAAGGAAATGTGCGGGCTTCAGGTGCAAGGAAAGTGTTCTGAAATTGTTGCTGCATAACATCAAAGATAAATGATTGAGACCTCCTAGAGTCCTCAAAGTTCTCACAGCAATAATTAGCAAATGCCATCTGATCGAAAGCTGGAGTAGTGTGGGGTCGGGGTCTAGAGGACGAAGTCCCAGCTCCTTCGGCTCTGTCCATCTGGCTCTGGCAGAACCTATTCAGATAAGCATCGTTAATAACACTAGTAATAGAGAAATGTACTTCATCCGGAATGTAAACATTCGCCCATCGGCAAAGTCCCATAATCAGCCCCGGGTATGCAAGAACACCTGCTTTACCACCAAATTTTGTTTCGCTTATAGCCATCTTGCGCATTTCCCCCGTAATGATTGATGCTACATCAACAGATTTGCCGATCATGATGTAATACAGTAAACACCCTACATCCAAAGGGATAGTGGTGTTGTGGCTCCTTGTCCGGATATTGTTCAACAGCAGCATCAGAAATGCCCTTGCTTCCAGATTCAGATTTTCTCTTTTCCATGACTTTGGAAGTCCTTGATCATTTAAGTCAAATGTCTTTCCTTCAAGGCATAAGGTAGCGCTTACCGCCGGAAGATCCCAAACGTTGGCCAATTCCTTGGTACGATACTCGCACCGCTCATTCTCTCCCAAAGTGAGAGGATTACCAAGATATGTGTTAATTGCATCTCTGCCGAAAGAAATAATCTTGCCTCTCACTCTTGTTTGGTAATTGAAAGCTACTCCCTCTTCAAGATGCAAAGCATTGGCATAAAATTCTCGCACAATGTCGTAATTGATTGCCGACTCTGGTTCACACAGTTTGCTCCATCTTCTCCTCTCAAAATTTGATACCAAATTCCGATAAGTTCCACCCGGTGATAAGCGGATGAACCTTTCCGGTTGGATGGTTCTCTTGATTAATTTTTCAAATCTTTCTTCATGTTCATCACTTATGAACCGTCTCAATGAACGAGAAGGACCGGAAGCCGTGGTTTTTGTTCTCTTAGACATCTTGTTGAAAAGCACTTGATTCTTTGTTAACAGTTGGGATTTGGGAAATGGAGAGGGAAACTTGTTTTTTTTTAGTTTTGGAAGTTTTGGAAGTGGGAGTGGAAAAGAGTTGCTGTTTTGCTATTTTGAAAATAAAAGAGAGTGGATAGAAAACTAACCTAAACAGAATTTAAGTGGTTTTGCCACGCTCCGTTCGCTGGGCGAACTTTGTTCGTGGCGCGAATTGAAGCTTTCCATTCAGTTCGCGGGGCGAACTGAAGGAATTTCTGGAAAAAAATTAATTTGCAGTGGACAGAACCCAAGTTTCACAAAAATTAACACAACAGAATATCATAACAGCAGAATTGAGAAAATATAAAATGCAGACTTACAACGTTGGGTTGCCTCCCAACAAGCGCTTTGTTTAACATCGTTTTGAGCTCGACGGTTCAATGATTAGCTCGATCCGGCTTTGTTGAGCAAGTTACCCAATGGCTTTGCTATCTTTGAAAAATCTTTGATGAATCTCCGGTAGAAACCGGCATGTCCGAGAAAGCTCCTTATTCCTTTTATATTTGTTGGAGGTGGTAATTTCTCAATGACTTCCACCTTAGCTTTGTCAACTTCTAATCCTTCGGAGGAGATCTTGTGACCGAGTACAACACCTTCGGTGACCATAAAGTTGCATTTTTCCCAATTGAGCACTAAGTTGGTCTCCGCGCATCTTCCCAAAACCACATCATGATGTTTTAAGCACAAATCAAAAGATGATCCATAAACGGTGAAATCATCCATGAACACCTCAATGCATTCTTCTATTAAGTCCGAGAATATCGCTTGCATACACCGTTGAAATGTTGCCGGTGCATTACATAACCCAAAAGGAATTCTTCGATAAGCAAAGATGCCAAAAGGACATGTAAAAACCGTCTTCTCATTATCCGCCGGATTGACCGAAATTTGGTTGTACCCCGAATACCCGTCCAGGAACAATAGAAATTTTTGTCGGCTAACCTTTCCAACATTTGGTCCATGAAAGGTAGTGGGAAGTGATCTTTCCTTGTAGCTTGGTTTAGCCTTCTATAGTCAATACACATCCTCCACCCGGTTACCGTTCTTGTTAGAATCAACTCATTTTTATCATTTTTGATAACCGTCATGCCACCTTTCTTGGGAACTACTTGTACCGGACTCACCTATTCACTATCGGAGATAGGATAAATCATTCTGGCTTCCAAGAGTTTAACAACTTCTTTCCGAACTACTTCTTTCATTGATGGATTTAGACGCCTTTGAGGTTGTGCAACGGGTTAAAATTTTTTTTCCATCATGATCTTATGCATACAATAGGCCGGACTAATACCCTTCAAGTCGGATAACACCCACCCTATTGCACCTTCATTCTTTTTCAGCACTTGTATCAATTTGTATTCCTCTTTTGTGGACAAGGTGTTGTTAATGATCACCGGTTTAGTACACTCGTCACCAAGGAACACATACTTCAAGTGTGAAGGTAGCATTTTCAACTCTAGTTTTGGTTCTTCCATTTTCTTTGTCGCATCCAAGTCTTCATTTGTTTCTTCATGATAAGCAAGCTCCCCACAAGACTCTAATTCATGCAACATTGCTTCAATCTCTTTTTCTTCATTTTCGGTCAACACATTGTAGGCTCCGATAAGAGATCTTTCTAGAGGATTAGAAATATGAACTTGATTTGCGACCTCCACTACTTCCTCTTCAATTTCATCGATTCGGAAAGAATCATGCTTGTCATTTGGATGCTTCATGGCTTCAAAAAGATTGAAGGTCATTTCTTCATCTTGCACTCTCACCTTCATTAGTCCATCATCAATATCAATCATCATCCGGGCTGTTTTCATGAATGGCCTTCCAAGAATTAGAGGAACATCACGATCCTCATCCATCTCTACTATCACGAAATCCACCGGAAACAAGAATTTGTCTACCTTCACTAGCATGTCTTGAGCAATTCCATATGGTGAAGTATTAGATTTGTCGGCTAGTTGTAAAGTCATCCTTGTAGATTTGATCTCACCATTTCCCAATCTTTTAACAATGGATAGGGGGATTAAATTGATGCTAGATCCCAAGTCAATCAAACCATTACCAATGTAGGTGCTTCCAATGGTTACCGGTAAAACGACTCGGCCCGGATCAGATTCCTTCCTTGGGAGAGTCTTTTGAATGATGGCACTACAACGTGCATCAAGCAAGATGGTTTTGTCTTCCACATGTCTCCTTTTCTTTGTAAGAATATCCTTCATGAACTTTGCATACTGTGGCATTTGCTCTAATGCGTCGGCAAATGGAATATTGATTTGAAGTTGTCTGAATATGTCCATGAACCGTGCATAATGTCTAGCATTGTCCTTCTTCGATGGTGCATGCGGATAAGGTAGATGTTGGGTTGGAATGACACTCACACTTTTCTCTCCTTTCTTCTTCTTTCTTGGTTCGGCATCCTTTTTTACTTCCATTTCAGTCTGCTGCTCTGTTGGCAATTCCTGCTCTTTTCACAGCGCGAAGGGGGATCGCGGCGCGAACTGAAGAGTTCCTGCCACTTTCTCCTTTCCACAAACCATATCCTCTTTTTCTAGCAAACCATCCATATCATTCTCTACTGTAATTTCCTCACTTTTTCCACTTGTCAAATCTTTACCGCTCCTCGTGACAATTGCTTTACAATACTCCTTTGGATTGGTTTGAGTGTTAGCGGAAAAGGAAGATCCTGCGTTTTGTTCCGACAATTGCTTCGCAAGTTGGCCTACTTGATTTTCCAGATTCTTAATTGCTGCCTCGTTATTCTTCTGATTTGCCATGGAAGCTTGCATGAATTATTGAAGAGTGTCCTCTAGCTTTGAATTTCCTCCTTGCGATTGTTGGCCTTGAGAGTTTGGGTGTTGATAAGGACTTTGTTGCTGAAAATTTTGGTTATTGAACCTTGATGGTTGATAACCTTGATTGTTTCTTGGATATGAGTTGTTGGGAGGTTGTCTTTGATAGCCTTGATTTTGATTGTTCACATAACTAACTTCTTCTAGTGGAGGGTAAAAACCGGTTGGATGATCTCCTTGAGATAATTCGCAACATGCTACTTGATGTCGAACTTGAGACCCTTGGATTTCCTTCATTTGTTGTGGAAGCTTGGCCATTTGTTGAGTAAGCAACTCCACTTGTTGAGAAAGTAGTTTGTTTTGAGCAAGGATGGCATCATTGGTATTTAACTCAAGAACTCCCGGTTTACGTTGTGAAGGACTACGGTCATGTTGACTTTGACGATCATTGAGTGCCATCCGGTCAATAATGACTTTAGCTTCTTCCGCATTCTTTGACATAAGAGAGCCACCCGCGGTAGCATCCAAAAGTGTCTTGTGAGTTGATTGGAGCCCATTTAGAAAAATATGGATTTGAGTGAGCTCATCAAAACCATGACCCTTGCATTTCCTCAACATTGACTTGAATCTTTCCTAAGCCTCATTTAGAGACTCGTTGCTTCCTTGAGTGAATACTGCAATAGCCGTTTTGGCTTCCATGAATCGGGATTGAGGGAAATATCTTTCTAAGAACTTTTCTTCTAGCAAATTCCAATCCGTCATCACTCTTGGTGCTTGATCAAGGTACCACTCTTTTGCCTTTCCCACTAAGGAGTGTGGGAACATCCTCTTGAATAATGCTTCTTCACCTGTTTCATTCCCGTAGAACCCGCAATCTCATAGAATTTGATGAGATGGGTATACGGATCTTCATGGTCCATTCCGGTGAATGGATTTTCATAGAGAAGTTGGAGGATTCCGGTCTTCATCTCCATATTCCTTCCTCCACGAGCAAATTGAGCATTCCTTCTTGGACCATTAGCGGACATTTCGGTACGATTGTCATCCGCCATGTTTCCGTCACAAGCCTCTACAACCACTTCTTCAATTTGAACAAGTGCGGAAGTAGATGCTTCTTCTCTCCGGTTCCTCTCTTCAGCTAGTTTCCTTCTTCTTCGTGTTTTGCTATTGAGCTTTCGAAGTGTTCTTTCAATTTCGGGATTGAATTGAAATTGTTCCTCGGTAGCTTTTCCTCGCATGCACTAGAATCTACAAAACTAACAAACCAAGTGAAACACAAGAGGGATAGTAATAAAAGTAACACAACTTAGAACAATGAATTATTGCAATGCTTGTAATATCGAACACCAATCCCCGACAACAGCGCCAATTTGTTGAAAAGTATATTTTCGGCAAATATTTTTATATCGTATCCACAGAGATTGGTTGTTATTACCGCCGTTCTATAATCCAAATTGTTATAAGTTTAAAAAGTAACAAAGTTGTTTTGTTTGAAAAGTTATCTTTTGAGTAGAATGTCACTAAAACAATAAACTAGTTTTAATCAAATGTAAAAAGCTTGACAAGATTGGAGTTCACTATTCAAATTGCTTATGATTCCTTATGAAAACTATATAGATTCAAGATTATTGATGATGTTCAAGTATCCTCTCAATATCATTTATGTCTAAATGATATTGTGATAATCACTATATTAATCTTTAGACAAATTTTCCACCTAACTATCAATATAGAAATCTTTAATGGTTGATACAAAAGAAGAGTAGTGAATAAATCTATTTCTACAACTTATTCACTACTTGAAAATATATTTTATGTCAAGACTTAAATAATCTCTTTCAACAACTACTCAAATCTCATATTGAACTTAGGGCAAAAATATCATTCAATACATCAACAATCTTTTATCATATATAAGAGTTAAATGGAATACATAAACAAATAAGAATAGCTACTACCTCCAATCTTGACAAAATGGGGTTTAGCTCCTCATCATCATTATGGAAAGCAAAAGGCAATGGAGAATAAAACTCTATTTTTCTCTTCCAAAATATCAAACTATGAATGAATGAATGAACAATTTCCATTCTGTTTTCTAAAAAGGGTTGACCTTTCCTAAAATGCTCATTTTCATCTAAAGCTGAAAAGCCCCCTAAGACAGATACAAAAATGGCAAACACAACTGGCCTTGAAAACAACACACTTGGCCAAAACAGCTTGCTGGATTCGCAAGGTTTGCGGCGCGAAGGGAGTTTGCGGCGCGAACTGAAGCTACTTCAGCTTCCTTGCCTTGCAAGCTTCATCCAAATAGTCTTCCAAATGTAATTCTTCAAAAATAGGCCTCCATATTGCATTCAACACTTCTTCCAATTTATGCTTATGCATTCCAAAGCTTTCTTGTCCAAAAATTCTACAAAACTAACAAATATGTGAAATAACTACTCAAAACATCATAAATTAAACCTAATTGCATTTATACAAAATTGTGAGAATAAAAAGTGTGTAATTACATCAAAAATTGGTAAAAGGGACCAATAAAAAATATATAAAGTAGTAGTAATTGGTCCCTAACACCCTACGAAGTGGGAACGCTTATGATGAGCCATCAAACCCTAGATTGAGTGAACCTAAAACTTCTAAGGAATATACCAAGCTCCCGAACGAAATAAAGGAACCAGAGGAATCTGAAAACCAGGAAGGTCGAGAAAAAGGAGAAGAACCTAAAGATAAAACTTACGTACCACCCCCGCCATATAAACCACCTATACCATATCCGCAAAGACTCAAACAAACCCAGATCAATAAACAGTATCAAAAATTTATTAAAGTTGTAGAAAAACTTCATGTAGAAATCCCTTTCACAGAAGCCATCACCCAAATACCTTCTTACGCAAAGTTTCTCAAAGACATCCTTACCAACAAACGTAAACTTGACGATCCGAAGCCTTTGGAATGTAATGCTATTTCCGAGGACAAATTAGCAAAGACAGATAAAGATCCTGGAAATTTCTCCATTCCTTGTCTTTTGGGAAGTCATGTCATCGAAAAAGATTTTCTAGACTTAGGAGCTAGTGTGAGCTTAATGCCTTTAGCAGTTTGTGAGAGGTTAAACTTAGGAGAATTACAACCTACTAAGATGTCACTTCAGTTAGCCGATAGATCTGTTAAGTATCCGATAGGCATTTTAGAAGATGTTCCTGTTAGGATAGGTCAGTTATTTATCCCTACTGATTTTGTTGTCATGGACATCAAAGAGGACAATGATATACCAATCCTTCTAGGTAGACCATTCTTATCAACTGCAGGAGCCATAATAGATGTCAAGAGAGGAAAGTTGACATTTGAGGTAGGTGATGAGAAAATAGAATTTATACTTTCGAAATTTCTTATTGCACCTGTGATGGGAGACGCGTGTTATGCCTTAGATATCATTGATGAATGTGTTAGAGAATTAGAACAAGAAGAAGTTATAAAAACAATTAAGTTACCATCAACCCTCATAATGGAAGATGATAACTTTAAGAAACCCTACATCAATGATAACCTTTACGAATGTTTATCCCTTACCCCAGATCCTATGCCATGCCCTAAGAAACCAACCTTAGAACTTAAGGAACTGCCTAATAACCTGAGATATGAGTTCCTCGATGAAGAGATGAACCGTCCAGTCATAGTCAGTGCTACCTTGAGCCAAGAGGAAACGAACCAAATTTTAGACGTTTTACGAAGATATCCCTCAGCCTTAGGATATAATATCTCTGACCTGAAAGGTATAAGCCCATCCGTATGCATGCATCGGATTTCGCTCGAAGAAGATTCAAAACCCTCCAGAGAACATCAGAGAAGAATAAACCCTATAATGAGTGATGTTGTAAAAAAGGAAGTTCTTAAGTTACTTGAGGCAGGTATAATCTACCAGATCTCAGATAGTAAGTGGGTGAGCCCTATGCATGTAGTACCTAAAAAGGGAGGCATCACAGTCGTGCAAAACGATAAAGGCGAACATGTAGCAAAACGATTAGAGGGAGGATGGCGGATGTGTATAGATTATAGAAAATTAAATAAAGCAACCAGGAAGGATCATTTCCCCTTACCATTTATAGACCAGATGTTGGAGCGTCTAGCCATACACTCTTACTTCTGCTATCTAGATGGATATTCTGGATTCTTCCAAATACCTATCCACCCCAAAGATCAAGAAAAAACTACCTTTACATGCCCTTATGGAACTTTTGCCTACAGACGAATGCCATTCGGCCTCTGTGATGCCCTAGCCACTTTCCAACGCTGCATGATGTCAATCTTTGCAGATTACCTAGATGGTATCATGGAAGTGTTTATGGATGATTTCTCGGTTTGCGGATTTGATTTCCACAATTGCCTTGCTAACCTTGAGAAAATCCTGGAGAGATGCGTGGAGGTGAACCTCGTGCTAAACTGGGAAAAGTGTCATTTCATGGTGACCGAAGGAATAGTTTTAGGACATATAGTTTCCGAAAAAGGTATAGAGGTAGATAGAGCTAAAATAGAAGTTATAGAAAACCTAAAACCCCTTAAAACTATAAGAGAAGTCCGAAGTTTTCTTGGACACGCTAGATTCTACCGGCGTTTTATCAAGGACTTCTCCAAAATAACTAAACCTTTAACTGGACTTTTAATGAAAGATGCTGAATTCATTTTCGATGAAAAATGTAATGACGCATTTAATCTTTTAAAGCAAGCATTAATCTCTGCACCTATTATGATACCTCCTGATTGGTCGGAACCTTTTGAGATAATGTGCAATGCTAGTGATTACACAGTTGGAGCCGTTCTAGGACAAAGGAAAGATAAAAAATTACATGCCATTTATTATGCCAGTAGAACCCTAGACGCTGCCAAACTTAACTACGCAACAACTGAAAAAGAATTACTCGTTGTAGTTTTCGCTATAGACAAATTTAGATCTTATCTAGTAGGAGCAAAAATTATAGTTTATACCGATCATGCTGCCATTCGTTACCTATTAAGTAAAAAAGATGCCAAGCCCAGGTTACTCCGATGGATTCTATTACTACAAGAGTTTGATTTAGATATAAGAGATAAAAAAAGGCACTGAAAATATAGTAGCTGATCACCTTTCTAGGCTAGAACATCTAAAACCTGAACTAGTACCCATAAACGATGATTTCGCCTATGATAGACTGATAGCTAGAGTAGAAACCATTGAAGATAATAACCTAGACCCTGATGAGCACCCCCAAAATTCCTTAGCAATAAGTAACGTACCTTGGTATGCAGACTTCGTTAATTACCTAGCTGCTGATATAGTACCCCCTGATCTTGACTACCACCACAAGAAGAAATTCTTCCTCGATGTGAGAAACTTCTATTGGGACGAACCGCTCCTTTTCAAAAAGGGGTAAAGATGGCATTTTTCGCCATTGTGTTCCAGAAGAAGAGGTAAATAGTATTATCAAGCATTGTCATTCTGCACCTTATGGTGGACATGCGAGCACCTCTAAGACATACGCCAAGATTCTTCAAGCTGGCCTATTCTGGCCTACCATGTGGCGTGATGTCTATGCTTGCATTGTCAAATGTGATAGATGCTAACGCACTGGAAACATTTCAAGGCGTGATGAAATGCCTCTAAGAAACATTCAGGAAGTAGAACTCTTCGACGTATGGGGTATAGATTTCATGGGACCTTTCCCACCATCCTTAGGAAACAGGTATATCTTAGTAGCCGTAGACTACGTATCTAAGTGGATTGAAGCTATAGCTGCACCCACAAACGACACTAGGGTAGTAATCAAACTATTTAAAAACTATATATTCCCTAGATTTGGAACACCACGTTTAGTCATAAGCAATGGAGGATCACACTTCATATCAAGGATATTTGACAAACTTTTAAGAAAATATGGAGTTAGGCATAGAGTAGCAACACCATACCACCCACAGACTAGTGGCCAAGTAGAAGTATCTAATAGGGAGATAAAATAAATCCTAGAGAAAACTGTTTCTATTTCTAGGAGAGGCTGGTCTCAGAAGCTTCAAGAAGCATTATGGGCCTATAGAACCGCTTTCAAAACCCCTATAGGAACTACTCCTTACCAACTAGTTTATGGAACATCCTGTCACTTACCGTTCGAATTAGAGCATAAGGCCTATTGGGCCATTAAAACTTTGAATTTAGACTACCTAGCCGCTGGAGAAAAGTGTACCCTTGACATTCACAAACTAGAAGAACTTAGGCAATCTGCCTACGAGAATGCAAAAATATACAAAGAAAGAACAAAAGCCTATCACGACAAAAGAATGGTAAAGAAAAAATCCAATATAGGCGATCATGTTCTCCTTTTCAACTCTAGGTTACGACTTTTCCCTGGAAAGCTATGCTCGAGATGGACTGGCCCTTTCGAAGTATCCAAGATTCTGAGATCCGGAGCCGTAGAAATCAAGAACGAAACCTGTAGCCCATTCATTGTAAATGGACAAAGACTGAAGCTCTACGAAGGAGGAGACATTCCAGCATACTACTCAAGCCACACTCTGATTGATCCACAAATTCCTACTACTACAGGTGTATAAATTCTAATCGTCAAGCTAATGACGTTAAACAAGCGCTGCGTGGGAGGCAACCTATGGTTTTTTTTCATTTTACTTTTTTGCATTTATTTAATTTTATTTAATTTTATTTTTATTTTTATTTTTCACCGAGACTAAATATTTGAATGGTTTATATTTTCAGGATCACTTTCCTAACTTCTACAGGATGCAGGATTTCGATGATATGCATGTGGCCTATAGAGATGACGCACAGAGAGAGCGTTGCATTGCTCTTTATCAGCGCCCTATGGTGCCCACACGTTATCCAGATCAAAACTGTATGGAGGCACTGGGCATTGAGCCGAGTATCCGATTCCTTAGCCACCAGCTTCACTGGGACGAGTTTGCTGACGACTTAAGTAACACCTACAGGAACCTGACATTGGAATTCCTGAGCTCATTCGACTATGACCCATACTCTGGACCAGATGGGTACACTGCTTTCAGGCTCTTTGGAGTTGAGTACTCTTTCAGCCAGAAAGAGTTCGGCGACCTATTTGGAGTGATATATCAGGTGGCGGAAGCCAAGATCCATCTACGCAGCTGTCTCATGTCATACATAACCCCGCCTTTAGATACTTCTAGATGATATTGGCACATTCCTTCCTAGGAAGACCGGATACAAAGACATTACTGAGTGAAGAGGAGATCTTCCTACTATTTTGTGCATCCCAGTCTCGCCCAGTAGCATGTGGGAACTTTTTGTTATGTGGTCTCAGCGGTGTCTCCAGATCGACCGAAGGAGTCATCCATGTGGGCGGGATCATCACGCAAATTGCTGTCGCTTTAGGTCTGTCTCGCAAGCTGTTACATCTCCGGACCTACTGTGGGTACACTACCATGGACATCGACTTCTGTTTGACCAGAGGGTTGATAAGGAGAGCCTCTTTCCATCCATGTAAGTTCCGATTGCTAGTCGACAGCGAGGCTATTCATTATTTCACACTGCCAGATCCTATGATGACCAGTGTGCATGACCTAGCGAATTGGAGTTATGCTTTGGAGGGCCAGGGAGAGACCATCGAGGAGCCGAGATCACCATCCATTGCTGAGTACACGCCTACACCACCTTCTCCCGGGATCACTGTTTTCTCTAATAATCTTTCATTGCAGACCCCCGACATCTGCACCCAGATTGCAGAGTGTCGTAGAGAGATTGCAGAACTTAGACAGGAGGTGACTGACCTCACTTTACAGATGGGAGTATTTGATCTCACCCACGCTACCGAAGCCGACTGTTTATATCAGGAGATCGCAGAGCTCAGGCAGGAGGTAGCCATGCTCCGTGGATCCACTCAGGAGGACGACATCCCTACTATATGATCTCACCATTTCATCTTATTTTATCTTTTTTTTTTATATTTCTCGCATTTACATAACTTATTTTATATCATCGCATCTGGAATATTTTGTTAACTATGTCTACACATTGATATTTCTACTTATATATATATATATATATATATATATATATATATATATATATATATATATATATATATATATATATATATATATATATATATATATATATATATATATATATATATATGTCTTATGTTTGTTTTATTTGCATTTTTTATTTTAGATTGTTTATTTACTTATTAATCTAATATTTAAATTTTGTTTTATTTTTATTTTTTATTTTCTTTCTATAAAAATTATGCAAGTCAATGATACTAGGAAATCACAAGACAAATGCTATCCGGACCCCTCAAAGCCAAAAGACAAAGAGAAGCCCAAGTCAAAGGACCAAAATCTGGACCAACCGAATTTTGCCTTGTGGCGCCCGCCACAGCGTCTGTAAAAGGTCAGGGCAGAACCCCTTTCTTCACCATTTTCACACCTTACAACCTTCCAAACCCATTTTCCACCTTGAAAAAACGTCCTTGAACCCACAAAACGCTCACACCTTTCTAATCACCACACCGTACAAATCATTTTTCCGATTTCTATTTTCATTTTCATCCGTCGGATTCCGTAAAAATCCAACCTTTTCACATTCCACTTCATCTTCTTCGTCACGTTTCAAGAGCTACACAATGGAGTTTAATGGATTCATTCTTCGAGGAGGGAAACCGGAAGATAGGCAGAGGAAGATTATCGAACGGTTGCAAAATCGGGAGATCCTCCCGACAAGGTATGTTGACGAAAACTGTCTCTACACTTCAGGTATCTATCATAGCATATTTCATTTATTAGATAACTTAGGTTTGCATAATTTCTTTTCCAACAAAGAACCTACCTATGAGCGATTGACAATCGAATTCTTGAGTTCTTTAATCTATATTGTCAATCCTAACACTGCTAGCACAGTTGGTACTGTCAGATTTAGAATGTTTGCTATTGAATATGAATTCAGTACCGACGAACTAGCAGGCTTGTTAGGAATCCCTCATGGGGACGATTCTATTTGTGAGGCCCCTTTGGATTCGGATTGGTCAGTTGAGGTGTTCTCCTTCTGGCAGAGACTGTCGAACACTTCCATAAATTCTTTTGAGGGAGTTCTTGCCTCGACTATCCATAACCTGACCATCAGAGTTTTTAGATATCTGTTGGCATGTACTATTTTTGGCCGGGAGAATCCAAATAAGGTTAATGCTAGAGAGCTTCTATTTTTGGAAGGAAGCCTCACAAATAGACGAATTAGTTCAGTCCCGTTCATGCTTGCTCATATGGCTTTAACTTTAAATAAAGCGGGACCGATTTCTTTCGGAGGATTAATTACGTCTATTGCTCGGGCGCTTAACCTGAACAATGAGATAGCTACCCTAGACCCCTTACCTCCTTGCACAATTAACCTAAAATTTCTAAGAGACATGAAATTATGCCGTTTGAGGAGATAAAGAGGCTATATGCTTATGGTTCATGGTGTAGCCATCCCATCTGTTGTTTTACCTTGCACTAGACGTACATATGTACGAGATGAGAGGAATTGGACCTACGCTTTAGATGCTCCACCTGTTTTGGGTCCTCTTCTTACTAACATTCCTGATGAGGCAGGACATGACACTGATGACGAATATGATCGGAGAGAGAGATCTCCCGTACCCCATGTGTCCCCCCATCATTCTTCACCACCACACACTGCACCATCTTCTTCTTCTGCAGGTACCACTCCTGGATTTTATATTACAGAGGAGATGTGGCGTGACCACATGGCTAGAGAGCAAAGGCGTGACAACCTACTCTCTACCATCCAACAACAACTGGAGAATAACATGAGCTTCATGCAAGAATCGCAGCGGAGGACAGACAGGTCCTACGACACTGTTCTACAGTCCCTGCAAACGATTACAAATACGCAAGCCCATCAGCAACAATACCACCAGCGACACATGGCACTCATCGAAGCCACTCAAGGTTCCATTTTGGGTAACCTTCGAGAGGTGAGGAGCGCTCAATATGCCTTGCAGGCGAGGATGGATCAGAGAGACCGTCGTCGTACCCGATCCCGTCGTCCACCTCAGGATGGCGAGGGCACCAGTGGTCAGCAATAGGTCATCAGGTAACTCTTCCCTTATCTTACTTCGAAACATTGGGGACAATGTTCGATTTAAGTGTGGGAGGAGACTCTATCGTCTTTTCTTTATTGTTTCTCTTTGCTCTTTTTAGATAGTTTATTTATTTTTATTGCCTTTTAGTTGTTTATTTTGCTTTTTAGTTTAAATGTCTTAGATAATGCATGAGTCTGACGAGTCACCAAATATAGTGTATCTTTAGTACAATCTAATCTCCCCATACCTTTAGCCCCACCGAATTTTTTTTGCAAAAGAAAACAGTGTTATTCCGAAAGTTTTCAGGTTTTAAAGACAGGTTTCGAGTAAGGATGCGGTGACTTGGGAGAACTTTGCGAAACATCAGTATCTGTTTTAGCACCATAAGCTTCGTAAATATAGGAATCATTCCCGAAACCCCATATACCATGGCCTTAATCATCATTTCTGTATGAGTCCTCGGTAGTTTATCTCAGCAGTCAGCTCTGGCCTACGCATCCTCTACGTAGGGGACCGATGCAAATAAGTGAATGATCCAGCAAAAAAATAAAAAAATAATAAAAGAAAGCAAAAAAGCAACATCGGTATAGGTGACCCTCACAAAGTCATTTAAACCAAAGAATTGTAAAAATTTGCTACAAAAAGAAAAAGAAAAAGAAAAAGAAAAAGAAAAACTTACCCACTGTTAGTTGGTTCAGAGGTATCTGGCACTGAACTCGGTAGGGCGGATTACGATCTGATCCCCCACAACTACAGTTGGGTCAAATAAAAGGGTTTACACATATTTATATGCCAGAAACCCCATGCTTAGATCATAATCACTAACAGGTCACTCTGCTATGAAGCATGTACGGATAACGGGCTTAATGTGATTGCGCCTGAATAAAAAGGACACAAAAAGAGATGAAGAGGCAGGCCTAGGTATTGTTGGATAATATGAGTTGATTAATATAGGAATGAAGTTTATGTCCGTATTTGCGGATTAGTGTCATCATGATACCCTTAGTTCACTCAGTTAGTACCTATCACTGCATCCCGACTTGAACTTAGAACTTTTTAAATCTGAAGCACTCGTTTACACCAGTTTTTATTTTATGAGCTTATTGATGTTTTGCTTAAGGACAAGCAAAGGTTTAAGTGTGGGAGAGTTTGATAACATTGAAATTCACTGTATTTTCGACTCCGATTTCGCATGCATTTTAGTAGTTTTATTGTCATTTTGTTGTGTTATTACTATGTTTTTCTTTGTTTTCAGGTTTTTACTTCAATCGGAGCCCCGATCGAGAAAAGGAGTGAAAAAGAGATAAAAACCCTAAAATTCAGCATTTTGTACTTAAGGCTTCCACCATGGCTGGCGCCATAGACCTTGCCATGACGTGTCCAAGATCAACTTCCCTCAACTGTCACGTTCCCCACTACTTCCACTAAGGCGCCTCAGATTGGCCTTGTGGCGGGCGCCATGGCCTTGTGGCGGGCGCCACAAGTGGAAAAGTTTTCCCTCTCATTTTCAAGTTGAAGGGCATCCTTGTCATTTCCATCTTTTTACTTGCTTATAAATAGAAACTCGAAATAACTTTTTCAGGCATCCAAACTTAGAACAAAGACAAACTCAGAGCAACTTTGTTTCACTTAGCCATATATTAAGTATTTTAAAGTGGTAATCGCTTCGCATTGGAGTGTTACCACAATTGTGTAATCGAGTCTGTGATCGAGTCTGTAATCGAGTTTGGAGCACTTTGGAAGGAAGTTAATCCTGCCGCCATTTTCATTTCCGCTTTTCAATTTACTCAACCCTCCGATTGGAGCAGGTTTTTATTACTTCGCCTTTACTTTATTTATTTCCCGCACTCGCCTTTACTTTATTTATTTCCCCCACTCGCTTTTACTTTATTTATTTCCCGCACTCGCTTTAGTTTATTTATTTCCTGCACTCGCTTTACTTTATTTATTTCTCGCACTCGCTTTACTTTATTTATTTCTCGCACTCGCTTTACTTTTATTTATTTCCTCGCACTCGCACTACTTTTATTTACTTTCTGCACTCACACTACTTTTATTTAAATTAATGCATTTTTACTTTACCATGTCTAACTAAATTTATAAGGTTAGAATGTAGGGATCGTAATTGAATCGATAATTCGTACAATTGTTCGTAGAAACACTTAAGGGCTATTTTAACTTTCAACTTAAGTTTTCCAGCACTTAATTTCCGTTGGGTAAGATCGAAAGTCGTCCAACGTCTATTTAAACTTAATTGTTTTTAACTATTTCAAAAACAGCGAAAGCGCTTTGTTTAGTTCATTAGGAGTTTTTAACTTAAGAAGAAAAGAGATTTTAAAAGTATTTTCGGGCGCGTTTATAAGTTTAGAGTCTGGTTCGTGAGAACCTCTTTTGGTTAAGAAATCCAGGTTATAATACTTTTCAACTTAGTCAAGATACTATATTTCTTAAAAATAGGTTTACTACTCTAACGCAATGCGCGCCTTTTTATAAGTGACAATAATAGGGTTTGATTAGGGAGTACAACTCGGTTCTGAATACGCGAAAGCGACAGTTCCTGTTAATTTAGTTCTTTTCAAAGTAGGAAACATTGCCCATAAGTAGCTCTATTAGCAAGTACTTGGATTATTAATTGATTATGTGAATTACATTCGACCCTGTCTTTATTAATTGAACTTTATTCAATACTTTACTTTTCATTGCGCACTCTAAAAACACCTATTTTGATTGCCTTTGATAAATACCATAACGACAGATAACGATAGATTGACACTTAGTCTATGTGGATTCGACAATCTTTTATATTACTCTGACGCGTTCGTACACTTGCGAAAAGCATGCATCACCTAGATGTAGAGTCGAGTGCCTTATTGCTGATCAAACATTGTCTGTAACTGGATGACCATAAAGACAGTTGATGGGTACTCCACGAAGCATGCTGAGGGACATGAGTGACCTAGATGGAATTTGTCCATCCTGCGTAACAGGATAAATGTCTACGGGCCCAATATTGAACTGGACAAGGATGACACGGTCTATGCCTTGTGTTCAATATAGACATAAGGGCAAAAGGGTAATTATACATATAAGTATTATCACAAAAGGATTTGTCAGATCACATGAAATTTTCGTGTCTTGGGTAGCAGTGATGTGTTGCTAGATACCGCTCACTGTTTATTATGTTAAATACGTGATTCAATATAATTGCTAATGTCGCGAAAACCTACAGGGTCACACACAAAAGGACAAATTGATGAGAGATAGAGTAACTAAGGAACACCGTAAGGTACGGTGCACTTAAGTGAATTGTAGAACACCGTAAGGTACGATGTACTTAAGTAGAATACGAAATATGGTAAGGTGCCACACGCTTAAGTAATTTTGGCATATCATAAGATATGGGCCACATACACTTAAGTGGGCTTTTTAGCTTGCAGCCCACACAAGTGATTCTATAAATAGAACCCTTGTGCAGAAGCATTTGTGTAGTTGTAATTTCGTTTCTCTCTCTCTCTCTCTCTCTCTCTCTCTCTCTCTCTCTCTCTCTAACTCAAAGCCTTCATTTGTAGCAGCTAGCACTGAGATTGAAGGAATCCGTTTATGTGGACTGAGTAGATGCGTTGTCACCATTCAACGTTCGTGATCGCTCCGTAAATCTGCATCAAAGGTTTCAATCGCCACAAGAGGTAACGATTCTATCACTAATCGTGCCCATTCGTAAGGATCACTAAAAGAGATTTTTTTTAATTTCGCTGTATTTTGGATCGCTCTTCTCCTACAGTGGTATCAGAGCCACTTACGAAACCATGCATCTGATAGCTGTTCATTTTCTGTATTTTCTGTATTAATACGATTAAAAGACAAAATGAATCAAAGAATAAACGAGTAATTAAATTTGGCATCATGTGTGTACAATTTGGATGATTAATGTTGACTATGCTTTGGAATTCGATGTTAGTATAGTGAAGCAGCGATACATCGATCGTCCATAGGTTACGCAATTGAGATCGATCAAGTTATATATATGATATAAGTAATCCTGATGAAAAATACGGTATATATAATATATTGTTTCTGTTTCGTTCATTCAAACACTTAATGATTATTTTCCTTTGAGAGATCAATGGTCATTTTCTTCTTGATCCGACATTAGTATGGTGAAGCAATGACATGTTGATCAATCATACTGAATTAACAATCGAGGTGTGTTTGACGGTCTGAAATTGGTGCATTAGGGTTCACGGCGGCACAAAGGTTGTGCTATCAAAGAGTTATGTAATTAGGGTTGTGACTGCGTAAGAGTTGTGCTTTAAAGTATCAAGTGTTGATGCGAAAAACGACTTCAATTTCAAATGAATTATTCATTAAAATTTTGCATCGGGGAGATGCCCCTAACAACCCCGCAAGGGGGTGCTTCCCCCTTGACCCCCGTCCGCTGATCGGTCAGCGGAACCACCGCCCGCTGACCGGGAAGCGGAACTCCCCGTCCTCTGACCGGGAAGCGGAACCACCGCCCGCTGACTGGTCAGTGGAACCACAATCCGCTTATTAGGCAGCGGAACCCCCCGTCCGCTGATCGGGCAGCGGAACCCCCGGCTAACTCTGCATAGTGTGATCGGTCGCTGAAATTTAATTTGGTTTTAATTAATTAACAGAATTTAAATTAATAATAATAATGTGTTTATTATTATTGTCTTGTGGTGATCGGTTATGGCCTTAGTTTTCTTTTATTTTGTTTTAGGATTTTAAAATACGACCTGCGTGTCGTGGCTCTCTTTTAATCTCTTAATGTAACTTCTTTTCTCATCTCACTCCCTCGTATGTAAAACGAGTTTCTTTTATGTAATGTAATATTATGAAGAAAGAGAAGAATACAATATCAAAGGAGGACAACCTTGAAGATCTTGCTTGGAGAATTTTAGATCGTTATTATGTTAGCTTAGGTTCTCTCATTGGCTTGGGAGAACAATTGTGCTAGGGGCCATAACTATTTCATTATGTATGTTGATGCATGTGAATGTACGTTGATGCATGTGAGAGACGATTTATATGATAAATAAGCCGATGAGATCAGAATAATTGCAAATTTCCTCAAATTAAATATTAAGTTTATGCTTTCCAAGTTTTAGCACTCATCAAGACTAGTATCGAATAATGTAGGTTTCGCATACGCGAGGTGCATATTCTATATTAGTAAGGTGCGATGGGATAATTGTAATATCCAATTGCTAAAACAATGGGTCAAACTTAACTAAACAAATTATAATAAGATTATGTATGTTTAGAAGCAAGAGTTGGAAATGATCCATGTGATGGATTGGAATAAGGAGTTATTCACCCAACTAAAATATTCAGAGTTGTATTAGATACAATTGGAAGGAGTTCCTACCAAAATAACCTAGTTTTGTGTAATCCGCCTACGCAGACTTAAAACAAAGTGAAATGTGGATCTCGACCCACTAGAAAATCTTCCAACGGGATTTTCCGAATCAAATGGTGAGGGTCATTTGTTTTGAGCAAAATAGTGGAAGCATATTTAATTAAAGGCATAATTAAATATGTTATTGATACTTAGATTTTCATTATTTTCATGTAGATTACCATGACCACAAACACCTCTAACAACATTTTGCGATCAATCCTTGACAAGGAAAAATTGTCTGGGACAAATTTTCTGGATTGACATCGAAATCTAAGGATTGTCCTCAAACATGATAGAAAGTTGTATGTCTTGGAGAAACTTGTTTCTGAAGAGGAACCTCCTAGTTCTGCACCTAAGGCAGAAAGAGATGCTTATAAGAAGCATGTCGATGATGCCAATGAAACTGCTTGCCTCATGCTAGCTACCATGAACTCAGAGTTACAAAAGCAACATGAGAACATGGCAGCGTTCGATATGATCGAACGCCTGAAGATGCTCTATCAAGAGAAAGCAAGGCATGAAAGGTTTGAAGTTTCAAAAGCCCTTTTTCAAGGAAAGTTAGCTGAGGGAGCCCCTGTAGGTTCACATGTGCTCAAGATGATTGGGTATGTGGAGAACCTTGAGAGGTTGGATTTTCCCCTCAAAAAGGAACTTGCGACTTATTTGATCTTGCAATCATTTCCAGATAGATTCAGTCAATTTGTCCTTAATTTCAATATGAATGATATGGACAAATATATTCCTAAACTGCTAGCCATGTTAAGAACTACTGAACAGAATCTGAAGTCAAATGGGAAGTCCATTCTGATGATCGGAAATGGAAAGAGACAAAACAAAACACCCACCAAGCAGGGTGATAAAGGGAAAGGCAAGGAAGTTGCCAAACCCAAACCCATTGCTCCTACTATGAAGCCTAGTGGAGGCATAACAAAGGAAGGCACCTACTTCCAGTGCGGTAAGACCGGACACTGGAAGAGAAACTGCCCAAAGTACCTGGAAGATAAGAAGAATGGAGTAGAGACTTCAACTTCAGGTATTTTTGTTATTGAAATTAATTTATCTACTTCTGCATCATGGGTATTAGATACTGGATGCGGTTCTCACATTTGTACAAATGTGCAGGGGCTAAAAAGGAGTAGAGATTTGGCAAAAGGTGAAGTTGACCTACGAGTTGGAAATGGAGCAAATGTCGTTGCTTTAGCTGTAGGAACTTATGTATTGAATTTACCTAGTGGTTTAATAATTCAGTTAGAGAATTGTTATTATGTACCTGCAATTAGCAGGAATATTATTTCCGTTTCTTGTTTAGACAAGTTTGGTTTTTCATTTATAATAAAGAACAATTGTTGCTCCATTTATTTGAATGATATATTCTATGCTACTGCACAAATGAACAATGGAATATATGTCCTTGATTATGAAATGCCTATTTATAACATTAATACTAAAAAGATGAAACCTAATGAATTAAATCCAACTTACCTTTGGCATTGTCGATTAGGCCACATAAATGAGAAGCACATTTCCAAACTCCATAAAGATGGACTCTTTTGATTATGAATCATATGAGACATGCAAATCTTGTTTAATTGGAAAGATGACAACGTCTCCATTCATAGGAAAAGGTGAAAGAGATAATGATCTTTTGGCCCTCATACATAGTGATGTATATGGACCACTGAACGTACCAGCCAGAGGAGGTTTTCAGTACTTCACCACATTTACTGATGATTTCAGTAGATATGTTTATGTGTATTTAATGAAACATAAATCAGAGTCCTTTAAAAAGTTCAAGGAATTCAAGAATGAAGTACAAAACCAACTAGGTAAGAATATTAAAACTCTTCGATCAGATCGAGGTGGTGAGTATTTAAGCCTAGAGTTTGATGACCATCTGAAAGAGTGTGGGATCCTATCCCAACTTACTCCTCCTGGAACACCCCAATGGAACGGTGTATCTGAGAGAAGAAATTGAACCTTGTTAGACATGGTCTGATCCATGATGAGTCACACCGATCTTCCAACTCCTTTTGGGGACATGCACTATTGACATCAGCTTACACACTTAACCGTGTTCCATCCAAAAAGGTCGAGAAGACACCATATGGGATATGGAGTGGTAAGAAACCACACATGTCTTACATGAAGATTTGGGGTTGCGAAGTTTATGTGAAACAACAAATTTCAACTAAGCTTGAGACCAAATCTGACAAATGCTTATTTGTGGGGTATCCTAAAGAAACAAGAGGGTATTAATTCTACAATCCTTCTGAGGGAAAAGTGTTTGTCGCTCGAACTGGAGTTTTCCTAGAAAAGGATTTTATTTCCAAAGGAATCAGTGTGAGGAAAGTAGAGCTTGAAGAAATTCAAGAATCACAAAGCATTGATACGCCTATGGAGGAATTAGAGCAGGAAACACAAGTAGTTATGGAAGAGCAACCTGCTCAAGTAGAACAAGACCATCGTAGGTCAAGCAGGATACACCACCTACCTGAGAGATATGGATATCTCATAACGGATCAAGGTGATGTATTACTCATGGATCAAGATGAGCCTGTGACCTACCAAGAGGTCATAACTGGTCCCGAGTCTAAGAAGTGGCTAGAAGCCATGAAATCTGAAATGGATTCCATGTACATAAACCAGGTTTGGACCTTGGTAGAGCCTCCTATAGGAGTTAACCTTATAGGATGCAAATGGATATTCAAAAAGAAGACTGACATGGATGGTAAGGTACATACCTATAAGGCAAGACTGGTTGTAAAAGGATATAAACAAATTCATGGGGTTGACTATGATGAAACCTTTTCATCAATTACAATGCTTAAATCTGTTCGGATTTTACTTGCTATCGCTGCATATCATGATTATGAAATATGGCAGATGGATGTCAAAACTTCTTTCCTTAATGGGAATCTTCTTGATGATGTGTACATGACACAACCTGAAGGATTTGGCATACCAGAAGAAGCCCAAAAGATATGTAAGTTACAAAGTTCAATATATGGATTGAAGCAAGCTTCCAGAAGCTGGAATCTTCATTTTGATGAAACAGTAAAACAATATGGATTCATCAAGAATGAAGATGAGCCTTGTGTCTACAAGAAGGTTAGTGGGAGCATGATCGTCTTCCTGGTATTGTATGTAGATGACATATTACTCATTGGAAACAATGTCCCTACCCTACACCAAGTATAGTCTTGGTTGGGGAAATGCTTTTCCATGAAGGACATGGGTGAAGCAACCTATATATTAGGAATCAGGATCTATAGAGATAGATCATAAAAACTGCTTGGCCTAAGTCAGAGTACATACATAGACAAAGTGCTGAGACGCTTTAATATGCATGATTCCAAGAAAGGATTCATACCTATGCAACATGGCTTGTGTCTATCAAAAACACAATGCCCTTCAACTAAGGAAGAAAGGGATCGCATGAATAAGATTCCATATGCATCTGCAATAGGATCTATCATGTATGCCATGTTATGTACTCGACCAGATGTCTCGTATGCTATAAGTGCAACGAGTAGGCACCAATCTGATCCCGATGATGCTCATTGGGTAGCTGTCAAGAATTCACTATTAACAACATGATTCACACTCTTCTCGCTCATTCATCAAACCGTTCCTCATTTTGGCATCACAAACTTCAAAAGTCCACCTATATCCTTAATATCCTTCCCCAAAAGAACTTGTCCAATTGGTCTCCTACCCAACTTCTGTATCATCGTGATCCCTCATACACACATTCGCGTCTTTAATTATCTTTTTTATCCATTGTTTACATCCACTACTGTAGATGTTTTTGATTGGCTGCATTTTGTGTTAAAACACTAACTGTACTCTTATGTCTTGACTGATGTCATGACATGCTTGAGTAGGATGCTGCAGGATTAGCTAATACAGGATTTACTGAATGTCAAACTCGATGTTATGACATTCATCCCTGACAGCAGATACTGAACCATAGGCTAGTTGGTTTTTCAGTTATAGTTCAGTATTTATTTCAGTCTATTTTTCAGGAGAATAACAGACCTAGCATATAGCCTATTGTCTGAATGTCAAACTGAATGTTATGACATTCATCTCTGACAGCAGATATTGAATTATAGGCTGGTTGGTTTTTCTGTTATAGTCCAGTATTTATTTCAGTCTGTTTTTCAGGAGAATAACAAACCTAGCATATGGCCTATGTTCTGGACGTCAAATTGAATGTTATGACATTCATTCCTGACATCATATGCTAAAGTGTAGGCTAGTTAGTTTTTCTGTTTTCAGTACTTATCTCAGGCTATTCTTCAGAAATCTAATAGCTGAGCTAAAATCCAGGAAACTAACAACCGAGCTACAATTAAGAGGCCTAACATATAGCCTATTTGTTAGCACCCTAATATGTGGAAATTAGGTTAACTTGCTTAACCTTAATTTTAGTAAATACAAGTACAAGGCCCAAGTGCTACATTATAAAAGGATGGCAATCCTACTTTTAGCAACTCAGGGGTTTGAAGCGTGAAGAATTTATCATACCATCACATTTCACTGCTGTATTTTATTTGTGTCTTGTATTAGGTTTAACTTGTGAGCCAAGCAATTATCACCTAGAAGATTGCATTGGACTAGGGTGTTCATTGAGTTGTAATTGTTGTGTCACTCTAAGCTTTTAAGTGTGAGTGTTGTGTTTCTTGATTAAACTTGTTAAGCACAATCAAGAGTTGTTTGAAGTATAACTTCGCCATTGACTTTAAACTAATTAAAGGTTGTAATCATTGTGGTGATTGAGGGGGAGTGAGTAGGAACTCTGGTCTTAGTTTAAGATTGAAATTGCATTGGGTAGGTCTTAAGTGATAGGATTAAACAGTTGGTTTAAGTCCTGAATTAATACTGCTTATAGTGGATTTCCTCCCTGGCTTGGTAGCCCCCAGACGTAGGTGTGTTTGTCACCGAACTGGGTAAACAATTGTCTGTGTTTTTTACTGCATTTTCCATTTATCTTCTGCATACATTTCCTATCTGCGCAGAATTAGATGTCATAACATCCAGTGTGACATCAATAGTCTGTTACTAGAATTTCAATTGGCATCAGAGCAGGCACCCTGCCTGTTAATTTCTGGGTGAGATCTAGGGACGTTATTTTCTAGTACCATGGACAAGGATGTAGGATTCTCAAATAGACCACCCATGCTGGATGGTTCTAACTATGATGATTGGAAACCTCTGGATAGCAAGGTCTGGAGAGCTGTTAACAAAGGATGGGAACATCCAACGAAGACAGGTAAAGATGGAATCATTATGCAAATTCCTGAAGAAGAGTGGGACAAAGAACAAGAGGCATTAGCCCTTGGAAACTCTAAGGCCTTGAATGCACTGTTCAATGGGATAAATAAAAACATCTTCAGACTGGTGCATCACTGTGAGCTGGCTAAAGAAGTTTGGGATACTCTCAAAACAACTCATGAAGGTACCTCCAAGGTAAGGATGTTTAAACTTCAGATGCTGACTACCAAGTTTGAAAATCTGAGGATGAAAGAGGATGAGACTATTCATGACTTCCACATGAATATTCTTGAAATTGCCAACACTTCTGGTGGCTTAGGAGAGAAAATGTCTGAAGAAAAACTTGTAAGAAAGATTCTCAGATCATTGCCCAAGAGATTTGCCATGAAGGTCACTGTTATAGAAGAGGCTCAAGATATCTGCAATATGAAGGTTGATGAGCTTATTGGTTCTCTCCAAACTTTTGAAATGGGCTTGTGTGAGAATGTTGAAAAGAAAAACAAAAGCATAGCTTTTGTATCAAATACTGAAGAGGATTCAAAAGAAGGAAATATTGGAGGTGATGAAAGCATATCAGAAGCTATAGCCATGCTTGGAAGACAATTTAACAAGTTCATAAAGAAGATTGATCAGAAAGGTAGACCAAATGTCAAGAACATTTCGTCTGACATCAGTAAAAGATCAACATCTGAAGAAAAGTTCAACCAAGGCAAGGGAATCCAGTGTCATGGATGTGAAGGTTTTGGACACATTAGAGCTGAATGCCCTACGTTCCTCAAGATGCAAAAGACGAGACTATCTGTCACTTGGTCTGAAGGAGACTCTGAGAGTGAATCTGAAGGAGAATCTGCTAAACATGTCACTGCACTAACTAGTGTTTGTGCCTCTGATGATGACTCAAGTGGAGATGAACTTACAATTGATGAACTTGTTGCTTCATATAAAGAGCTATGTGTCAAAAGTGCAGAAGTGTGTATACAAGGAGAAAAGCAGAAGAAACTCATCAGGGAGCTGGAAGCTGAGAAGAAGAAGCATCTGACAGTCATAGATGGTCTAAATGGTGAGATAACCGTGTTGACTTCTAAGCTAGATCAAATGACAAAATCCATCAGAATGATGAATAAAGGAACTGACACTTTGGAAGAGATTCTAAAGGTGGGACAGAAATCAGGAACCATGTCTGGTTTAGGCTTTGTTAAGAAATCCTCAACTGAACGCAAAAGCTCAAATGCTGAAGTTCAGAAAATCAAGCAGAAGTCACAACCAATGTCACAACATCAGGGAAACAGGAGGAGTAACCATCAGAAGAAGAAATTTCAAAGATGGAGATGTCACTACTGTGGTAGATTTGGTCACATAAAACCCTTCTATTACATGTTGCATGGTTATCCTAACCAGACCCCTCAAGTCAGACCTAAGCAGAAGGCATCTAAGCATAATGCCCCCATCAAGAAACAACAATGGGTTGCTAGATTAGCTCACACAGCTCTAATAGCATCTACCAGAGAAGACTGGTATTTTGATAGTGGTTGCTCAAGACATATGACTGGTATGGAGAACTTATTGGTGGATATACAACCTCATACTACCAGTTATGTGACCTTTGGTGATGGAGCTAAAGGAAAAATCAAAGGTGTTGGTAAGCTGGATAGTCCTGGAGTTCTAGAACAGAATAATGTGCTGTTAGAAAAGGACTAACTGCTAATCTCATCAGCATAAGCCAGCTATGTGATCAAGGTTTCTATGTTCAGTTCACTAAGGAAGTATGTGTTGTGATGAATGAAGAAAATCAGGAAGTTATGAGAGGATCCAGATCCAAATATAACTGCTATCTATGGGAACCTAAAGTCTCAAACTACTCCTCAATGTGCTCCTTAGCCAAGGAAGATCAGGAGGTGAGGCTGTGGCATAGATGACTTGGACATCTTCATTTAAGAGGAATGAAGAAGATCATATCCAAGGAAGCAGTTAGAGGAATCCCAAAGCTGCTTATTGATGAAGGAAGAGTCTGTGGAGAATTCCAGGTTGGCAAGCAAACCAAGATGTCACATCCTAAGCTAGGATATTCTACAACATCCAAAACTCTGGAACTCTTGCACATGGACTTAATGGGACCTATGCAGGTTGAAAGTCTTGGTGGGAGGAGATATGCGTATGTGGTTGTTGATGACCATTCCAGATACACATGGATAAGCTTCATCAGAGAAAAATCAGATGCATTTGATGTCTTCAAAGATCTATGCATCAGACTCCAAAGGGAAAAGGATAGTTGTGTTATCAGAATAAGGAGTGACCATGGGAAGGAGTTTAAAAACTCCAAGTTTGATGATTTCTGCTCATCTGAAGGAATAAGTCATGAGTTTTCCTCACCTATTACTCCTCATCAAAATGGAATAGTTGAAAGGAAAAACAGAACTATTCAAGAATCTGCAAGAGCTATGATTCATGCAAAGAAGCTTCCTATGCACTTTTGGGCTGAAGCTATGAATACAGCTTGCTATGTTCACAATAGAGTTACCTTGAGAAAGGGAACCTCTTCCACTCTGTATGAAATATGGAAAGGCAGAAAACCTACTATGAAGTACTTTCATATCTTTGGAAGCAAATGTTACATTCTTACAGATCGTGAACAGAGAAAGAAAATGGACCCCAAAAGTGATGAGGGTATATTCCTAGGATACTCTACTAACAGCAGAGCTTACAGAGTTTTCAACTCCAGAACCAATGTCCTGATGGAATCCATAAATGTGATTATGGATGATAAAGATGAAGGATCCAATGTCATAGAGGATGCTGGAACATTCCCTGAGACTTCAACAGACATACCAGTCAAGACTGAAGAGGTACAGGATACTCCTCCTGAACTTAAGGTAGATGCATCCAACAAGGTGCCTTCTATCAGGATTCAGAAAGACCATCCTAAGGATCTTATCATAGGAGATCCCAATAGTGGTGTGACTACCAGATCAAGGGAGAATAGCTCAAATTCCTGTTTTATATCCAAGGTTGAACCAAAAAATGTGAAAGAAGCCCTGACTGACAAATATTGGATCAATGCTATGCAAGATGAACTGGAGCAGTTCAAAAGGAATGAAGTATGGGAGTTAGTTCCACGACATGAAGGGACTAACATCATTGGTACCAAGTGGATTTATAAGAACAAGTCTGATGAGAAAGGAGTAATCACTAGGAATAAAGCAAGACTAGTGGCACAAGGGTATACTCAAGTTGAAGGGGTTGATTTTGATGAGACTTTTGCACTTGTTGCAAGGCTTGAGTCAATAAGATTGTTGTTAGGTGTTGCCTGCATTTTGAAGTTCAAATTGTTCCAAATGAATGTGAAGAGTGCCTTTTTAAATGGCTACTTGAATGAAGAAGTCTATGTGGAACAACCTAAAGGGTTCTGTGATCCTAACCTACCAAAACATGTGTACAAGTTAAGGAAAGCTTTGTATGGGTTGAAGCAAGCTCCTAGAGCTTGGTATGAGAGGTTGACTGAATTCCTGACCTCTAATGGGTACAGAAAAGGAGGGATAAATAAGACTTTGTTTGTGAAGGATGAAGATGGCAAAATCATGATTGCCCAAATATATGTGGATGATATTGTCTTTGGTGGAATGTCAGATAAAATGGTGAAACATTTTGTTAACCAGATGCAATCTGAATTTGAAATGAGTTTGGTTGGGGAATTGACTTATTTTCTTGGACTGCAAGTTAACCAAATGGAGGATTCTATGTTTCTCTCCCAAAGCAAATATGTCAAGAACATAGTTAAGAAGTTTGGTATGGATAATGCTAGTCACAAAAGAACTCCTGCACCTACTCATTTAAAATTAACCAAAGATGAAGGAGGTTCTAGTGTTGATCAATGCTTGTATAGAAGCATGATAGGTAGTCTACTATATCTAACTGCCAGTAGACCTGATATTGCCTATGCAGTTGGTGTGTGTGCTAGATACCAAGCAGAACCCAAAGTGAGTCACTTAAATCAAGTCAAGAGAATTCTCAAGTATATCAATGGGACTTGTGATTATGGTATGATATACTCTCATGGCTATGAGCATGTCTTATCTGGGTATTGTGATGCTGATTGGGCTGGGAGTGCTGATGACAGAAAAAGCACATCAGGAGGATGTTTCTTCTTGGGAAACAATCTCATATCGTGGTTCAGCAAGAAACAAAATTGTGTATCATTGTCCAATGCAGAAGCTGAGTACATAGCAGCTGGAAGCAGTTGTTCCCAACTGGTATGGATGAAACAGATGCTGACTGAATACAATGACTCTCAGAATGTCATGACATTATTCTGTGACAATCTCAGTGCCATCAATATTTCAAAGAATCCTATCCAACACAGCAGGACCAAACATATTGACATTAGACATCACTTCATCAGAGATCTGGTGGAAGACAAAGTGATTACCTTGGAACATGTAGCTACTGAACTACAACTTGTTGACATATTTACAAAGGCTTTGGATGCTACTCAGTTTGAAAATTTAAGGGGCAAATTGGGAATATGCCTTTCTGAGGAATTATAGCAACTAAGGATGTTAGGAGTGTATTGTTTAATATTTCAAACTATTAAACAATTGAAAGTGTGCTCTGATTGGTCAACAGATCATAGCTGTTTCACTTGCAACAAGTGTGTTAACAAGATGTTAGGGGGATATCTTAACATGAGACATCCTATGTACCTGATGGAGTTCAAGAACATGTTCATGCAGGAGTGTTTCAAGATGTCATACACAAAGTCATGGCATCTGATGTACCTGCTGTGAAGCAAGAGTGTGTGTCTACTTGATCAAAGCTGTGAAGCAAGATCAAGTGGGTGTCGTCTTGATCAAAGTTGTAAAGCAAGATCAAGAGTGTGTATTCTTGACTGAAACTGTGAAGTAAAATCAAGATTGTGTTTCTGATATTTGCTTGTGTTAGTCTGTAGTATTAAGTGTTGCTTTGGCAACATTTTTGACAAAAAGGGGGAGTAACACCTGTACCCCAGGACAACAGATTTGTTTTGAAGTTGAAGGTCCTCTAAACCAAAGGTTATGCTGTTGTTTGATGTTTAACTTCTATGTGTGCTGAGTGTATTAGCTAATTTAATTCTCTGCTTGGATGTGTGTTTTCCGCTGCTGTGAACTCTGTTGTGATGCCAAGTTGTTTTAGCCAAAAATTTGCCAAAGGGGGAGTTTGTAGATGTTTTTTATTGGCTGCATTTTGTGTTAAAACACTAACTGTACTCTTATGTCTTGACTGATGTCATGACATGCTTGAGTAGGATGCTGCAGGATTAGCTAATACACGATTTACTAAATGTCAAACTATATGTTATGACATTCATCCCTGACAGCAGATACTGAACCATAGGCTAGTTGGTTTTTCTGTTATAGTTCAATATTTATTTCAGTCTGTTTTTCAGGAGAATAACAGACCTAGCATATAGCCTATTGTCTGAATGTCAAACTGAATGTTATGACATTCATCCCTGACAGCAGATACTGAATTATAGGCTAGTTGGTTTTTCTGTTACAGTCTAGTATTTATTTCAGTCTGTTTTTCAGGAGAATAACAGACCTAGCATATGGCCTATGTTCTGGACGTCAAATTGAATGTTATGACATTCATTCCTGACAACATATGTTAAAGTGTAGGCTAGTTAGTTTTTCTGTTTTCAGTATTTATCTCAGGCTATTCTTCAGGAATCTAATAGCTGAGCTAAAATCCAGGAAACTAACAACTGAGCTACAATTAAGAGGCCTAACATATAACCTATTTGTTAGCACCCTAATATGTGGAAATTAGGTTAACTTGCTTAACCTTAATTTTAGGAAATACAAGTACAAGGCCCAAGTGCTGCATTATAAAAGGATGGCAATCCTACTTTCAGCAACACAGGGGTTTGAAGCGTGAAGAATTTATTATACCATCATATTTCACTGCTGTATTTTATTTGTATCTTGTATTAGGTTTAACTTGTGAGCCAAGCAATTATCACCTAGATGATTGCATTGGACTAGGGTGTTCATTGAGTTGTAATTGTTGTGTCACTCTAAGCTTTTAAGTGTGAGTGTTGTGTTTCTTGATTAAAGCTGTTAAGCACAATCAAGAGTTGTTTGAAGTATAACTTCGCCATTGACTTTAAACTAATTAAAGGTTGTAATCACTGTGGTGATTGAGGGGGAGTGAGTAGGAACTCTGGTCTTAGTTTAAGATTGAAATTGCATTGGGTAGGTCTTAAGTGATAGGATTAAACAGTTGGTTTAAGTCCTGAATTAGTACTGCTTATAGTGGATTTCCTCCCTGGCTTGGTAGCCCCCAGACGTAGGTGTCTTTGTCACCGAACTGGGTAAACAATTGTCTGTGTCTTTTACTGCATTTTCCATTTATCTTCTGCATATATTTCCTGTCTGTGCAGAATTGGATGTCATAACATCCAGTGTGACATCGATAGTCTGTTACTAGAATTTCAACTACCATTAACAAACTACAACCATGCTCAACCCCATGTGTCTTCTTAGGGTATGCCATTAATCACAGAGGTTACAAATTCTTGAATTTTTTGCACAGAAAGATCATCATTTCATGACATGTCATCTTTGATGAGACACAATTTCCCTTTGACCATATCCCTTCCCCACCTCTTACCATATATGATTGTTTCACTGATAAATTACACCTATCTATTATCCTTCAATGGACCAATCCACCTTGCAACCTCTTGCCAATGACCATCATATACCTGACCATCTGTCTATATCACCCATCAAACCACATCATTCTTTTCCTTCCTACTCCACCACCACAGCATTCCCCTCCCCCTTCATGGCTACACCCGATACCTCCTCATCACCTACACCACTTGCCTAACTTGCACCACATACTAGGACTATGGCCACCTATAGCATGTGGGGGTATCTACAAACCCAAAAACTCTTTAACCTTTATGTTACCATTGATGATCCTACCATCTCACCACTTCCCCAAAATCCTAAACTAGCTATATCTGACCAAAATTGGAAATCCGCAATGCAGTATGAATTTAAGGCTCTTATTATAAATAATATGCGGGATTTGGTTCCACGACCTTTTCACGTTAACATTATTCATTATATGTGGATTTTTTTTTGTCATAAAAAGAAATATAATGGTTGTTTTGAGTGTTATAAAGCTCGTCTTGTAGGTGATGGCAGGTCATGATTGGTAACTATTTGCACCTTTCTCACCATTGCTTTGTCCAAATTATGGCCTATTCATCAGGTAGATGTATATAATTCATTTTTACATGGTGATCTTCATGAGATAGTCTACATGTATCAGCCACTAAGTTTTCGTGATCCTCATCACCTAGATTATGTGTTCCGCTTGCAAAAATCACTATATGGTCTTAAGCAAGCGCCTCGTGTTTAGTACGAGTGCTTTGCATACTTTATCCCCACCATTATATTTCAACATAACACTTCAGATCACTTACTCTTCATGTACTGTCGTGTCTCTAACATAGCTTATGTAACACCCTATTTTTTATTAGATATTTTATTATATTTTAATTGTTTGAATTATGTATTTTGATGATTTATTTTATGGCTGGATGTTGACGGAGATATGCATCCTTGAGTTAGGGGGTATAGAGAGATGATAAAAGTAAGTAGAATAATTTAGAATTGTTTTGATGATTAAAAATAATGATTTATTTATTTTTCATATATTAATTAGTGAAGATAGAATAATTGAGTCAAATATGAAAATTTGATAAAGTTAGTGGGAGGAAGGAATAAGAGATAAGTAAGTTTGGGCCAACTTGGTGATTTGAAAAAGTTTACCCTAAAAATAAAAAGTTAAGAGGAACCTAGGTTTAGGGAGATTTTCACAGTATGTGACATTTGAGAAAAAGGAGCAAAGAGGCAAGATGCAAGGTGATCAAGGGAAGAGAGTGATGGTTTTAATTTAGAATTTTTGCAAGGAATTCAGGTAAGGGAGGAGATGTGCTTCTCTAATGTGTGTTAAAGTATGAGGGGTAGATTGAGGGATCCTTAACCTCCTTAGGATTGAGTGTTTTGATTCATAGTTTTGAATTGTGATGTTATGATGGTTGTTATATGATGCTTATATGTTGAACTTTGTGTGCCTATATGTGTACAATTTCCTGTTTTGAGATATTGATGTTTTCCATCATGCTTAAGGGTTTGGAATATTTGGGATAAATAAGAATTGATAAGATTAAATGATTTTGTTGATTCCAATCTGTGATATAATTTGAATTTTCTATCTTAATCACAATATATTTGTAGTATTTCAAATTCTGAGATCGAAACTTTTTACGTAATTGAAATCGGAGGTCCGGAAGGCCTCCAACGATGAAAAATAAGTTCCTTGGTTGTTCTTCGAACCTGTAATTGGTTACCGAACCGAGTGTAACCGGTTACCACTTGAAAAATAGGTTTCTGGGATGTTTTCGAGCTCGTACCTGGTTACGGGTTTGAGCATAACCGGTTACCATTGTTATGTGAAAAATTGGAAATTAAAATAACGTAACTTGAGCTCTGTAACTCCGTTTGACGCGCGGTTAGAAGCGTTGGAAAGCTAACACATAGTACTATCTCATGATGATGTCTTAAAAGGATGAATATGATGTATTTACCATTTGAATTAATTGGTAATACATTATTGTTGTAGATGTCTTAGTTGTTATATGGAAGTTGTTTATGTGGAAGTTGTAATTATATACTTTCCGTGTTTTGTTGGTTGTTGGCTACTATTAGCTGCTGCATGATATTGTTTTGATGTCAGTTGCTAATTTATCATGATTTTAATCAGTATGATATGGTAATTTATGAATGATGAATATATGCCAATGATAAACAATTGATTAAACATGAATAATTATTGTGTGACAATAATGTTGTTATGTTGGTATTACTATAATGATGTTATTAAGATGATTGTGTTGATGTTGTTGTGCTGGTGTTTTTATGAAGACTATATAAACATGATGAAATTAGGTTGATGATGTGGTGTTGATGTTGGCATACACGGTCAATAGTGGACCGATGTGTATGTGTTAATGTTATTGTTATTGTTGCATGGTGGAGTCATGCATCCATGTTGTTGGAACTTCGGTTCTATTTGTTTGGTGAGACCCGATCCTATGGTGATGGACCGGGTGTGAGTAGATAATTCTTATTATGGGGGATTAGTGAAGCGTTACCTATGGTGATGGTAGCGGTTTTGGTGTGCTCCGATTCCAAGAGGGAATCAATCCTATGGTGGGGATCATGGAGTGAAATAAACCTGAGTGCTCATATTTGGTACCACATGCATGTTGAGTTAGTTATTGAGTACATTTGCATTTGTGTTGTATTTGGTGATTATTTTTGGTGTTATGACGTGTGGATGAGAATACTTGATATGTCGATGTCGTTGCAATTAGTGTGTGATGTTGTTAGTTAATCTACTTCTGATTGTTTTTCACCACTAATTTTTGAAGTGTATTCTCATCCCTTCTTTCTTAATGTTGCATTTTCATGGACATCGTGCAGATAATCAGGAGTAGCATCGCTGAAGTAGGTAGAATATATCTCTTGGATTTACTTCTTTATTTTGTCGCTTTTACTAGTAGTACCTTGCTCTGATCATGTAACACCGGGTTGGGTTAAACACTTATTTTATTCCTTATGTCTGATTATGTTGAAGTCATAAGACTAATTTTGTTGTTGAGAATTCTTAAGATGTTGAGTTGATTGATTACAACTCTCTTATTTTGTTATTACAGTTGAAGTTTAGACTAGATGTTATTACTTATTTTATCTTCCATAATTGTGATGATAATTCCATTGCGATGATACTTTAAAATGAAAGTGAGCGTGCAATGAGAAGTTATGGATGTCTTATTATGTGAATATGTAATACCAATCATATGAGATGTATGTCGTGTAAACGTCCCAAGTATGATTCAGATAAGTTGGATGTCGTGTAAACATCCTTATTACAAATGTGTGTATTGAAATTTACTGTTGAAACATGTGTTACGGAGCAGGTAGTGTATTTTATGAATGTGTGACACCCTACATGATTTTATTTTATATTTAATTTACACGATAAATTATGGGCGGGATTTAGAGTGTTACAACTTACATCTTACTTTATGTTTATGAATTCATTCCATCACCTCCTCCCATGATCTTCAGACATCCATCACGACACTCATTGCCTCTGAGTTCGTTATGAAGGATTTGGGTCCACTGAGTTACTTCTTGGGCATTGCTGTCACCAGACATGAAGGTAGGATTTTCCTTTATCATAGTGACATTATTGCTAGAGCAGGCATGACCTCGTGCAAACCAGTTGCCATTCCAGTTGACACTAAGCAGAAGCTCAATACCTCCGCCGACACTACATACGATGATCCCACCTTATATAAGAGTCTTGCAGGAGCCTTGCAATATCTTACTTCCACTTGCCCTAACATCTCTTATGTTGTTCAGTAGGTGTGTTTTCACATGCACGCCCCTTGCACCAACCACATGCTTGTCCTCAAACACATCATGCGGCATGTTCAATGCATCATAAACTATGACTTGCACATGTAGTTGTCCCCAATAGAGAAACTTGTCTCCTATACTGATGTTGGTTAGGGTGGGTGTCCTGACAACCACCGTCCCACCTCTGGCTATTGTGTGTTTCTTGGTGACAACGTCATTTCTCGATCTTCCAAATGACAACCCACGCTTTCTCGCTCCAGTGCAGAAGTTGGGTATATGGGTGTTGCTAATGTGTTTTCTTAATCTTGTGGGCTTCGCAACCTTCCCTTAGAGCTTCACTACCACTTTCTCAAGTTTCTTTGGTGTACTGTGATAATGTTAGCGTCATCTACCTTTTTGGCAATCCCGTGCAACATAATCGTACAAAACATATTGATACATACATTTACTTTGTTAGGGAAAAGGTCACGCGAGGCCAAGCACTTGTCCTTTTTGTTCCTTTTCGTCACCAAATTGTTGACATTTTCACCAAAGATTTATCCCGTATTCTTTTTTATGATTTCCAAATCAGACTAAGCATTAGTGAATTTTTTGTTTCAACTGCGTTAGAGTGTGATAAAATATAATATTTTCTTGTAATTAAATTTGATTCTCTATAATTATATTTATAGTTATTTACAATTATATTTGTAATTATTTGCGACTACTCTCCAATGACTTTAGCAATTGTAAGCGTATATATATTTTTGATCATTATCAATAAAGTTAGCGGATTGATTTCCTTCATATTCAAATGCTCTTTTTATTCCTTATTTTTTAAATAAAATTTATTTTATATTTATTATAAAAAATGCAATTTACATTATGAAATTATAATAATAAATTTCTTATCTATAATGTCTTTTTCTCGAGGCTGTTTGTTTTGGGAGTATGTGTCTTCTCTCTCACAGTTGTTTGTGGTTAGTGTTTCAGCTTGAACAAACACAAACTGGAGGTAACAGTAACTAACAATGGACACAAAACAAGGTTTCTTCTCCACACTCAAAGACGACTTAATCAAAAGCCTGTTGCCGGCGAGCGGTGCTACTCCGATTTCAACTTTACTCCGGCGGCGGAAGAAAGACCATTTTCCTCCACTGGACTTGCTCTTTGCAGAAAGATGCCCCTCTAGGCCAACGGTGGAAGCAATGTCGCCGTTGAAAGAGGGCCCCGAGGAAACAGAATGTAGCTTCTCTGTTTCCTCCTCTTCCGATCTCAGGCTGCTGCTTGGTGTCCTGGGTGCCCCTCTGGCTCCTCTCCGTGTCAGCATCACCGAGCCCTTTCCTCACCTTGCTATCAAAGACATTCCCATTGTTTGTTTCTCACTTTCCCCTTTCTTTTCTTTGAAAAACTTTATCTTCTTCCATTTTGTATAAGTTCATTAGTGTTAATTAGTTACCAAGGATTTTCATTACCCTCTTACTGGGTTTTGCTACAGGAAACATCTTCTGCTCACTACATATTGCAGCAGTACATAGCTGCTTCTGGGGGATTGAAGCTTCAAGATTCTGTTTACAATTCTTATGCAATGGGAAAAGTGAGGATGATTGCTTCCGAGTTTGAAACGGCTAACAAGCTTGTGCGGACACGGAACCCCTCTAAAGCTGCACAATCCGGTGGGTTTGTCCTGTGGCAGATGAAGCCAGACATGTGGTATGTGGAGCTTTCTCTTGGTGGAAGCAAGGTCCATGCAGGTTGCAATGGGAAACTTGTGTGGCGGCACACACCGTGGCTTGGTCCTCATTCGGCCAAAGGGCCGCCTAGGCCTCTAAGACGCGCTCTTCAGGTTTCAACATAACTATCTGTTATCAGTTACCTTTTGTTGTTTTTCCATTCTATAATTTAGACTTTTTTATGCTCGCAGGGTCTTGATCCAAGAACAACTGCAAGCATGTTTATGAATTCAAGATGTGTTGGAGAGAAGAAGATAAATGGAGAGGACTGTTTCATTCTCAAAATATGCTCAGATCCATCCACGTTGAAATCCAGAAGCCAAGGTTCAGCAGAGATCATAAGACATGTTTTGCTAGGACACTTCAGTCAGAAAACAGGACTTCTTATTCACTTGGAAGATTCTCATTTGAGTCGTATTCAGAACAATGGAGGCGATGCTGTATATTGGGAGACAACAATCAATTCATTTCTTGATGATTATAGGCCTGTTGAAGGGATAATGATTGCTCACTCAGGTCGTTCTCACGTAACACTTTTCAAGTTTGGAGAAACAGCAATGAGCCACACAAAAACTAGGATGGAAGAAGCATGGATAATTGAAGAAGTGGCTTTCAATGTCCCAGGCCTTTCTATGGACTGTTTCATTCCTCCAGCTGAGCTAAGATTTGGTTCTGTGACTGAAACCTGCGAGGAGTGATGTTGCAGCAGGGAATGTGTAGCAATGTGGAAATTTCTGCATTGGTGTAATTGTCTAATTTTAAAGCTCTTACTTAGATCAATAACTTAATGGAGATAGATAGATATTGCAGCAAGTGTATTTTTCCACTGCAGGTTATTGACTCGGGAAAACTTGTTAATAGGGAGAATCAACATCATATCCCAAAATGTGAGTTGAAAGATTCCCTTTGATGGATGATTTTGCACAGCAAGGTTTATTTTGAGCACCTGTTTTCAGTTTGAGATTAGCTGATAATTACTGTACGGTATCATTATTAGTCTTTCTGTGAAAGTAATCAACTTGAAGATCAAATATCACATGAATTAATATTATTGAGGAAGTTATTGATGATGTAGTTGAAGAAGTTGTTGTGACTTGTTGTATCATCCATGGATCTCTTATTCTTAATCTCTGATGTTGAGCTTATTCAACATTGTTGTGATAATAATTTTTGTCCCGCGAGGGATAAAGAATATTTGGTAATTTAGTATCATGTATGATGCATGAACTCTAAATCTAGTTACTATACTTACCTTAAGGTGCAAACAAGCGAAACTTCTATGATTGATCTCTAATTTCACAATCGTTTGTTTGCGGGTTTGTTAAATTATTTTCTCATGGTTTATAGTGGTGACGATTTTATCTATAGATTTCCTAGGTTATACTTAGGTTGAAATATTTATGGTACAACTTTTTTTCTTGGTTGAAAGTTCTTCAACTACTGACATAATCTCATATTGTGTAATCTTGATTGTATCAACACATCTTTGATTTGAATTTTTCATAAGTCAAAATTTTTTTTCCATCAATTTTCTTTAGTCCAAACTGTACTATAGAATTTGTGACTGCAACTCAATAAATCTTTCACAACACTACCTTTCTTTTCTAATGTAGAAGACCAGACAAAACTGCAACCACATAGCATATTAAGAATACTAATCTTCGGATCGAACCAAAAGCTCTGATACTAGTTGTTAGAAAAAAAGCTAACAAACCATAGAGAAAAAAAGGAATACAATCACAACACAAGAATATAAGGTGAAAACTTCAAAATTGAAGAAAAAATCACGGCTGTTGTCAATAGATAACCGGAGAACAACATTGTGAAAATTGTTACAACACATAATATACCCTCACCTAATCCAGACCCCCTGTACACACACATTCTCCAAAATAAATATTTAACTACATCTCACAACACTCTAATACATGAGCATAAAAGAACAAAGAAAGTCAAATACAAACTTAAAGTGCTTTTATCTAGTGTATCTTAGAATGAAGAGCTTGAATCCTATATATAGCCTTAAACTCTTTCTTCCTTCACAAAACTAAGCGACGTGAGACTTCAAAGAACTTGTATCTTATATATGTTATTGGACTCTCTCTTCATTCACAAAACTAAGCGACGTGAGACTTCTTCAACATACATATTTTCAACCAACCCAACACTCACATCTACTAGGAATGAAGAAAATGTTGGATATAAAAGAGAATGAACCAATACTCCAATTGTCTTAAGGTTTTGGAAGGATATGTGGTGTCAATGTCTCTTGAATTCTTTGTTGGTGCACAAGGTTGAAGATGAAGAAGATGATGGAAGAGAAAGAGATAGAGAATCTGTAACTAACTTTTCTATCGGATGCAAAATAGTTACAAAATGAAAATTTTGTTATAACTAAATCTTCAATTCAACATTTATACCATCAGAACCATTAAAATAAAATTCAAATGCAAACCAAATTAAATGTAAATGAAACTGAATATGAATTACAACTAACACCATCCTTTAATTCACGTTTAGCTAATTAAAATCAACAACAAAGATTTCATCCCTCAAATGGATAAAGTGTTCAGTCTTGATTGCTTTGGTCAACACATCTGTAAGTTGTTTCTGAGTGCTTCAGTGAACAATTTCAAACACTCCATTTTGAACTTGATTGCGTAGAAAATAAAAATTTGTGTCAATGTGCTTGCTCATTCCATGCAACACTAGATTCTCGACAAGGATTATAGCTGATTTGTTGTCAATCATCAACTTCACAGGCTTGCTCACCTTGATCTTCTGATCCTGCAATAAGTTCATAATTCAAACAACTTGACAAGCAGACAAAGCACCCACAATGTATTCAGCTTCACAGGTTGACAATGCAACCACTAGTTGCTTCTTGGAGCACCAAGAAATGTGACCTCCCAGATACTTGAAGAAATATCCAGAAGTACTTCTTATGTCAGCTTTGTCTCCACACTAGTCAGAGTATGAATAATATATCAGCTCATTATCAGATTTAGCACCAGAATGGAACAAAACTCCATTCTTCATAGTCCCCTTAATATACCTCAGTATCTTGATAGCAACTTGGTAATGTGACCACTTTGGTTTGTTCATAAACTTACCCAGTGTTCCAACTGCATAACAAATGTCAGGTATGGTGTTACCGAGATATCTCAATGATCCCACTAACAATTTAAAATTTGTAGCATCTACATTATCACCCTCAACATCAGAATCCAACTTATGATTTATTTCAGTAGGTGTGATTGCAAACTTCCAATTTATTAACTCAAATCTTTTAGAAGCTCAAGTTCATACTTCAATTGATTCAAGATTATACCCTTACCAAAGTATAGAATCTCCATCCCTAGAAAATATACCATATTTCCTAGACCAGTTCTCTCAAACTCATTCATCAACACCTTATTACACCTTATTGAACATAGTTATCTCATCTGAACAACTCCCTGCTAGCAATATGTCATCAACATAGAGAAACACCATAATAATATTGCTATCAGATGTATGCTGACCATAAACACCATACTCTATCTCACATTTTCTGAATCTTTGAAGCTTGAAAAATGAATCAGTTTTCAGATTTCAAGCTCTATGAGCTTGTTTCAATCCATACAAGGCTTTATGCAACTTGTATAACATACCTTTCCGATTCTTTTTCAAAAACCCAAAAGATTGTGACACATAAACTTTCTCTTGTAAATGACCATTCAAAAATGCATATTTCACATCTAAATGCATCAGAGGCCAATTTCTATTAACATCTATAGCCATCACCAATCTAATTGTTTCATGTCTAGCTACAAGCGAAAACACCTCAAATTAATCTAATCCATATTTATATAGAAATCCTCTAGCTATCAACCTTTCTTTGTGTTTGTCAATTGATCCATCTAAATTCAGTTTCAACTTGTAAACCCATCTCACACTGATGTCACTCTTGTTCTTTGGAAGGCCAGTTAACTCCTAAGTCTTGTTTCTTTCTATGGCCTCAAGTTCTTTTTTCATGGCCTTCAACCACACTTTCTTCTCGAGAGCTTCTTCAATACTAACTAGTTCAGAGTCTACCAACAAGGCACAATGAATGACTCCCCCTTTAGAGTCTATCTTAGTATCTTGCAACATGTCAAAATTTGCAAACCTTCTTGATATTTATTTGATTCTTTGTGGCCTCTGAACTTGTTCAAAATCTTCTTCAGGTGTTGGAACAATATCATATGTTGGACTACCTTTAGAGACCGATCCACCTTCAGAGTCATGACCATCTTCAGAGGTATGATTACCACCAGAGTCTGAATCATAATCAGAATCACATTCAGAGTCAAACTCGCCTTCAGACTCTACTTCAACATCAAAGTCACCTTTAGACTCTGATTCATCTTCAGAGGCAGAATCTCCTTCAGAGGCAGATTATCCTTCAGAGGCAAATTCTCCTTCAGAGTCTGAAATATCTTCAGAAGTTAACTCAGGTGTTAACACTGCACTAGAGTTGGATTGAGACTTGTTCCAATCCAACATTTCTGATTCTTTCATAATGACATCTCTGTTGAATTCAAATTTGTTGGTGATCGGACAATAAACCTTATAAGCACCTGTGTTGTGGTACCCAATCAATAACATTAATCTGTTTTTGTCATCCAACTTCCTTCTCTTAGCATTTGAGACATGTTTATAACAAACAGACCAAATACCTTCAGATGGCGCACACTTTTCTTATCTCCAGTCCACTTCTCAAAAGGAACCATTTCATCCAACTTCTTGGTTGGACACCTGTTGAGCACATATGTTGCAGTGGCAACAACTTCTTCCCACAAGGTGTGAGGGAGTTTATTCTTCTTCAACATCCTCCTTGTCATATCAATGTCACTATGACACGCCACATCACTTAAATTTACCACGTCACATATTTAAAATTAATAGTTAATTTATTATTATTATATAATATAATAATATAAATTATTATATCTAAAAAAGAAAAAAATTACAAAGATTAAATTATTTATTATTTTTTATAAAATAGTTTTTTTTCTTCTAGTTTTTTATACATATTTTTTCTATTTTTTAGATTAAAAATATTTTATTGAATTAAGACAATTAATTGTTTAGAATTTTTGATTTTTTTTTTTGCAAAATTGAATATTGAGGTCAGAGAGATTTGAGCCACTGGCCTATACCATGTAAACCAAAGTCACTAACACTGAACCACATTGTATCTTATGTTTTGTAATGGAGTTAGTTTGTAATTTATATAGAAGTATTGTCTCCTTAAAATAACATTGATATGTGCCTAAATCTAAGGCTAGAGCACTCTGCAGATTTTTCTTACACATTCTCAACTGTAAGATGCCTCCAATCATCCATTACATTGCAGCGAAGGTTTTGGTAAGATGTGTTCTTATTCAGACCAAGAAAATGAAGCAATTTGAGCTTCCAACTGAACTCCATTTTATGTCAATACATATCAAGTTTCTGCATGTTATACAATAATCTAATTTCTGACAGATTCCAATTTTACATGCGTTTCCTTTCCTTGCAAATTTAGAGGTGTTTCTTCTGAAACGAGCTACTATACATTTCCTTATTGTTAATCAAGAATATGTCATGTACAAATGAGATAAATTACGTGACTGCATTTTCAAACTGTTCCCGTCCAGCACCAATGACATTGATGTATTTTTCATAGATGCTTTTACATTAATGTGTCATAAGAATTACTGAATAAATAAAAATTGAGGGTTTGGAATCATTTTAGGTAAGTGGCATAAGTGATTCCCTAATTACTTAAGAAAAATCTGCAGAGTGCTCCAGCCTTGGCTTTAGGCACATATGAATGTTATTTTAAGGAGCCAGTACTTCTGTATCAATTACAAATTAACTCCATTACAAAATATAAAACTCAATTCAGTTCAATGGTAGTGGCTTTGGTTCCCATGGTATTGGTCAAGGGGTTTGAATATCTCTGACCTCAATATTCAATTTTACAAAAATATATCAAATTTTTTAAATAATTAATTGTCTTAATTGAACAAAATATATTTATTCTAAAAAATGGAAAAAAATTATTCTATAAAAAACAATAAATAATTTAATCTTTGTAATTTTTTTATTTTTTAAATATAATAATTTATATTATTATATTGTATAATATTGAAAAAATTAAATATTAATTTTAAATATGTGACCTGGCAAATTTAAGTGATGTGGCATCATAGTGACATTGGCATGTCATTGCTTACTAATCAATTTTTAAAGGGACAAAAAAAACCATGAAATATTAAAGTGAGGGACCAAAAAACTGATTTTCTTAAAAATGGGCTAACAAGTTTAAAAAATTAAAATATGGAAACTAAAAATGCATTTAAACCTAAATTTTATTATTTTGATTTACAAATAATTGTTGAAACATAATGGAACATGGGGCAATCCATTCCATCAAATTTTTTCCGATCTTTTAGTTTTCATTATGTCCAATTTAAGGGTGTATGTAACATAATGAACTAATTAGTTATCTTCCATTATGTTAAATTAACAAAAATACATGGAATGAAATACTTGTTCCATTTTACCTCGTTCCATTAGATTCCATTCTATTTCACCCGCTCTAGTCCATCCATCCAACCATAGCCTAATGAAAAAGCTAATTTATAATAAGTATATTGAAGAAACATTAATTTATACATTATCCTCGCATAATTTTAGTTAAATCTGTTGGGGAAATATAATTTCAATGATGAACACGTGTGTGTGTGTGTGTGTGTGTGTGTGAGAGAGAGAGAGAGAGAGAGAGAGAGAGAGAGAGAGGTATGCAAGAACAAGATTTAATTCTACATATAGCCTTATGTTTTGATGATAACAATATATTGACTCCTAGAGAATAATTTTCTATCCTAATGGTTTTGTTTAGTGCGTAGATACTAGATATTAATTATGACTCTGATTGAATGACGTCTGATGTCATCCGATTTTGAACCTAGTACACTCTGACTCTGAGATGTGTGTTTTACAAGATAATCATGCTCTGGATTATATACTTAACGCTTCTGAACTCTACTCATCTAAAGCTTTATGATTCTGAAGGTTCTGACGTTGTTATGCTCTGAAGCCCTGCGCTCAAACAACTATGAATTATGTCACCGGACTTTAAAGACCACGTTTTGATGAACTGAATCAAGACTCTGAAGACCAAGTTTATGAAGTTTCTCTCAACCAGACTCTTACTTTTCTCTTATGCATGCTTCACTACCTTTATATAAGAAGCCCTTGAATATTGAAGATAAGATCAAAATATTTTACGTGAGAAAATAGTACACAGTACAAGATCAAATATTCCTTCCATACACTGATTTTATGGGCTAAGGACTATACTATTATACCAATTTGTCTCTTATTTTCACAGACCGTTATATAAGGATATAACTGCATTTAAATATTCCAATTCTCTCCTCCAACAAATCTCTTCATTGCCTATATAAAGAAGACTTGGAAGAATGAATCTGTACTATATTCTAAGAGATTATCATATACTTGAACAATACATTTTGTGAAACATTTGAGAGAGAAGAAACATTCACACACGGAACTTTTGTTCATACTCTTCATATAATATATTTTATGTGAAATACTTGTAACTCATTTGTGTATTCTGCCATCTTAGAAGCATTTTGTAAACACACTTTGTATCTTAACCTTTCTGATTGTATTTCCTTGAGTGACTAGGGTTTAGTCAGAATTACTCAAGAAGACATTGGCAGTCGGTCTTTGTGTTGTAATCAAGTTTGATTATAGGGGATTAAGTCCTTGTGATAAGGTGGAATAACCTTGACAGGTGGATTGGAGGTAGCTTTGTTAACAGCGAACCAGAATAAAAATAATTGTGCTTATTATTTTTGTTCTTAGTTTTCTGTTTGTATCTTTGGGCTGCAAAAGTTTTATTTCTTAAAACCCAATTCAAATCCCCCATTTCTTGTGTTTCCATTACCTTATATATATATATATATATATATATATATATATATATATATATATATATATATATATATATATATATATATATATATATATATATATATATATCAATCTATCTCTCTCTCTCTCTCTCTCTCTCTCTCTCTCTCTCTCTCCCTCTCCCCCCCCTCTCTCTCTCTCTCTCTCTCTCTCTCTCTCTCTCTATCTCTATCTATCTATCTATCTATCTATCTATCTCTCTATCTATCTATCTACTTGAGAGAGAGAGAGAGAGAGAGAGAGAGAGAGAGAGAGAGAGAATGTGGATGAAAATGATGGATGTACATTAATAACTCAATTTACAGCTAACCAACTAAAAGTTTTTTTTTTAAAATTTTCAACCATGTAACCAGTTACATAAAATCTATAATCGGTTACAAACTTTACTGTCTTAAAAAATATCAAAATCTGGAGGGTGATAACCGGTTACACCAAACCTGTAACCGGTTACAAGACCCACTATTTTGATACTCTTGCTATTCGAAAGGGTGGTAACCGAATAACCCCTGCTATAATCGATTACATTAAATTGAATTACCAAATTTTTAGAACACATCACCTTAAATAAAGTCCTCCAAGTCTTTCATACATGTGCTTCTTCAACCTTTTAAACACTTCAATTGTGACTCCTTTGATTAGAAAATTGACCACTTGATATTCACTTTTACAATACACCCACTTCAATTTTCTTACACTTACAAGCTCTCTCAAGTAGTAAAAAAATTCATGGCAAGGTTCTCGTATCTATATGCTTGCTTATCCCATGTGCAATGGGATTCTTGACAATGTTTATAGCAGAAACAATTTCTATCATTAAAGTCACAACTTCATCCTCTTCACTGCATAATTCTTTTATCAAATTCATCAACTATACAATTTGAAACACACAGACATAGATGTTGCAATGTACTCAGCCTCGTAAGAAGAGAGTGCCACAACTGATTCCTTCTCAAAACACAAAGAGATTGGTGTTTCTCCCCACATAAAGATGTATCCAACAATGGATTATATGTCATCTTTATCTCCACACCGGTTTGAGTTGGTATAACCAAGCAATTTTCAACTTCTACCTTTATCCATTGCAGGAAATAGAATTTTGCAGTCAATCGAACCTTTGAAGTATCTCAATATTCTCATGATTGCTACCAAGTGTAATGCTTTCGGCTTCCCCATAAATCTTCTCACTATGCCCACACTATATGCCAAGTTCGCGCTCATATTGCACAAGTATCGCAATGGTCTAATCAACCTCCTATATTGTGTTGGATTAATATCCTGCTCATCTTCATTCTTTGACACCTACAATCTTGGTTCTGCAGAAGTAATGACCATATTACAATGCTCCATTTCAAACATCTTTAATATTTCAAGCACATACCTCCTTTGATGAATGAGTAGTCCCTTTTCGGACTTGTGAAACTCAATACCTAGGAAATATGTCATGAGATCAAGTAGATTATCTCAAACTCCTTAATTAAATTACCCTTGAATTCAATAATCTAACCTTCGTTGCTGCCCGTAATAAGTAAATCATTAATGTAGAGACATATGATGATCACTCATTTGCTTGTATCCTTATTCACATGCACACCATGTCCGGATACACATTTATCAAATCCTATCTCCTTTATAAACCCATAATTTTTTTTATTCCAACCTCTTGGTGCTTGCTTCATCCCATACAACACCTTCCTTAATATATAGAACATGGATTCCTGATTTTTCAAAATAAAATCAGGTGGTTGTGACACATACACTTCCTCTTCTAAAGGACCATTCGAAAACACATATTTGACATCCACTTGGTAGATGAACCAATTGTTGTTATTTTCAATACCAACAACTAGCCTAATGGTTTCAAACCTAGCCATCGGTGCAAACACTTCTTCAAAGTCTATGCCTTATCTTTACAAAAATCTCTTTACCATTAATTGAGTATTGTGCTTGATTATTTCACTGTTTGGATTTTCATTTATTTCCTTTAGGTAGATTAACTAGTTCCCATGTCTTATTATTTTCAATTGATTCCATCTCCTACTTCATTGCACATATCCATTTTGAATCACTCAAGGACTCCTCCATTTTCACCGCTTTCGATTCAACCATGAGCGCGAAATGGACTAGATCACTATTATCGTTCACTTCATTATTTGAAAATAGCTCACAGTCTTACAATCTCGTAGGAATGCCTCTTTGCCATGTTGATCTTCTCACATTTTCTTCAACTTGGACTTCACCGACTACCGTTTTCGCCCTTTCAAACACTGCAAGAACATTTCTAACTCTATTGTAAGCAGTTATAGCTGACTAGTAATCGGTTACAACATGCTGCCATTCCCTCAATTCATCAAAAATCACGTCCCTACTGATTATAAGTCTCTTGTTAATTGCATCATAGAGTTTGAAGCCACCCATTGAGTGATACCAAACAAGTATAATTTGTTCTCCATTGTCATCTAACTTCTTTCTAAGCTGATATGGAACATTTCTATATGCAACCGAACCAAATAACTTCAAGTGACTCATATTTGGCTTGAATCTGGACCATGATTCTTCAGGTGTAATATTTTTTTAGCTTCTTTGCTGGACACATATTCATCAAGTATACAACTATGGATCCTGTTTCTTCCCATAACTCTTTTGGCAAGTGCTTGCATTTTAACATGCTTCTCACCATGTTCATAATTGATTGATTCTTCCTCATGGGGACTCCATTTTGTTGAGGCGTATAAGGTGACACTACCTCATGTACAATGCCTTATTGATCACAAAATTTCCCAAAGTCATTTGAGACTTATTCACCTCCACCATCCGTTTTTAGAATTTTAATTTTATGATCACTTTGTCTTTCCACCATGGATTTGGACTTCTTGAACACTTTCAACACTCCATATTTTCTTTTGATCAAGTAAGTCCACAACTTTATACTAAAATCATCAATGGAAGCGACAAAGTACACATTGCCTCCGATTGAGTCTTCTTTCATCGGTCCACAAATATCCAAATACACTACCTCAAGATGACACTTAGTTATGTATCCCGTATATTTGCTAAAGTTGTCTCGGTGTTTCTTGGCCTGCACACACTCTTCACATATTTCAGTTGGCATATTGATCAATGACAGCCTCATAACCATGTTATTTTCTTCATATCATTGAGATTTTTGAAGTTCAAATTTCTAAGCCTATAATGCTATATCCATTCTTCACTAGTAGCACTCCTTGCAAGACACCTATTCTTTATTACTTTCAATTCAACTTTAAAAATTCTGTTTTGAGCCATAGGGGCCTTTAGAATCAAACTCCCATTTGCATCCACAACTTTCATCACTTTGTTTTCCATGTGAATCTCGTAAATCCTTTCAAGAAACTGACTAATGCTTTAAAGATTACACTTGATTTTAGGAATATACAACACATCTTTAATTAAAGAATGCTCACATTCTTCCTCTTGATTGATACGTCACAAATCCCTTTTGCTTCTAGTGTGTCGTCATTCGCGAATTTCACCTTTTTTTTCAAATCTCGATTGATTTTTACAAACCAATCCTTCATTCCCGTCATGTGAGCTCGTCATGTGAGTTGAACACCCGAAGTCAAGGTACAATTGATCGCCACATTTTGTGTCTTCTCGCATAGTCACCATCACATTTTCAACTGATGGTAGATGTGTGTATATGTGTGAGTGAGTGAGAGAGAGTGAGAGATATAGAGATAGATAGATAGATAGAGAGAGAGCATTAGAGTGAGTTAGGGTGAACAAGTGTGTGTGTGTGTGAAAATGATGGATGTACATTAACAACCTGACATGGGGGTATATATACAACAATACACACTTGTACAACCAACCAATTAAAATAAAAAACAAAATTTTCAACCATGTAACCGATTACATAAAACTTTTAACCGATTACAATTTTTACTGTTTTGAAAAATATCAAAATCTAGAGGGTGATAACAGGTTATACAAAACCTGTAACCGTTTACAAGACCTATGTTTTGATATTTTTGTTGCTATTGTAACCGATTATGTCAACTTAAATTACCAAATTTTCTCAACAAACTGATGGATACATGCTTCTACTTTATTTAAGCAACAATGATGTGTGTATTCTTGCATTCCTTACCTAAGTTCCTTCGTAATAAATAACACAACTTCTTTTTTAAATATACTTGCTATAAGAAACTCTGGTTAGTTTGGACTATTTTATTTTTAAAGGTCTAATAATAAATTCAATTAGTAGTACTAAATTGATTTTAATTATCCATAATTATATTAAATTAATGATTTTTTTAAAAAGTAATTCCTATAATATTTCTTAACTATAATACTTCATTAAATTTGTGTTAAAAGAAATCCCTAAATCAATTACGTTTGAATCGAAAAATGGGTTAGATTGAAGATAGTTTTATTGGGAAAATTCCAAGTCCCACATTGGTTGAAGATAGAGCATTAAAAGAGTTTGTATATAGTTTACCTTACAAGTCGGTTTTCTAAGGATGAGTTATGCCAAGCTCTAATATGGTATAAGAGCCTATCAATCAGGCCATTGTCCACTATTTAAATCCACGCATCAAGCCCAAAAGAGTCTTGGGCGTGAGGGAGTGTATTGGAAAGATTTCAAGTTTCACATTGGTTGGAGATAAAGCATTGAAATAGTTTATATAGAGTGACACTCTCACCTTATAAAATTGGTTTGTAAGATGAGGAGTGTCACTCTATATAAACTCTTTCAACACTCTATCTCCAACCAATGTGAGACTTGGTATTTTGTAAGATGAGAAATATTACTCTATATAAACTCTTTCAATACTGTATCCCCAACTAATGCGGGATTTAAAATTTTCCAATAGTTTTTTCTCTTGTTTTTTTCTCTTGTTTATTATGAATAGTTTTTTAAAATCTCCAACCAATAGTTTTTTTAAATTTGTATTTCAAATTAATTATGTAAATTATCATGTTTCTCAAAAAACTTGTAATTTTATTGTTGGAAATAACCATTATATTAGATAATTATTTGCATTGGTGTTAGACTAATTTGATTTTAGTTTTTTTTTTCCATTTAGTTTTAGTTTTTGACAAAGAAATTGTATCTATTTAAAAAATATTGGATTTATATTTAATTTGTACATATTTCATGAATGTTATATAAAGGTTAAGTTCTTTTAGTTAATAGTTGTTATGGGTCAGTCAATGGTCCAAATAATCGGGTTCTAATTCTTTTCAAATTAATCTACTCTACTTGATCCAAGATATAAAATCAGTTTACATGAAAAGCAAGATATATGATATCCATTTTTTACTACAATCATCTTGAATTTTAATCGGACTTAGACATTGGAATGCTAATCATCCTGATTCACCCCATGTTGCCATATTGGAGATTAGCACCAACAGTTCAAGACCTCCAGTTCATCAACTACATTCAATTTTGATTCCATTATGGAACAATGGTGCCGTATGAAGGAATCAACTTTTGATTCCTGTGTTTTCTACGATTTCACATTTGCTATTCAATTCGCCAGTGCATAACCTTCGAGGATCACCGAATCAAAAGTGATTAGGATAGAATATGAAGATCCTGATCAAATTATCGTTTCAACTACGATTCATCAAAAATTCAAAATCTATGATTTTCATGATAACTCAGCGAAGTAAAAGAATGAATGGTCCTAGATCCAAATCCAGATCTATGCTAGAAACAAAGTCATGCCAGGTTTGATAGATCATGGTGAAGCTCGTATTTCAACTAAAGCTTCTAAGTCGAAACAAAGTCAAAGGAACTTCTAGTATAAAATTATCTGTAGTAGAAGTAGTGATCACCGTGGATAGCGTTACGCACCACCTTGACGCAAAGTGTTGCACATTTTGACTCTAATACACCTTATCTATAACATATAGATATGAAGCGTAATTGCTTTCAAAGGCGATCTCTTGGTAATATTTCTCTTCCATATGATTGTTGAACACTACGTCCGGGAATAATGATATCCTAGAACAAATACATTAGAAGAAAGAGAATGATGGGAAAACTACAGTGCGGGCCTCCCGTCAATCACAATAGTTTCCCTTAATGTAGGAGTTCATACGAGATAACTCATTGGAGACGATCTCTGGGCATCAATGTCCGGTTAGACGTGGCCAAACTAATGGATCTCTGTAGCTGAGCATGTAGGATAAAAAAAATCATTGCACGTAGACAAAGGAACGACACCCCATACTCTAGTAGTGGGGGAGCAAAGTCTCATAAAAGACACCTTTGGTTGGAAATCACACTTAATCCCTCACCCAACATCATTGTTCTGTAAGGAGGTTATCAGATGAAGAAAGAGGGCCAAAATCCATTTGTGAGGGTTGGGGCAAAAGGAGGTTATCAGATGAAGAAAGAGGGCCAAAATCCGTCACCTTTGCCTAACCATCCTCTTGACCGTAGTAGAATCTAACAGTATATCGAAAGACAAGCTTCCACGACTCTGCTAAGTAGACCGTCAGTCACACCTTGATTGATCGGGACAAGGGTCCATACCTAAGTAAAAGGGAAGTGACGATGTTACCGTTCTTCTAAGCAGAAGGCATCGCGCTGAAATATTTGAAAAGACGATTTTATATCTTCAAAATTTTAGTGGCCGTCCTCAAGTTACGTCCTCAACGAGGCTGAACTTCCCATGGTACCCCGATATATGAATAATAGGTAAGATATATTGATGCCCCTTCCAACTGAAGAAGACAAGATAGAAAGGAAGATATTATATCATCACCTTTATTACTATTAGTTACATACTCTGTAAAGTTATGGAACATTTTCAATTATTCATACTCTAACTGAAAAATGTTACGACAAAAAATAATGTTATGTGTTCCGTGCAGTAAAGGAGTGGTCTATATTTGAACATAGACTTCACTTACAAGGAGAAGTGTTCTCAACATAGTTGTCTATCTCCCTAGGATCTAGCCAATCCAAGGGTGTTAGTGGGTGGATCCTAAAGACAACCACCATGGTTTGATTCATACCTCAGGGGAAAGGATGTCGATCATACCCTTGGCAAAGGAACAATCCTCTGTGACACAAAGTGCATTACAAAGATATGACCATGTCTCGTCGGGTCCAAGCCCCTCTATGGAGTAAGCATACAAAAAACACATTTATGCATTGAATGCTAAATACATTATACAAATACATGCTTATACATCGATTGTTAATTACGACAAACAAATGCTCACTGATTCAGTGATTTCTAACTACAACAAACAAAAACACACTGAATAATTAGATGCTCATCACAATGAATAAACACATTAACCAAATATGGTATCAAACAACATTTAAAGGGAACATCAAGTATTTTGATGCTACAAGGCACTTATTTTCCTTCTGAAAGCAAGTCATAAGGGTTCTCACATCCCAAGCAGGCAACACTTTGTAGTTTCCTTGACGCATACTCGAGGCTCACTGATGCACGCCGGTATCGACCCTAAAGAAAAATACTTCACATTGTATGGATGACTAGAAAACCCTGACGTTGGGACAACCTGCAAACAACCAGAAGTGCAACACAACAACATTATAGTGAAGACAAACACATGACTCAAAATTGAATAACATACAACCCATTGAGGTAAAAATATTTTACTATATAAATATTGTCATCATCTAAGGTACAATGGCCTGGAAAACATTAAGGAAAAAGAAAAAAATAATAAAAATAAAAAGAAGAAGCAGTCAATCATCAACGTCCCAGGGCCGAAGTATCTAATCCGCCCTCTAAAGTCCCTACGATAGCAGCCTTAGAGGGGTCAAACCCTTCAACAAAAATAGAAGACTTGAGGAACAACCCCCTTCGTCTGTTCCACGATGTGGTCACGAACCTCATACATAACTTGCATTGTCTGTTGAAGGGAATCATGGGATGTTGTCTTTAAACCGACAACCTCACTCTCAGGGGCTGCCAAAGTTGTGGCATGAGCCTCGACCTCCCGTCGAAGAGTTTCTTGATCGTCCTCCATGTTGCGGGTCATCTTAGTAACAATGCCAGAAGCTTACTGCCATTTCTTTTTCTCTACCTTGAGAGCAGTATCTAACTCAGTTATCCGAGAAGGCAGAGTAGAAGGAGAACTATTGATTTTCTTTTCTTCTTGTAGAGAGTCAGTTTGCTTTGCCATATCCTTAAGATCGAACACCTCCTTCTTCAAAGCAAAACACTTATTTTCCATAACTTCACATTTAACCTTCCAAGTGTCTCTCTCCTAGGAGGGATTGCCAATAGCCAAGACATCTCCCCTTCCAGCACCCACCAAGGAAAACAAAGAACATGCTCAATACATGTTGTAGGTGATCTCATAGAGGTAGTTCATCTTCTCCGCCTCCGAGAGGTTTTTGATGATGGAAAGATCCTCGCTGATATAACAAACACAACTTCTTTAGGAATGAGAGAAAGTCGAGATGGAAAGATGTCAGACATCCACATGAAATGAGTTATCTCCCTCGATGAAACATCCCCAGTCAGGTGGGTCCATTTGGGAGAGACCACTTCTAAGGGGAGTGTTGCTCTGCATCTCGACCCCTATTTGTTGAAATTGGTGACAGAGGTATTTATTCCATAGTCAACACAATCACAACATATGCAATCATGAGAAATGGGAGGGAGATAAGAATCAAGAGACACCCTCATTCTCGCAGCAAAAGAATTATCACTTTCAGAATCACTCGCTAGGTTAATAGTATTATCACCCATCCTGACTAGAAAACACAAAATGTGGAAGATAAAGATGAATTGAGGAGGGTACCTGGTTATGTGAGATGGATGAAGAAGAGTGAATGAAGAAATGCAGAGATTCTGATCAAGGAACGACAATCATTTTGAGTAATTCTCTCAGGAAGGAAGAGATGAAGGTGTTTAATAATGAAGTATATGTGAATCTATTTGACTACCAAGGATTGCGAGAATACTTTTAGCACTCAACTTATTCTATTTATAAGCAAAGATGGTTGAACAGTCCAGATTTTCGATGGGAAGAAGGATGAAATGAAGGAATGAATTTCTCCTTGGGAATATACGCAAATTCGAGTGCACTCAAGTGCACTGTAAGTTGTACCATGTCCTAACTTTTCACATCAACATTCATGTCAAGAGAAATTAGTGAAACATTTAAATGATGTAAATGCATTTAATGCGCTTGTTCTCCACTACTTTTTCTGGGCACTGAAAGATCTGAGGAAATGTCCATGTATGTGTTCTAAAATGACAAGAAAGTGTGAAACTAGGTAAATGATAATAAATGAATTATAAATATTCCCACATAAAAGTGCTACTCACATTGAAAGCCTTTATGAAGAGTTAAAATCATTAACTCAACAAAAGAGCTAAAAAGGACAAAGTGTCACATGAACATGTCTTGTGGTCCCAAGCCTTATACTACTTGTCTCCCCCATACACCCCCTCGCTGATGTCACCACTAGAGACACTTGCTTTGGCCCCGGGACAAGTTCTGATGGCGTGGGTGTAAGACCCAAATTTTGACCCTAAGATCCCTCACGCTACCTCATCATATGCATTAGCATTGGGATAATACCTTGGCATCCTCTTTACCCCTCTTTCATTGGATTTATTTTAGGAGAGATCACCAAGCACCATGTGATTGTATCATACTTTTTATTTTATCATACACTAACTAAAATACCAAAAATATGTCTTTGCATGTGTCTAACTCTTTTGTAGGTAGGGCATGATCACCATTGATATATCAAGTTCACATCTATGGTTTAAGACCCTCATTGCTAAGAAGATCTCAACCAAGGAATGATCCACAATGGATCTAAGAATCATATATAAGTCCCCATGATCTTTACATGTTACTGTGATCAAGATTTCTTCAAGAGTTTGGAATTGGTTTGCATAGGAAACCCTAGTTCATCTGGGTATCTTGAGTATCTTCTTCAATAAGCTTCTTCACCAATTGATTAAATACTTAAAAGGACACTTCAAATTTCATCATCTTATGCATATATGATATCCCATGAGCGTAAAAAGTCAAGAGAATTTCAAGTTAGCAAGTTGATTGATGGTAGTTGGCCAGATGAATTCATCTGATTAAAACTGGGTCTCCCTAGACCCTATCTCCTACAATTTTCATCATATGAAAATTATTCTAAGAGAAAAGATACTCTAAATAACATTACAAGAAACTTTCATGTTGAGGTCTAGAGCTAATTGTGCTTGGAAAGTCATTGTTTATGTTGAAACATTATAGGTCATTTTGTCTAAATCCTAATTTGAAAGTCAACTTCCCAAGGCCATAACTTGCTAAATTTTTATGAGATGAAAGATTTCCAAGTTTCACAATCCAATTCAAGGTGTCTAATTAAACTTTGATGTTTGGATGAGAGCTAAATCAACTTTTATGATCATGTGATATGAGGATACATTATAAGTCATTTTGGACCAACACCATTGAACAAGTGATTTTCCTCAATTTCAAAAATGCATAACTCATACATCCCAAATCCAAATGATGTCAAATTGGTGACCATTTTGAAATTTTATGAAAGGGATACAACTTTAAGGAAGACACCTTTCTCATTTGGAGCTCACATAAAAAGTTAGCCAAGGTGGAATAATTGAGCATATGGCTTGACACTTAGAAAATATTTTGACATGTTGAAATTTCCAAACTTCCACCTCAAAATTCACCATGATACAAGTTCCAAATGGAAAAATATTCAAAATAAGAGTTGTTCCTTTTGATCCAACCTTTCCAAAGAGTCCAAATTCATTCATTTTGGACAAAGTTTGAGGGGTCTGCGCATAGCTTGAACAGGGCTATATCAGTTGGCAAGAATCATGCTTCAAACATCCAAACATCTTTTCCTTGCATTGCAATCTTCATTCAGACTTCATTTGATTTGATTTTGGATCTAATTGAGATGCTTCATGGGCCTGTACATGCCCATGCACGCGTGCCATTCACATTGCCAAATTTGGAAGCAATTTCAAGTGTGCAAATAACACTTACATTTTGCTATAAATAGAGGTCCATTGCTTCAATTTCAAGGACCTTGCGCGCCAACTTTGCCTCCAACCATTGAAACCCTCATAATTCAAAGGAAAACCAGATAAATTTCACTTGAAATTTAAGTTTGAATCTCACCTTTTGGAGATTCAAAAACTCCAGGATCCAAAGCTTTGCACCATTACCAATCTACTTCTGCAAGTTCCATAAGCAAGATCAAGCACGATTTGAAGCAAGAGAGATCCAGTTTTGCACAGCATTGAAGGTATTTTTCCATATTTTTCTTCTCTTCGATTCTCTCTCAATTCTCATCAATCCTCTTGGATCTTTGGTTGTCTGATGTCCTACAAATGTAGGGAAGAAGATTGAGTTGCTTTGAGGTCAAATCGAAGCAACTCATTTCATACACCTCAAAATTCAACTTCGTGTATCTCTTAATATACTTGGAGTTAGGTTAAATTGAGGTGATATTCGTGATCTACGCCATTTTTTCTTTAAGATCATGTACTCTTTTTTCATTTATGTGATGGTGATGAGAGAACCAGTCCGGCCAGGGTCATTGGAGAAGATGACCGACACTTGGCTCCAGCGATGCGCTGAATGTGTTCTGAGCCGTTGGATTGATTCAAAATGTTTTAATCATGAATGTTGCTTGTGATGACCAGTTGTGTAGCACGCTGACTCAAGCGTATCATGGAACGCGCATTTTCCACCACTTGATCTGCCACCTCAATTAATGAGGGAGATCAAGTGGTCCACGTTTTTCTGATTTATTTGATTTTCATTTTATTCCTTTTATTTTTATTAATTCATATTAAATTTAATATTGATTGAAAAAATATGAGAGTTTCACCAATTTTTTTAAATAAAATCCTCTTTCATTTTCTGAATTAAAATTATTTTTTGGATCATTATTATTTTTATGATTTAATTGATTTTGTGAAATCTTTTAATTGTTTAAAAATACTTTTAAGTTTCCAAAAATTCTGAAAAATTTTCTCCAAGGTCCTTTGACCTTGTTTGACCTACGATAAGTCTCATGGCCATTTATTTGGTATTTTGATGAGGTTTTAGGAAATTGACCAATCATATTTAATTTAATGCATTATTTTTACTATTTTTAATTGATTAAATGCCAAATAAATTGTGTAGAGCCATTTTAGTTGACTTTGTGAGTTTGACTTGTGTTGTTGGGCCTTGGTCAAGGCTGATTTGACTTTGTTAGGTTAAGGTCATTAGATTTAGGGGATTGATGGAATGTACATTCCATCTCCCAAAATGAATGAATGATCTTAACTTGGTAAAAGTACTCCTTTGTCCAATTTGTATTTGATCCATTCCCCCCTCCCTCTTCATCTCATTCCCATTCTTTATGCATTCATGTCATGGACCTATAATGTCTCTATATCCTAAGGCTAGTTGATTGCAAAATCAACATAAGTATGGATGAGATTTTCCATTTTGCATATTCTTTTTGTGTGTGGTATGTTTCATGAGCATAGTTCATCATACTATGTCTCTAACATGCATTAACACCAAAATTATATTGCCCGACCTTAAATAGTTGCGACTTCTACATAATTCCAATTATGATTGCTTAACATAGCACTAAATTTTGACACAAAAGGGCATAACATTCTAGTTAGTGAGATTGTAAGTCTCCCCTCTTTCATGGTATTGTGTGGAAACTTGGCCTTTTTTCCTTCATTTGGAAGATGTCTTGGTTCAAGGATCCATGCTTGTGATAAGTGGGTTGAGTGTTCTCCAAAGAATGACTTAAACAAAACAAAAGCAATACTAACTTCTAACTCACTAACAACTAACATTAAATTACAAGTCATTTAATTTCAATGCACTTTAATTTTTAAGCCCTATTTATTTGCCATTATTCATACCATTCAAATTATTTTATGTTAATGTCATTTTCACTTTGTCCACTTGGACCATATTTTGTGATATGTTGTGATTGTGTATATTATGATTGTTTGTGTGGTCTTTTTACCTTAATGTACATAATAAGAACAAGAACCCTAAGAAATATCTTGTGTGGACTATTGGTTTGATCTGAGACAATTGGACTTAGAATTTAGGCAACACTCCCTTTGCAAAGGACTTGGCCAATACCAACTTTCATGAGACCAAGTGTTTGTGAGTTGAAACTTCATCTGATACATCATTGAAGATCAATTTGAGTTCATCTGCAACATGATCATTATGAAGCTGTTATTTTGAACCTGTGACTTATGACATCCTTTGAAGTCATCTGTTACATGGGCAAAACTTGAAGAAGATCATGGAGTTGTTAAGCTTGGATGTGGCTATCTTTATTTGATGTCTTGCTCTTCAACTTGTTGTTTGTGTATTGTTTTTTGTATGATTCTAAAAGTCCAAGGGAAATTTGGGTTTTTATATGACATTCTTGTTTATTGGATTGCAACCCATTGGTCAGATTTTTTCAACTCTCAACTTTTAAATGTGTGCTTAGGATTAGTCTCTTCATCTTCTCCCTGTTTCTTTAATTTCATAATCTCCCCCTCCTTTTAAAATCTTCTTTGCTTGGGCTTGTTTTTTCCTAAACTTTGACCATTTTGCAAACTAGAAACTTTGGCCTTATGCCGTTGCATTTTTCTTAATCAAACTTTGTAAATGAACTTAACCATACTTGACTTAAAATTTCAAAAGCCAAAAAGAACTAACACTCATTCAAACCATTTCTAGAACCTTGTGCCTTTCAAACTTAAGTTTTTGTTAAAAGCAATGCATCCACTTTAAATTTTTTACCATGAACTATGAGGTTTTGATCCCTCATATTTATGTTGGTACGTAGGCACAAGTCCGAAGGTCTTGTCAAACACAAAAAATATAATTAATAAATTCTTTTCTCATCCCCCCATTATATTTATTGCAAACATCATTTTGTACAAAAACACATATGCACAAAAAAAAGAGATCCCTAGGAGTACCTAGTTCACTTTGGGTGCTAACACCTTCCCTCTATGTAACCAACCCCCTTACCTGTAATCTCTGGTATTTTATTAGTTTTGATTTGAAAACTTCTTATCTTTTGGGTTTTGTTCGTACTTTTCCCTTTTCCCTGGGAAATAATAAAAGCACGGTGGCGACTCTTATTTTATTGACGTCTAACTTATCCATAGCTTGATGATCATGAATTTACCGCTAGAGAAATTAAGTGGCGACTCTGTCGGGGAGTAGTCTCCAGTGGGTTTAGCCTACTTGTTTATGTGTATATAATTTTATATTTGATGTTTGTATATTTGTTTGTATGATATAATATGCTTGTTGTGCTTGGTGATCTCTGAGTGGTGAGATAAGTTCTAACCCGAACTTTAGTGCAACTAAGATAGGAGGATGGTATAATCATGTTCGAATTGTGTGGAGGAGTCCTTAACAAGTTGGATTGAGACCCATCTACTCAGTGGAGACCCTTTTGGATTTAGGAATGTCACACAAGTATTTGTGGTTAGGCATTACTATCTCTGATTTGGGGTCCGAGAAGTTGAGGACCGTAGAACATTTAACCCCTCTTGGCCTATTTTAGGACGTAGTGCGGATACTGTTCAAGTGTAGACTTGACAACAGTTGTTACGCGATACTACACTAAGACGAGTTTCTCTTGAGAATATTATGGGTTGATGAGTCAGTCATCCTAACCTGTAATATCCGATAGATGGAATTAAGACTCTGGGAACTTTTTAGAACATGATTTACAGGTTTTTATCCTTAGTTCACTCCTTTGGGATGGTTCTTACCCAGACTCTATGCTCGTGACTCACAACAAACCCTTGATTCTTGGTTGACCCAATCAAGTCTTGTCAATATCAATGGAACTTGGGTGTTGATAAGGTGAAAACCGTAATCCACCAAAATGGATGATTGATCTTGACAATGACTTGATTCATCCCTTGACCTTTGTTTGTTTGTCTTGTGTGTGATCCATTATTTGTGATTGTTGCATTCATGCATTTATACGCATTATAACATTCATCACACAAAAATTTCAAGGAACTGAGGTGTTATTTGCAAATATTTTCAGACCATGGATTGTGGAAGAAGGAACACTAAGAAATATAGTTTCAGACATCCCGACTTGAAAGAGTTAAGGAAGCTAGCATCTTTTGTATTAGATCCCTTGGACTTCAAACAACTCCATGGGAAGCTTATGTCTATCTTATCTGCTGATGTAGTTGAAGGACTTCTGAGTGTGTTGGTTCAGTTCTATAACCCTCTCTACTGTTGCTTCACTTTCCCATATTATCAACTTGTGCCTATGTTGGAGGAGTATGCCCATCTCTTGGGAATACCTGTTTCTAACAAAGTGCTCTTTAGTGGATTGGAAGAGATTCCCAGATCTCATCTTATTGCTGAAGCTCTTCACTTGAAGAAGTATGAGATAGAGGCTCATTGGGTGAAGAAAGGAGGATTGTTTGGGTTGAATTCTGAATTCCTCATCAAGGATGCTACTGCCTTTGCTCAAGCCGGTAGTATGGACGCTTTTAAAGCTATCTTTATTTTGCTCATCTATGGATTAGCTTTGTTCCCTAACATCGACAATTTTGTTGATGTTAACGCCATTAGGATTTTCTTGATTGGGAATCCTTTGCCTACTTTATTGGGAGATATGTACTTCTCTTTGCTTCTAAGGAATTCTAAGGGTGGTGGAACAATTGTCTGTTGTATTCCTCTTCTGTACAATTGGTTTATTTCGCACTTGCCTCAGACACCTGCTTTTGTGGAGAACAAACAATGTCTACGGTGGTCTCAGAGACTTATGTCTCTCACTAATGATGATATAGTTTGGTATAATCCTTCATTAAGTAGTTTGGAGATTATTGATTGTTATGGTGAATTCTCTAATGTGCCTCTCATTGGTACACAAGGAGGAATTAACTACAACACTGCTTTGGCTCGTCATCAACTTGGGTTCCCCTTGAGAGACAAACTTAATAACACTTTGTTAGAAGGTTTTTTATATCAAGAGGGTAAAGATCCCCAACATTTAAAACAGAAGATTGTACAGGCTTGGCATAATGTTCATAGGAAAGGAAGATCCGAACTTGGTCCGCGCAATTGTGTAGCTTTGGAAGCTTACACTCTTTGGGTGAAGAAGAGAGATTTGGAGTTGAAGATGCCTTATACTTGTGAGAAACCTATGTCTATGGTTGTGGTTGAGCCATTAACTCTCCCTAACCAAGATGTAGAGGAGTTGGAAGACGCACTCACCAAGATGAAGCAAAAGAAGAATATGTGGGAAGAGCGTTTCCATGCTTTAAGCAGAAAGCATGAGGAGTTGCAACTCGAGTCTAAGGACAAAGATGCACTTATTGAGCTACTAGAAGACCGAGTGACAGATAGACAGAGAGAGCCTGAGGTTTCATATTCCTCTAGTATGCCTCAACCTTCCGTCGCTTGGAAGAAGATTGTCGATCAGCTTGTCCTCGAGAAGACTCAGATGAAGGCTTCTTTTGAGACCGAGATCCGACGCATTCGAAGTAAGTACGCTCCTGCCATCAGATCTTCTGATATTGTTGTTAGGGATCCTTAGGATGACTAGTCTCCTTTTCTCTTGTATTTTGTGTTTTTGGTTTCTGAAATTGTACTCAGTGTAATCCTTCCAATTATATAAATAAAAGAGATATTTTATGGTCATATCAAATTGTTGCAATTATTGTTATATATATATATATATATATATATATATATATATATATATATATATATATATATATATATATATATATATATATATATATATATATATATATATATATATATATATATATATATATAATATATATATATATATATATATATATATATATATGCAAATAATATAGTAAGTTCCTTGAAAACAAAAATAAACAAGCATTGCATTTCATGCATCATTTGCATACAAGTTTCTCTTTCGTCAGATGTCTTATTGGTATTTCTTCTGTGCTTCAGCCAAGATGACTCATCGATACAATACCCGCGCCAATCATCTGAAGATTATGGAGCATCTTGAACAAGAGAACAAAGACCTGAAAGATGAGATTGCCCGTCTGACTGCCATGATGGAGTCAGTCCTAGCTGCTCAGAGCCAGTCTTCTCCAACACCCGCAATCCTCCTCCTCAGAGGACTGTCATTTCCGAGGTGGCTACCTCTACCATTCCTGCAACTGCTGCTCATTTTGCACCCAACGTGCCTGCCGGATTCCCGTGGGGAATACCATCGAACTTTGCGCCTACCTTTGCTTCCATGTCGGCATCTAGTCCGATCATGTTTGTGCTACCACCCGTTGTGCATACTCAACCCCGTGTAGAAGGCACCATCTATCATTCTGAACCGTCTGAGGGCCCTGATGTGTATTAAAATATGGATGAGATGAAGGACCAATTCCTTGAGATGCGTAAGGAGTTGAAAACTTTGAGGGGTAAGGACTTGTTTGGGAAGAGTGCTGCGGAACTGTGTTTGGTTCCAAATGTGAAGATTCCGATGAAATTCAAAGTGCCTGACTTTGAGAAATACAAAGGGAATACCTGTCCACTCAGTCATTTGGTGATGTACGCCCGAAAGATGTCTACTCAAACAGATAATGATCAGCTTTTGATCAATTATTTTCTAGATAGTTTGACCGGTGCCGCTCTGAGGTGGTACATGGGCTTGGATAGTGCGAGCATCCGCATGTTCAACAATTTGGGCGAGGCATTTGTGAAGCAGTATAAGTATAATGTTGATATGGCTCCAGACAGAGATCAGTTGAGGTCGTTGTCTCAAAAAGATAAGGAGACATTCAAGGAGTATGCTCAGCGATGGAGAGAGCTTGCTGCTCATATTACCCCTCATTTGGAAGAAAAGGAGATGACTAAGATTTTCCTTAAGACCCTGAGCTCATTTTACTATGAGCGGATGATTGCCAGTGCCCCCAGTGACTTTACCGAAATGGTAAACATGGGGATGAGGCTCGAAGAAGGTGTCAGAGAAGGACGGTTGTCTAAAGAGGAGGTGTCGTCCAGCAAGAGGTATGGTAATAGTTTCAGCAAGAAGAAGGAAAGTGAAGCCAATGCAGTGGCCGTTGGGAGGCAGAAGAGGGCTCATGTAAGAAGAAATCAACCACCCCATCAACATCATCATCAAGTCTCATCAGTAATTCCGGTATTTTCAGCAAACCAGTCAACACCAATTCATCAACAGCAACGTCAACAACAACAACCACAACAGCGAACAAACACCTACAACAACAACAATACCAACAATCATCAACAACAAAATTTTGAGAGGAAGAAGTTCTCTTTTGACCCAATTCCGTTAACATATGCAAAATTATATCCCTCTCTGGTTCTCAAGAACCTGTTACAACCAAGAAATCCTCCGCAAATTCCCGAACCACTTCCATGGTGGTACAAACCAGAACTCCATTGTGCTTTTCATCAAGGAGCCCCTGGCCACGATATAGAGAACTGCTACCCTCTCAAGTATGAAGTTCAGAAGCTGGTAAAGAATGGAATGGTGTCCTTTGAGGACGGAGCGCCGAACGTCAAAGCTAATCTATTTCCCGCCCATGGGAATTCATCTGTTAATATGGTGGACGGTTGTCAAGGGGAGTTCAAGGTATTCGATGTACGTTTTGTAAGAAGGTCCTTGGTGACGATGCACAAGGATATTTGCTTGGTGAGCGATTGTGAGCATGACCATGATGGTTGTGCTATTTGCAGTGTCAATCCTAGAGGTTGTATGGTTGTGAAGAGGGACATCCTGCGGTTGATGGATGAAAGTTTGATTCAGATTGTTCAATTCCGTCATATAGATGACGATGTCAATGTAATAGTACCAGTTTTCAAAACTCCTGAGAGAGTGGTGATTCAATATGATAGCAACAACAGTAACATCGTTAGCAACAGATTGGTATCGCCGTTGGTTATACGGTTAGCGGGCCCAATCCCGTATGCATCCGATAAAGTTGTTCCGTATTAGTATAATGCAACCATGTTGGAGAATGATCAAGAGGTTCCGTTACCTACAACCAGTTCTGTTGTAAGCATTGCTGATGTTACTAAGGTGACCTGCAATGGTCGTGTGTTTGGGCCAGTGTTCCCAAAGAATATAGAAGATTCGACTGTCAATAAGAAGGTGGATGTGCCTGTAGTAGAATCTGTTAGTGCTCCAAGGTGTCAGTCTGGTGAATCCAGCGACTTGAAGTCTAATGACGATGATGAAGTGCTCAGGCTAATTAAGAAAAGTGAAGTCAATGTAGTGGAGAAATTGCTCCAAATCCCCTCGAAGATTTCAGTACTGTCTCTGTTGATGAATTCAGAAGTGCACAGAGAAGCACTATAGAAAGTTCTTGAACAAGCATATATGGAACATGATGTTACGGTGGATCAATTCGATCATATTGTGGCTAACATCACTTCCTGGAACAACCTCAACTTTTGTGATGAAGAACTCCCTGAAGAGGGTGGGAATCATAATTTGGCTTTGCACATTTCAATGAAATGTAAGGAGGATGCTTTGTCGAATGTGTTGGTCGAAACTGGTTCCTCATTGAATGTATTGCCAAAGTAGACTCTTTCCAAGTTGTCATACCAAGGAGCGCCTATAAGATATATTGGCGTGATCCTCAAATCTTTCGACGGTTCTCGCAAGACTGTGATTGGAGAGGTGAACCTTCTGGTGAAGATAGGTCTGAGTGACTTCAAATTACTTTTCAAGTAATGGATATCCACCCGGCCTACAGTTGTCTATTGGGAAGGCCATGGATCTATGAGGCAGGAGCTGTTACATCCATATTGCACCAGAAGCTCAAGTTTGTCAAGAATGGGAAGCTAGTTATTGTTGGCGGGGAGAAGGCGTTTTTGGTCAGCCACCTGTCATCTTTCTCTTATGTTGAAGCTGAGGATGAGGTTGGAACTCCGTTCCAAGCCTTACCTTTTGCTGTTGAAAAGAGAGTTGGGGCACCCATGTCCTCCTTCAAAGATGCAAGGAAGGTTGTTGAAGATGGTCAGTCTGATCAGTGGGGACGAATGGTAAAGGTCTCCGACAACAAGAGTAGAGCCAGGTTCGGTTTCCAACAAGGTTCGTCAGCAGTCAGATCTGGAGATGTACAACTCAACTTCCGTAGTGGAGGGTTCATTCATGGTAATGAACAACACTTAGCTGCCGTGCTAGAGGATGATGAAGATGAAGACTGCACCAATTTTGTGACACATGGAAAGGCTTGCAACAATTGGACCACTGTTGATATTCCTGTTATTATGCATCAATCTAAGTAATTGCTTTTATTTGTTTTTGAAAATCCTTCTCCTATGCCTAAGGGAGAAGTGAACATTGTTGGGAATTTTCAATTAGATCATCAATAAAATATAATTCTATTCATCCACATCTATGATGTTTTGTTTTTACTTTTTGCTTTATTCTGAAAACGGTAATCACAAAAAACATAAATAAATAATATAATTATCCATCTGCATAATATTTGGTCACAAATTCACTTCTCTAAAATCAAAATATCAAATCATTATGCAGGTTAGCTTCTAACGCCATTGAATACAATGATCATTCTCCTTCTCCAAATTTTGAATTCCATGTGTTTGAAGCTGAGGAGGAAAGTGATGAATTGTCTCGTCTTCTTGAGCATGAAGGAAAAGCCATTTAGCCGTTCGAAGAGAAGATTAAGCTAGTCAACTTAGAATCCGAGGATGACGTGAAAGAGGTCAAGATTGGATCTCGATTGTGACCTGAAGTTAAGAAGGGGTTGGTTGATCTTCTCCGAGAGTATTCAGATGTGTTTGCTTGGTCCTATCAAGACATGCCTGGGTTGGATTCTGAGATTGTGGAGCATAAATTGCCATTGAAGCCAGAATGCCTACCAGTCAAGCAGAAGTTGAGGAGGACTCATCCTGATATGGAAGTGAAAATCAAAGAAGAAGTGCAAAAGCAGATTGATGTTGGTTTCCATGTTATTGCTGAGTATCCGCAATGGGTGGCCAATATTGTGCCCGTTCCGAAGAAAGATGGAAAAGTCTGTATGTGCGTTGATTACAAAGATTTGAATAAAGCCATTCCGAAAGATGATTTCCCTCTGCCACACATTGATATGATGGTAGACAATACAACTAAATTCAAAGTCTTTTCATTTATGGATGGATTTTCCGGATATAATCAGATCAAGATGACACCCGAAGATATGGAGAAGACCACATTCATTACACCTTGGGGAAAATTCTGTTATAGAGTGATGCCTTTCGGTTTGAAGAATGCTGGTGCAACCTACCAGAGAGCAATGACTACTCTTTTTCATGATATGATACTGTAAGACCCCAAATTTGACCCTAAGATCCCCCATGGCATCATAACATTGCATTTGCATTACCTCAAGGATCTTTAGCATCTTGGTTCTCTTTGCCTTTGGGTGGGACTCCTTGTGATTGGTTTGAGATCACCAAGCATGCTTGAATTATACATCATTGTTTCTCTTACTTTTGTTTACTAACCAAAAGCACAAAAATGTGTCACTAACATCTTTTTTTTGAAGCTTGAGTATCATCCAAGACACTTTGTGGGTTCTATTTAGATGATCATTCAACACAAGGGAATGACTTGAGATACTTCCAACAGGTTCAAATGGGGTCTATTCGTCAGTCAAAACGTTAATCTTGAAGGAGCAAAAGTTTGTTCATGAGTTGTCATGCTCGCTAGGCGAGCAGAATGGGTCGCCTAGCGAGTCCCAAGAAAAGCCACTAGAATCACCTACGCCCAGAGGAATTTCTTGAACTGTCATGCTCGCTAGGCGAAGCCCACGTGTTTAAAAAAAAAGAAAAAAAAGAAAAAAGAAAATAAATAAATAAATAAATAAATAAATAAATAAATAACTAAATAAATAAATAAATAAAACAGAAATTTTTTGGACTTGGGCCTCTCTCATTTGAGCCCACAGGTCCACAAAAATCAGGTTATAAATTCAGAGTTTCAGTGAAACAAAAGAATTCTATTCTTATTACCCTGGCAGGGAAAAAGATAGTGAGAGAAGAGCTAACAGAGTTCAGAGCAACCTCCAGAGACTGAAGGGAACTCATCGGCAAAGAACCAATTCCCTCTCATATAAACCCTCAGATTGCTTTGGAAACCCAACAGGGCAATTCAATTCCATTCGATCTCTCCAGTCAGGTTTGCCTTATTCCCATTACTTTATGCTTTTAATTTGAATACTCTGAATGTATGAGGTATTATGGGTGAATTTGATACCCTTTTGATGCATGTGTTTGACAAGAGGTTTAGGCCTCCTACCCTTGGTTTCTTTTTGTGAGCTTTTTGTGAATTTTAATGGCATGATTCATGTGGTTACATTTTGATTTGGGGGCAACTCTTGATTACCCTATCTTGTTTCTCTAACCTGTTTGTTGAGTTTTATTTTGTGAGGGCTCATATGACTCTTGCAGAGATGGCTTGCCTGGTGTTCCACTTTATTTGTGGGATACCACCTGGAGGTTTATTCCGATTACCTGTACTGACTCACTTTCTTTGATGGTGCTAGCTTGAGAGATCTCTGGGTTTCTTATTCCTTTAATTGCTGTTACTTCGGATCTTTATCCGTACGGTAGATCTCTCGATCCCTTTACTTTTCCCGCATGTTACCGATTTCTTAGGTTTCGTATAGCCTCTCGTGGCATGTCATTTAAGATAGCGCGGTTCCTTCATCTAGGACTGCCTTTTTGCATGAGCATACCTAAACACCCCAAACTCATTGATTTTTCTTCTCCTAAAAACACGTTATCTCCTTCTACTACAGGCGAGTAAGTCTCCAAAGGTCGAGCATCCGGTAGATTGCGTAGTAACGTCGTTCACCCCAAAACACAACCCTTACCCCATAGGTGGTCGAACTACGTTTTGCTCTGATTTTCATCCCAGATGAGATACGTAGGCATGAGACGCGATGTCTTAGCGAGCACACTCCTCTTTAACCCATAGGTAGCCGAGCTACGAAGACTCTGATTCTCAGATTCAGATGAGATACGTATGCAGTGGATGCGACGTCCGTGCGAGTCATTTTCTTTTGACCCTTCTTTTAGTAAGTAGTACATTAGATAAACATACACGCTTTTCTCATCCCTTCAATCATATTTGCACAAATAAATTTTCACAAAAAAAAACAACAACCTTTGCAACAAATGTGAAAAGGGCTCCCTAGGAGTACCTAGGATGTTTTGGGTGCCTAATATCTTCCCATTGCATAACCAACCCTCTTACCCAGATCTCTGACATTTTTACTAGTTTTTGATTCGATAAAACTTTTAGGTTTTTGTTCGCTTTCTAACCATTCCTTTGGATAAATAGAAGTGCGGTGGCGACTCGACTTGTATGGTTTACCTTAGATTTAGTCAATATCTCTAATGGTAACGAATACCCCGCTACAGATACATAAAGAGATTGAGGTTTATGTTGATGATATGATTGCTAAATCTATTGATGAAGAAGAACATGTTGAGAATTTGTTGAAGCTATTCCAGCGTTTGAGGAAGTACAAACTCCGCTTGAATCCCAATAAGTGTACTTTTGGTGTTCGTTATGGTAAGTTGTTAGGCTTTATTGTCAGCGAGAAGGGTATTGAAGTTGATCCCACCAAGGTCAAAGCAATACAAGAGATGCTTGCACCAAAAACTCAGAAGCAAGTTAGAGGTTTTCTCGGCCGCTTGAATTATATCTCAAGATTCATTTCACACATGTCTGCCACATGTGCGCCTATATTCAAGCTTCTTCGGAAAGATCAATCTTGTGATTGGACCGAGGATTTCCATAAAGCTTTTATTAGTATAAAAGAATATCTGCTTGAGCCTCTAATTCTGTCTCCACCTGTTGAAGGAAGACCATTGATTATGTATTTGACTGTGCTTGAAGAGAGTATGAGTTGTGTTCTAGGTCAGCAAGATGAGACTGGTGTAGCACCTCAAATTTGCACCTATCATTGTACATACCATCTCATATTAGGTCATAGCATATCATGATCCATTGCATAGCATTTGCATGGTCCCCAGTTGCCTCAAGAGCAAGCAAGCAAGAATTAGGTCAAACTGATCAGGAGATCAGTCAACCAAACAAACAAGGGTGTTTCTCAAGGAGTAAAGGCCCTAGGTTTTGTCCAACAAGTTCACATGACTTGGAGGTCTATTTGAAGTGTTCAAGTCAAGGGTTGAAGGCTCAGAAGCCATCAGTTCATGCACAGTCAGGCAAAAAACCCTAGACAGTCAACAGTCAGTCAAAGAAGTGGATGGTGGCCATTCTTGTGGAATTTGGGCACCATGATCATTAATCAAGAGTTCATACAACTTGGGACATCATTTGAAGTCAAGGTCTCAAGGAATTAGGGTTTGGAATTCATCAGAAGTGCACAGTCAGGCAAAAAACCTAGGAAAGTCAAAGTTGGTCAACTGTGGTTGATTTTGTGGATTTGATGGATGGAAATGGTTTGAGAGAGCTTATTCATGTCCTAATAGGCCTTATGTGTCATGGCAATCAACATCATTGAAGAATTTGAAGCTAATCAGAAAATTTCCCAAAATAGAAACTGGACCTGTAATTTCAACTGCCAAAAATGGAAACTTCTTGATCCTCAACTTGCATCATGATACAAGCTTCAAATGAATTTTTGCCCAACATGAAAGTTGAAGATCTTGTTCTCCCATTTTCAAAAAGTCCAAGAACTCTCAAATCCCATGTATGGTTGTCAAGATATGATCAATTCAATTTCAAAAATTTGTGAACTTCAAAGGGCCATATCTCTCAAACCATAAGGCCAAATTTGGTGGGGTTTTTTCCTACAAACCACATTTTTCCTCCTCTTTCCAAAAATGTAAACATCATGTACCAAAACCTTGCCAATCAAAAGGGCATTTTTTGACTTATTCAATTTAAATTCAAGTTTGACTCAAGTTTGACTTTTTGATTTAAACATCTTTGGCACAATTGGCCAATTGGGATTCATTTTAAATGGTATTTGCAACATGCTACAAGCCTAATTCATGCTCATGCCATCATCATACCACCATTTTGGACCAAGGTGCAAACTTGGCAATTTTTGCAAATGGTTTGAAATAAACAAATCCTTGTTAGCAATTCATGAACCAACATAAAACAGCAATTGTCAAGGTCACTAGCAGCCTGTTTGAGGCCCATTTCGTGGCAGCACTACACCTCCACTATCCACTTGTGCAAAACTTAGCAATATGCAAATCATTTCATTAAGGCTAATCCAACTTAGCATTTCTTAAACCAATGCTAAACAGTCACATATAAGGACATTTTCTGAGTTCCCAACCCTAAGAATCACAGCAGCCACGACCAAAAACCTCTCACTCTCTCATTTTGCATTTTGGCTTGATTGAAATTTTCTGCTCAAAGCCTCAAAGACCACGAGCACTCTTGCTTCTTCCATGCTCTAGACATCTTTTTGAGTCATTTTCAAGCAACAAACCCCAACTGGAACTTCAGCTTGTGTTCTGTTTTTCAAAGCACATTTTCATGGCAACTTGAAATTTGAAGGATACCAAGCCTTGCTGAGTTGAATAGCTTCAAGGATCCTTCATTACCAAGCATTATCTTCTTCTGTTTCAGCTTATATCACTCCAAACAACACTGTTTTCATTTTTCTTCAAAAACAAGTAAGTGATTCGACCTCCTTTATTTGCCAAATTATGGGTTGTTTTAGATAGGTCTTTAACTACTGAATCCACTGCAATTTGTTTCGTGTGAAATGGTTGTGATATGATGGAGAAATCTGAATTTACATTTTTGCATCCAAACTTGCTTTCCATCGATTTGCTTGATTGATGTTGTTTCACTACAAACCATGCTTGGATTATGACTATGTTAGCTTCATTGGTTCGATTGGTACACTTGATTTTGGTTTCTGGGCATTTTGTTTTTTTTTATTGCATGGAGAAGATGAACTTGTTGTTGTTTAAACCTAAGACTCTGCCCAGAATTTCCCATGATTTTATTTGATTGTTGTTGGTTTGTTTGTTTATGATGTTGGTTGCATGAAGGATATGCTGTTTGCCATGCTATGTGATCCATTCTATTTGAAACTTATGGTTTGATGATGAACATTGAATGATGAATGTATGCTGTTGATAAACCCTAAATCCCATGTTTAAACCCAGCTTTCGCGTATGCATGTTGCCCGGTTACTGTACCTCGCCATACTAGCCAACCCAAACATTTCACGTGTCCATCTGATGCTGTGCGTTTTGATTAATGAGATGCTATTTACAATTATGCCACGCTGACCATTGTTGACTCACTAAAACCATGTTATTTGATCATGCTTGCTCCAATTATTCATCCAACTTGCAAAATTCATTTCTCCCTCAATTCAAACCCAAAAATCATGAGAATTTTTCCATCATCTTCACATGGATGTCTAGTATTTTATTATGATTTTTAATTAATTTTTCATTGGCTGGATTTTAAATGGTAATTGGTTTTCTAACATGAATGCACATTTGACACCCTTGGCCAAAACTTTTGTGAAATAATGATGTTGCATCCAATGCCCCTGAATTTTTTTTGTGGTGAAACTAGACACATTCACCTTTGTTTTGATGTAAAGTTTGTGGATTTCTCATTTGTGGTTTGTGTGATATGATTTTCTGAAGTAGGGTGTGACAATTTGTGTCACACCATGAATGTGCATTTTCCCAATTTTGGTAGACATACTTCCTGACATCCAAATGACCCCAAATTTTGCATGATTCCTTCCTTACATGTCTAGTTCATGTGTGAATTTTCTTGGAATTAATTGTGCTGTTTTCCATTTATTTGAGATTTTTCTTCCCTTCCTAGTCAAATGTTGACTTTTTGTGCTACATGTTGCCAAATCCTTTGGGAAACCCTCATACCATACTGTATGACCATGAAATTTCATATGTGATAACTAGACATCTTGAGCTTTGCATTGGTGTTAATCTCATTCATTTCTCATCTGTTTTCAATTTGATATGATTTTTTGAAGTTGACCCATGTTTGTTGACTTTCATTGTGCTTACTTGAAATTATGTTGACTTCATGATTTTCATTGACTGCCTTCCTCTCATCCAAATGCCATGAAATTTGACATGCTTGCCATGCTAGATGTTAGGATTGAATGTGATTTATTTGATGATTTTTGAGTTTGTTTGGGTTGACTTTTGATGCAAGTCATTCTGTTGACTTTTTTGTGCTTTCATTTGCCATGCCTTGCTTTCTTTTGCTTATGAGTTGATGATGATGCATGATATGAGTGTGAATTCAATTGGGATAGCTTCTTAAATGTTTGACCTTGACTTTGGTTGACTTTTCTTTGCTGTTTTGACTTTTTCTTTCATCCTTGACCCTAGGCTAGTCCTAGTGGTCTTTTGAGCTTACAATTGAGTTCCTGTTTCAGGTTAAGCACCAATGCCTCAAAGATCATTCAAACTTGTTTGAACTTGATTGTTATCATATGCTGACCTTTGTTTTGTAGGTTTGACTCATGTGTTTGAGTCTTGTGCCTTGCACAGTGGACCATCTGTGTTGACTGTTTACCATTTCTTTTTTATTTAAACTTTTGAACTGTTTGCTGATTGTTTTGACTTTTTCAGGTACTTTAGTTGCTTAAGTTCTCTGAACTTGATTTGCTTTGCTATTTAGCAACTTGCTTGAGGTATAATTACTTCTTCCTCATGTAGTCTGGAGACCCGGTCTGTTATTTGGCTGGGCAAACTGTCTGAAGTCCTCCTTAAGAGGCAATGTTTGTGTATATTTAATTTGTCCTTGTACAGAGTCAAAGACCTCCTAAGTGAAGAGGCAATTGGCAGAATCAAGGGATAAGCAATCTATCCCCTGCTATTCAGTGTGTCTTCTGTCTTGCTCACACCACTGTGTTGATGCATTTCAGATAAAAACCCAAGATCTTGTGCAATTGCACAGTTGAGTCAGTATACAATGTGTAGAAGGGTTCCCACTTTCTGAACCCACACATTCTTGTCAAATGCTCTCCCAGGCCAGGGATAGAAGCAATGAGGCACACCCCTCATCTCTTTTCATCTGCTTCACCTTAGCCCCTCAATGGCAAGGTTAAGAGCAACACTCACCCCATTCCAGAGGTTTGTTTGTTGAGGTTGATGTGACCCCTCGACTAAAACCTAACCCATGTTTGAGCCCCCTTGTTGGTGTGTTTACTTTGTGCTGTATGTGTTTGTGTGTGCTTTTGTGGTGTGATCATATCCCCCTAGGTTGTTAGACTCCGCGTAGTCTCGTTTGCATGTCAATTAAGGTAGCACGGTTCCTTCGTCTAGGACTTCCTTTCTTGCTTGTTTTCTTAAAACAAAAACAAACACCATCCCCTCTTAAGGATACATTCACTCCTTCTACTACAGATGAGTAAGTCTCCAAAGGTCGAGCATCAGGTAGATTGTGCAGTGATGTTGTTCACCTAAAAAATACGAACCAACAGTAACTGTTTTAGCCGAACTACGGCAACTCTGATTCTCATGTTCAGATGAGATACGTAGGCACGAGATGCGATGTCTTGTCGAGTTTGACTAACAACTAACACTTTCTCTTCTCTCGCCCTCGTTGCGATTGAGACCTTTCTTTTCTCTCGCCCTCGTTGCGATTGAGACCTCCCCTTTCTCTTGCCCTAGTTGCAATCGAGGCTTTGCTTTTTCCTGTGTCTGTTAGGATAGGTTGGCCCTTGTGCCATTTAGCTAGAAACCTTAACTTAGGGTTGACTTTGCATGACAACATCTAGGCTCGAGTCGTAGTCTCCCTAGAGTTGTGTCTCCCTCTGTTATCTGGTTAGGCTAGATCCTTGTCCCTGCGTAGGGGAACTACATCGCCCTGATCTTCATACCAGATGAAGTATGTAGGCAGGAGATTGAGCTGATCTCTCCGGGCGCCCTTTTTCTTTCTCAACCCTTTGTGTCTTAACCGCCCTTGTGTGTGTTCTGGTTGGAGTCCGACATAAGTCCAGCGATTGGCAGTTGGTTTCCTGTGTGTGTTTAGGTTCGGATGTCAATGTAAGTCCAGTGATTGGCATTTGGGCTCCACGTTTGCCTCTTTGCGTGTGTTTAGGTTCGGATGCTGACATAAGTCCAGCGATTGGCAGTCGGGCTCCACGTTTGCCTGTGTGTGTTTTGTTTGTGTGTGTGTCAGCCGAGCTACGAATGCTCTGATTCTTCTCTCGTCCGAGAAGATACGTATGCATAGGATGCGATATCCTAGCGAGCATGTGTTGTTTTCCCCAGTCCGAACTACTTCGACTCTGATGTCTATGCCTGATAGACTAAGTAGGTCCAGGATACGATATCCTGCCGAGTCAGTTTCAGTCAGTTTCTTTTGTCTCTTTCAGCCAGTGTGTGTGTGTGTGAGCAGCGTTTTAGCAACCATTTTCCTTCCTTTTGTGCGTGGATCCCGTAGAGTACTACGGATGCGTAGGGGTGCTAATACCTTCCCTTCGCATAACCGACTCCCGAATCCATCCTCTTTGGTCGCGAGACCATGTTCTTTCCTAGGTTTACTTCGAGCGTTTCCTTTCCCTCTTTTGGGATAAATAACGCACGGTGGCGGCTCTGTTGTTCTTTCTTTTCCCGCCGGTTTTTCGCGTAATGCGACAGCTGGCGACTCTGCTGGGGATGATCAGAGAAGTTGACCTGTGCTGGTCCATCTTCCCTGAGCGAGTCTCTCCTAGCGCTCTCTAGGATTAGGGTTTTGGTTGCTTTCTGCTTGTTGTATTTTATTGCATTCAGTGTATATATGTACATTTATTGTTTGCATCGATTGTGTGCATTGATGTTTGCATTCATATTCATTATTCATTACTGGCTGGCTGTCTGTTTTCTCTGTGTGGGGGGGGAGTCAGTTGAGGTAAAAGGTCCAATACCCAGACCATGAGTGCAATCTAGGATGATTAGGAATAGAGTGAATCATGGGAGGCGGGTGGTATGGCGCCACTTAGCGGAACATTGATATCACGAGCAGTTCAGACCCTGGTGGGGTATCATCGTTACATACTTCGGGTGTGTATATGATGGTATCCTGCGAAAGGTTATTTATGCTGCGTTTCTCTCAGTTTTACCCTGACCTAGATGACACCCGTGAGTGGGGAGGTATTACAGGTACAGTCGCTGATTGGTTGGTGACTTGTTGGTGACTCTTGGTACTGACGGTGACTATGGATTATGGGCATTTATTTCTAGGACGCCAGAGTTCTGTCCGTGATATCTGTCAGCGGGTTCCGTTTATTTCGGATCCCCGGGTTGAATTGAGAGCACTTGTTCAGAGGATCCGTTTGTCACTCGTTCAGTGGTTGTTCCTGTGAAGCTAGTGATGTAATCTCCGGTTCCGTTTATTTCGGAATTTCCCCAAGTTGGATTTATGGTGACCTAGCTCTCCAGATAACTGTGACTAGTTTATAGACCTAATGGGTCTACAGTTGACTTGGCGGCACAGTGGCCTGCATTCATGCATTTGCATCATATCATTTCGCATTCATCTGCATTCAACTCATGTCTGTCCGTACTCAGGGTCCATTGTTTTTTATTAAAACTCAGGTCGAGAGACATCCAGATGTCAAAATGTTGTTGATAAATTTTATCTGTCTCAATGAAACCAAAAAAAAAGAGGACTGAATATTCCTAGTACGGACAGACATTGCATGGGTGAGTCATACTAACCCATTTGCTGTTTTGTAGGTCTCAGTATTCAACCAGTGCGCGTAGCTCATCTGTTCAGATAACCTGCTGGGGGTCAACAAATCCAAGCTGATGGATCTTCCCAACGCCGACATCTTTGAGCTGAAAGAGATGATGAGGGAGTTGTTCAGTGTTGTGCAAGGACTTGCCTTGGGGCAGAAAGCCATGTCTGAGAGTTTGGAAAGGATCGAGAAATGGCTGATAGTGGAGAAAGTCCAGGGGAAGGCTCCGTCTTCCGAAGTGAACAAACCTTCTGGTACTGTAGCAAAGAAACCCTCCGACAGTGGTTCATTTAAGAAGAAGGTTGAGCCGGTTGGTGTGCCTGCAAAGAAAGAACGTAGTAAAGATCGTTATCATCCTTATGCCGCCACTGTAACCACTCCTGTCATCAATCCACCTGCTCAACAGCAACAACTGCCACCTCAACAGAAGACACCGGGAGCTAAGAGCCGGGTGAGGAAGAAGAATGGGGATCGTCAGTTTGAGGAACCACCTGTGACTTATGCCTTTCTTTTCCAAAGGTTGAGGGATCTGGGATTAGTTCAACCGAGGATTTTGATTCCGATAGAACAGCAGCGGAGGCATGCAAACTATGATGAAAGTGCCAAGTGCGAGTTCCACTCTGAGGCACCCGGACACAACATTGAAGGTTGCAGAGCTTTTAAGCATATTGTCCAAGATCTGGTGGACTCCAAGGCTATCAGCTTGGCACAGATAATGGATGAGGATGTCAACCCCGTACTCAGGCAGGGACCAATAAAGGTAAAGATGACGAAAAAGGTTAAGAAAGGAATAGAAGTGATTGAAGAGGGTCAGCTAAAAGGTTCAATGGCTATGGTTCCAAAACTTCTGCTACGGGATGAAGCTTTCCCTGTTGTTGATAATGCTTGTGCGACTATCACTACAGAAAGGTGTGTATTGATGGAAGACCCGACCCAGAAGATGAAGAAAGTAGAAATGGACAATGAAAGATGTAAAGCACCCAGTCTGGCAGTTGAAACCGTCCAGGTGGAGAACGCTCTTGTCGCCGAGAAAGAGAAGAAGCTGTCCATTTCTTCTTATAAACAAGCTCTGGAAGTGGTGAAGAACAAAGAGGCCCATGGCTGGGGAAGGATTATTGACATCGTGATAAAAGCAGACATGTTTGGGGTCGGTTATCAGCCGGGTCAAGAGTCGTCTAGATCAAATAGAGGATGTCGCCCACCTTACACCTTCGTCAGTGCAGGGATGTTGGATCCTGGCCATGCCCGTTCAGTGGGTGAAGATGTTGACAGCGACCGCGAGCTTGAGGCGTGGATAAAGTCGTGCGTGCCAGGCGATTGGAGGGCCTCCGAAAGCATCACTGTCGCTCATCCGGAAGTGTAGTATTTCTGTGTTTTAATTTTGTTTGCATGAAAGCCATACGTGTTGCCCGACACGTAATGGTCCATTGTAAGGGCCACCTCATGTTTCATTTTGCCACATTTCGGCATCATTAATAAATGGATGGTTTTTCAATCAAAAAGCGGTGTTCCCTGTTTTTCATTTTTTGCAGTTTTTTTAAAAAAAAAATATAATAAAAAATGGCAATGTTTTTATTCTCTTTCCTTTTGATTCATTTGGTTCCAACCTTAAAAATGATTCTCCTGAGCTCATCGATAACAATTTGGTTACACCTCCATATGACTTCGACAATCCAAGCTATCATGCCGAAGAAGAAGGCGCAGAAGATTGTGATCAGCTGGAATTAGCCAGGTCGTTGAAACAAGAGGAGAAGATGATTCAACCGCACGAGGAGCGAGTCAAGTTTGTCATCCCAGGAACCGCCGAGGTCAGAAGGGAAAGTGAAGGTTGAGGCCGCTTCAGAGACAAGTTGAGAACAGAGTGGTAGCCCTGTTAGAAGAGCAGGTTGATACGTATGCCTGATTGTATCAAGATACACCAGGGCGGAATACCAATGTTGTGGGGCACGAGCTACCCTTAAGAGAAGACTGTCCTCTAGTGAAGCGGAAACTGGTGCTGAAAGATGAGAGGGTGTATGGACCACCAAGATGCGAACAGAGCTAATCTGAAGGATGAATTCCCGGTACTTCACAATGAGGTATTGTTTGATTATATGGCTCAGGTCTCAGTGTTTATCTTCATGGATGGCTTCTTGGCCAAGACCAGATTGAATTGCTGCCAGATGATATGAAGTAAGCCAGGTCCATCACACAAGGGGCACCTTCTCGTTCTAAGGTGATGTCGTTCAATCACAAGAGGCCGGTGCCATGTATCAAAAGTCTACGGTGACTTTGTTTCATGATATGATTCATCGTGAAAACAAATCCCATGTTGAGGACATGATGACAAAGTCCCGAAGAGAACAGGGGCATCCGGTAGACCTGGGGCAAGTGGTTTGATCGTTTGAGATAACTCATACTTCTGAGTCTGAATCAGTGCACTTATGGAGTGCTGTCCATCAAGCTACCGAGGCTTGTTGTGAGCGAATCAGAGGAATCGAGGTCGATTCTGCTAAAAAAAAAAAAAAAAAAAAAAAAAAAAAAAAGAGAGAGAGAGAAGAATAAATCAAATTGTCAGGCGGAATAATGATTGCCAAGGGGCATTGAAAAAGAGATAAATGGCAGGAACTTCTGATTCCGATGCTTCCCAGGGGGATGATTGTTAATCTGGTACTCGGCAGCCCTCGAGGGGTTTATGAGGTGCGTACTGAGTCAGCATGACTAGTCTTGTCGAAAAGAGTATGCAATTTACCTAAGCAAAAAGTTTATCGACGGTGGAACAATACACTCACTGTTCGAAAAACTTGATGTACTTTGGCATAGGCTGCTCGCCGACTGAGACAGTGTATGCTGATTCATACCACTTCGTGGATATCCAAAATGGATTTGGCTGGGTATGTGTTTGAAAAGCTAGTAGCAACCCATGGAAGGTTATCAACCAAGGAAGTTTGAGGTCCCTGATGAGGACATCTCGAGGTACTCAAATCGAAAGATTGAGAGTGACCGATCCCGGAGGAGGGGTCTGACCCCGAATCCGAACGGATTCCGATGTCTGATGGGGAAGTAAAGTGAATGAGGTAGTGCTTCCCGAATCACAGTTGGTTGCACCAACAATGGTGGCTGAACATAAAGTCTGTATCCTGGGTATCGAACCTTGGGATGTGCATCTACTTGGGGCGGTGTCTTCCTCACAGATGTATGAGAAGTCAGAGAAGCCTGAATGGATAAGGACTCAGAATGACACGTTGAGTCCAACTGAGGAAGAGGGCTGACAGTTACTTGTTATGGGACAGTTGTACCCAGGGAATGAAACGTGTTGTTGACCGAGAAGTGTGACCTCGTGCGTACTGTATGAGAGATGTAGCGTTGAAAAGGATTCTTCCTCCTCAAGACGATCGTAGGGCAAATGGATGAGCAGTTATGAGTGTCCATTCGTGGTCAAGAAGGTTTCCCCTGACAGAACCTTGTAGTTGACGACCACGGATGACGACGATTTTCCATCCACTGTGAGTGCGGACGCAGTTAGAAAATACTTCGTGAAAGAAACCCGCTGGACAAAAAAAAAAGAATAAAGAGTCCAGGCAAAAAAAGGGGCATCCCGGCGAACCAAGAAAAAGAGGAAGGTTCGGGCAAAAGTTAGGGATAAAAATAAAAGAAAAGAACTGTACACCCGGCAAGTTGAAAACCCGCAAGGGCGACTTGGGCAAAAAAGGGTATCCCGGTGGACTGAAACCCGAAAGGGCGGTCCAGGCAAAAGAGGGAATGAAACGAACAACTGCGTCTAGCATGATCGTTTGTGCTCATGATGACTTGGATAAACTCCGACAGAGACCGATCGGAAGCGTCTTGTTCAGAAGACAGAAAGTGCGGAAAGTCTTGAGGATATATGAGGTGTAACCGAGTTGGAACCTGATGAGATCACGGTTCCGCATTGCCAATAGGGTAGATTTTTTCCTTTGTGCGCAATCACCTCTTTCCAGGGTTTGCTTCTTGTGTGTTGCTCAATTCTGAGCCATCTTTTTGTTTCAGTCAATAAAGTGTGTGTTCAGTCAAATAGTTTTGTTTTTGTTTTCATTACCGCTTTGATTACGAAAACATCCATTCGTTTTGATAAGAATATTTGCATTTTAAAACATAGAGGTCCCTTCGATGCATGCTTATGAGGTTGAAATCTGGAAATATTGCTCGGAAGTTTGAGTGACCTAAGTGTTGAAATACCAGAACATCTGGGGCATACCTGGGGCACGCTTTTATCTAACGATCTCTGCTGCGGGGCCTGATCAGGGGCAAGAGATAGTTGAACAGTGTGAAGACCGCGACAGAGTCACGACGACGATCCCGGAAAGTTAATCAAGAAGATTCTTCAAGGTCTGATAACTGGAAAGTATGTATAAACCCCCAGGAGTTCAGTCTCCGTGAAGTACGGACGAGTTGGGAATACAAGATGATGGAGCAGAAAAGTCCAGAAGAGTCTGGAAGTTCTTAAGAGTGGAAAGCCAACACTGTGGGTGGATGATGGATACCAGTGTTCGACGAGTTGGCCGACATCCCTGTCAAACAAGCTATGTCTCCCAAGAGGATTGAGAGTGTGATCTCCCTGACAGATTCGCGATCGTTGTTTCCTCAGCAAGCCCGAAGGTTATCACATCCCCAGCAGGGGCAGGGGCAGAATGTTTCTCAGAGTAGAGGGCGGTTCCTCAGCCCAAATCAGTATTGAAGCTATCAGAGTTATTTCCCCTACAGAGACGCCTGTGGACAGTACCTTCTTTCCCTAGCAGATCTAAGGATTGCTTCTCCCCAGCAGGCCTGGGCTCGCAGATTTCCCCAGTTGAGAATCCCCGCTGAGCGCCTGGAGTTGATTTTCCCCGGGAGTTCCCCAGCGGAGTGTATCAATAGACTGTTTGTGTGTTCCTCAACAATTGGGTTTATGATGCGGTAATCTCCAGTATAGCCGTGAGTACTCATCCCCAGCAAGGTTGTGGAGGTTTATCTCCAGTATGAAATGACGTGTTATCATCCTCAACAGAGTTGTTACTCTCACCACTATGGTTGTTCTCACCAGCAGAAGGAAGCGGGTTTTTTTTTCTCAGCAAGTTCCCCGAGTGGAGCGGGTTTCAGTGAAATACATCTCCAGCAGTAATTCTCCTACATATGGATTGGTTGGGTCGTCCCTAGTAGAGTAGAATTATTCACTCCAGTAGAGTTCATCCTACCAGTGGATTGGACGAGTTCCTATAGTAGACTGATATTTGCATCCCCGGCTGAGTTGATTCTACCTATAGTCGGCATGGGTCACCCCCAGCGGAATAACAGATATTCTCCAAGCAGAGTTTATCCTATCCGAGGATGGGTTGGGTCTTCTTCCCAGTGAAGTCGCTTTGCTATTCCCCAAGCAGAGTTCCCCGCAGAGCATTTCCTCAGTCAGAGTCTCCCCACAGAGTCGGAGTATCCGATCTTTTGGCTCCCTAGCCAGGGTTCATTTGCATTTTGCATGTAGTGATCATTGCATCTTCAAAAATCGCGTAGCATTTCCATTCCTAAATGGAGCATTACGCTATAGAAAAATTCAAACATATGCATTCATGTGTTCGAAACCCCATCAGACCGTATCCCCTGCAGAGACGGATTTTTGTTCAACCTGTACAACGCATTTGCTACAGTTGCTCCAGTCAGCATTTGGTGTCCCCACAGAGGTTTATTTCCTCACCTGTTGGTGACAGAAAGTTTGTTTCTCCCCAGTGAGACCCCCTGCAAGTGTTCAGCCTAGCCCTGTCATCTTGAGAATATCAATACCCCGTCAGCACCCGCGTGTGTTTGTTTCTTTGGTGTCGGTAAACACCATCTTTCGGTGATTTCCAGTCATGCGTAAGTGTCTGGTCTTCTTTGGTGTCGGTAAACACCATCTTTCGGTGATTTCCAGTCATGCGTAAGTGTCTGGTCTTCTTTGGTGTCGGTAAACACCATCTTTCGGTGATTTCCAGTCATCTGTAAATGTCTGGTCTTCTTTGGTGTCGGTAAACACCATCTTTCGGTGATTTCCAGTCATGCGTAAGTGTCTGGTCTTCTTTGGTGTCGGTAAACACCATCTTTCGGTGATTTCCAGTCATGCGTAAGTGTGTGGTCTTCTTTGGTGTCGGTAAACACCATCTTTCGGTGATTTCCAGTCATCTGTAAATGTCTGGTCTTCTTTGGTGTCGGTAAACACCATCTTTCGGTGATTTCCAGCCATGCGTAAGTGTCTGGTCTTCTTTGGTGTCGGTAAACACCATCTTTCGGTGATTTCCAGCCATGCGTAAGTGTCTGGTCTTCTTTGGTGATTTCCAGTCATCTGTAAATGTCTGGTCTTCTTTGGTGTCGGTAAACACCATCTTTCGGTGATTTCCAGTCATGCGTAAGTGTCTGGTTTTCTTTGGTGTCGGTAAACACCATCTTTCGGTGATTTCCAGTCATGCGTAAGTGTCTGGTTTTCTTTTGATGTCTGTAAACATCATCTTTCGATGTTCGTAACATCGTTATCCCTTCCCTAGTGAAGATTTCTCCTCTCCGTTGGTGTCGATAAACGTCGAGTTTTTCCTATTCATCCGATGATGTCTAGTTGTACCATTCCCCATGTGGATTCTCCTCTCCGTTGGTGTCGATAAACGTCGAGTTTTTCCTATTCGTCCTATGACGTCTAGTTGTACCCTCCCCATGTGGACTTACCTCTCCGTTGGTTTCGATAAACGTTGAGTTTTTCCCAGTCGTCCGTTGACGTCTGGTTGTATTTCTCTTATTCCCATTCATCTGTAAATGTCTGGTTGATCTTTTTGGTGTCTGTAAACATCATCTTTCGATGTCTGTAAACGTCGAGTATTCCCATTCATCTGTAAATGTCTGGTCGATCCTTTTGGTGTCTGTAAACATCATCTTCCGATGTCTGTAAACGTTGAGTTTTTCCCATTTCGTCCGTTGACGTATGGTTGTATTCCTTCCAATCATTCAATAATGTCTGGTTACCTCTCCGTTGGTTCCGATAAACGTTGAGTTTTTCCTAGTTGTCCGTCGGCAGCTAGTTGCGATTTCTTTTCCCATTCATCGTCGTTGCGATGTCTGGATGTGGCCGTACTCTTTGAAAACAAAAACCAAAAGATACCCAGTAATAAAAATCAAATCCCAGTGGACGTTTCCATTGGTGGAGCCCTATTGTGCAAATTCTACGGTTCTTGGTATTCAATCCCTGGTTACCCTAAAAGTCTGACAGCCGCTGCTATCACCCATTCGGGTTCCCAGCTGATTGAATAGGGGCAGCTGTAGCACCTCAAATTTGCACCTATCATTGTACATACCATCTCATATTAGGTCATAGCATATCATGATCCATTGCATAGCATTTGCATGGTCCCCAGTTGCCTCAAGAGCAAGCAAGCAAGAATTAGGTCAAACTGATCAGGAGATCAGTCAACCAAACAAACAAGGGTGTTTCTCAAGGAGTAAAGGCCCTAGGTTTTGTCCAACAAGTTCACATGACTTGGAGGTCTATTTGAAGTGTTCAAGTCAAGGGTTGAAGGCTCAGAAGCCATCAGTTCATGCACAGTCAGGCAAAAAACCCTAGACAGTCAACAGTCAGTCAAAGAAGTGGATGGTGGCCATTCTTGTGGAATTTGGGCACCATGATCATTAATCAAGAGTTCATACAACTTGGGACATCATTTGAAGTCAAGGTCTCAAGGAATTAGGGTTTGGAATTCATCAGAAGTGCACAGTCAGGCAAAAAACCTAGGAAAGTCAAAGTTGGTCAACTGTGGTTGATTTTGTGGATTTGATGGATGGAAATGGTTTGAGAGAGCTTATTCATGTCCTAATAGGCCTTATGTGTCATGGCAATCAACATCATTGAAGAATTTGAAGCTAATCAGAAAATTTCCCAAAATAGAAACTGGACCTGTAATTTCAACTGCCAAAAATGGAAACTTCTTGATCCTCAACTTGCATCATGATACAAGCTTCAAATGAATTTTTGCCCAACATGAAAGTTGAAGATCTTGTTCTCCCATTTTCAAAAAGTCCAAGAACTCTCAAATCCCATGTATGGTTGTCAAGATATGATCAATTCAATTTCAAAAATTTGTGAACTTCAAAGGGCCATATCTCTCAAACCATAAGGCCAAATTTGGTGGGGTTTTTTCCTACAAACCACATTTTTCCTCCTCTTTCCAAAAATGTAAACATCATGTACCAAAACCTTGCCAATCAAAAGGGCATTTTTTGACTTATTCAATTTAAATTCAAGTTTGACTCAAGTTTGACTTTTTGATTTAAACATCTTTGGCACAATTGGCCAATTGGGATTCATTTTAAATGGTATTTGCAACATGCTACAAGCCTAATTCATGCTCATGCCATCATCATACCACCATTTTGGACCAAGGTGCAAACTTGGCAATTTTTGCAAATGGTTTGAAATAAACAAATCCTTGTTAGCAATTCATGAACCAACATAAAACAGCAATTGTCAAGGTCACTAGCAGCCTGTTTGAGGCCCATTTCGTGGCAGCACTACACCTCCACTATCCACTTGTGCAAAACTTAGCAATATGCAAATCATTTCATTAAGGCTAATCCAACTTAGCATTTCTTAAACCAATGCTAAACAGTCACATATAAGGACATTTTCTGAGTTCCCAACCCTAAGAATCACAGCAGCCACGACCAAAAACCTCTCACTCTCTCATTTTGCATTTTGGCTTGATTGAAATTTTCTGCTCAAAGCCTCAAAGACCACGAGCACTCTTGCTTCTTCCATGCTCTAGACATCTTTTTGAGTCATTTTCAAGCAACAAACCCCAACTGGAACTTCAGCTTGTGTTCTGTTTTTCAAAGCACATTTTCATGGCAACTTGAAATTTGAAGGATACCAAGCCTTGCTGAGTTGAATAGCTTCAAGGATCCTTCATTACCAAGCATTATCTTCTTCTGTTTCAGCTTATATCACTCCAAACAACACTGTTTTCATTTTTCTTCAAAAACAAGTAAGTGATTCGACCTCCTCTATTTGCCAAATTATGGGTTGTTTTAGATAGGTCTTTAACTGCTGAATCCACTGCAATTTGTTTCGTGTGAAATGGTTGTGATATGATGGAGAAATCTGAATTTACATTTTTGCATCCAAACTTGCTTTCCATCGATTTGCTTGATTGATGTTGTTTCACTACAAACCATGCTTGGATTATGACTATGTTAGCTTCATTGGTTCGATTGGTACACTTGATTTTGGTTTCTGGGCATTTCGTTTTTTTTTGATTGCATGGAGAAGATGAACTTGCTGTTGTTTAAACCTAAGACTCTGCCCAGAATTTCCCATGATTTTATTTGATTGTTGTTGGTTTGTTTGTTTATGATGTTGGTTGCATGAAGGATATGCTGTTTGCCATGCTATGTGATCCATTCTATTTGAAACTTATGGTTTGATGATGAACATTGAATGATGAATGTATGCTGTTGATAAACCCTAAATCCCATGTTTAAACCCAGCTTTCGCGTATGCATGTTGCCCGGTTACTGTACCTCGCCATACTAGCCAACCCAAACATTTCACGTGTCCATCTGATGCTGTGCGTTTTGATTAATGAGATGCTATTTACAATTATGCCACGCTGACCATTGTTGACTCACTAAAACCATGTTATTTGATCATGCTTGCTCCAATTATTCATCCAACTTGCAAAATTCATTTCTCCCTCAATTCAAACCCAAAAATCATGAGAATTTTTCCATCATCTTCACATGGATGTCTAGTATTTTATTATGATTTTTAATTAATTTTTCATTGGCTGGATTTTAAATGGTAATTGGTTTTCTAACATGAATGCACATTTGACACCCTTGGCCAAAACTTTTGTGAAATAATGATGTTGCATCCAATGCCCCTGAATTTTTTTTATGGTGAAACTAGACACATTCACCTTTGTTTTGATGTAAAGTTTGTGGATTTCTCATTTGTGGTTTGTGTGATATGATTTTCTGAAGTAGGGTGTGACAATTTGTGTCACACCATGAATGTGCATTTTCCCAATTTTGGTAGACATACTTCCTGACATCCAAATGACCCCAAATTTTGCATGATTCCTTCCTTACATGTCTAGTTCATGTGTGAATTTTCTTGGAATTAATTGTGCTGTTTTCCATTTATTTGAGATTTTTCTTCCCTTCCTAGTCAAATGTTGACTTTTTGTGCTACATGTTGCCAAATCCTTTGGGAAACCCTCATACCATACTGTATGACCATGAAATTTCATATGTGATAACTAGACATCTTGAGCTTTGCATTGGTGTTAATCTCATTCATTTCTCATCTGTTTTCAATTTGATATGATTTTTTGAAGTTGACACATGTTTGTTGACTTTCATTGTGCTTACTTGAAATTATGTTGACTTCATGATTTTCATTGACTGCCTTCCTCTCATCCAAATGCCATGAAATTTGACATGCTTGCCATGCTAGATGTTAGGATTGAATGTGATTTATTTGATGATTTTTGAGTTTGTTTGGGTTGACTTTTGATGCAAGTCATTCTGTTGACTTTTTTGTGCTTTCATTTGCCATGCCTTGCTTTCTTTTGCTTATGAGTTGATGATGATGCATGATATGAGTGTGAATTCAATTGGGATAGCTTCTTAAATGTTTGACCTTGACTTTGGTTGACTTTTCTTTGCTGTTTTGACTTTTTCTTTCATCCTTGACCCTAGGCTAGTCCTAGTGGTCTTTTGAGCTTACAATTGAGTTCCTGTTTCAGGTTAAGCACCAATGCCTCAAAGATCATTCAAACTTGTTTGAACTTGATTGTTATCATATGCTGACCTTTGTTTTGTAGGTTTGACTCATGTGTTTGAGTCTTGTGCCTTGCACAGTGGACCATCTGTGTTGACTGTTTACCATTTCTTTTTTATTTAAACTTTTGAACTGTTTGCTGATTGTTTTGACTTTTTCAGGTACTTTAGTTGCTTAAGTTCTCTGAACTTGATTTGCTTTGCTATTTAGCAACTTGCTTGAGGTATAATTACTTCTTCCTCATGTAGTCTGGAGACCCGGTCTGTTATTTGGCTGGGCAAACTGTCTGAAGTCCTCCTTAAGAGGCAATGTTTGTGTATGTTTAATTTGTCCTTGTACAGAGTCAAAGACCTCCTAAGTGAAGAGGCAATTGGCAGAATCAAGGGATAAGCAATCTATCCCCTGCTATTCAGTGTGTCTTCTGTCTTGCTCACACCACTGTGTTAATGCATTTCAGATAAAAACCCAAGATCTTGTGCAATTGCACAGTTGAGTCAGTATACAATGTGTAGAAGGGTTCCCACTTTCTGAACCCACACATTCTTGTCAAATGCTCTCCCAGGCCAGGGATAGAAGCAATGAGGCACACCCCTCATCTCTTTTCATCTGCTTCACCTTAGCCCCTCAATGGCAAGGTTAAGAGCAACACTCACCCCATTCCAGAGGTTTGTTTGTTGAGGTTGATGTGACCCCTCGACTAAAACCTAACCCATGTTTGAGCCCCCTTGTTGGTGTGTTTACTTTGTGCTGTATGTGTTTGTGTGTGCTTTTGTGGTGTGATCATATCCCCCTAGGTTGTTAGACTCCGCGTAGTCTCGTTTGCATGTCAATTAAGGTAGCACGGTTCCTTCGTCTAGGACTTCCTTTCTTGCTTGTTTTCTTAAAACACAAACAAACACCATCCCCTCTTAAGGATACATTCACTCCTTCTACTACAGATGAGTAAGTCTCCAAAGGTCGAGCATCAGGTAGATTGTGCAGTGATGTTGTTCACCTAAAAAATACGAACCAACAGTAACTGTTTTAGCCGAACTACGGCAACTCTGATTCTCATGTTCAGATGAGATACGTAGGCACGAGATGCGATGTCTTGTCGAGTTTGACTAACAACTAACACTTTCTCTTCTCTCGCCCTCGTTGCGATTGAGACCTTTCTTTTCTCTCGCCCTCGTTGCGATTGAGACCTCCCCTTTCTCTTGCCCTAGTTGCAATCGAGGCTTTGCTTTTTCCTGTGTCTGTTAGGATAGGTTGGCCCTTGTGCCATTTAGCTAGAAACCTTAACTTAGGGTTGACTTTGCATGACAACATCTAGGCTCGAGTCGTAGTCTCCCTAGAGTTGTGTCTCCCTCTGTTATCTGGTTAGCCTAGATCCTTGTCCCTGCGTAGGGGAACTACATCGCCCTGATCTTCATACCAGATGAAGTATGTAGGCAGGAGATTGAGCTGATCTCTCCGGGCGCCCTTTTTCTTTCTCAACCCTTTGTGTCTTAACCGCCCTTGTGTGTGTTCTGGTTGGAGTCCGACATAAGTCCAGCGATTGGCAGTTGGTTTCCTGTGTGTGTTTAGGTTCGGATGTCAATGTAAGTCCAGTGATTGGCATTTGGGCTCCACGTTTGCCTCTTTGCGTGTGTTTAGGTTCGGATGCTGACATAAGTCCAGCGATTGGCAGTCGGGCTCCACGTTTGCCTGTGTGTGTTTTGTTTGTGTGCGTGTCAGCCGAGCTACGAATGCTCTGATTCTTCTCTCGTCCGAGAAGATACGTATGCATAGGATGCGATATCCTAGCGAGCATGTGTTGTTTTCCCCAGTCCGAACTACTTCGACTCTGATGTCTATGCCTGATAGACTAAGTAGGCCCAGGATACGATATCCTGCCGAGTCAGTTTCAGTCAGTTTCTTTTGTCTCTTTCAGCCAGTGTGTGTGTGTGTGAGCAGCGTTTTAGCAACCATTTTCCTTCCTTTTGTGCGTGGATCCCGTAGAGTACTACGGATGCGTAGGGGTGCTAATACCTTCCCTTCGCATAACCGACTCCCGAATCCATCCTCTTTGGTCGCGAGACCATGTTCTTTCCTAGGTTTACTTCGAGCGTTTCCTTTCCCTCTTTTGGGATAAATAACGCACGGTGGCGGCTCTGTTGTTCTTTCTTTTCCCGCCGGTTTTTCGCGTAATGCGACAACTGGAAAGAAAGAATTTTCAATTTACTACCTCAGTAAGAAGTTCACTATCTGTGAGACTCGGTATTTGTATGCTTGAGAAGACTTGTTGCGGATTGGCTTGGGCTGCTAAGCGTCTGCGTCAGTATATGCTGAGTCATACTACTTGGTTGATATCCAAAATGGATCCAATCAAGTACATATTTGAGAATCCTGCTTTAACTGGGAGGATTTCCCGTTGGCAGATCTTGTTCTCAGAGTATGATATCGAATACCGATCTCAGAAAGCTATCAAAGGTAGTGTCTTGGCTGACCATTTGGCTCACCAACTGATTGAAGATTACCAGTCAGTGCAGTATGATTTTCCTGATGAAGAGATCTTGTACTTGAAGATGAAATATTGTGATGAACCATTGCTTGAAGAAGGGCCAAAACCTGGTTCCAGTTGGGGCATGGTATTTGATGGAGCTGTTAATCAGTATGGTAATGGCATTGGGGCAATAATCGTTACTCCTCAAGGCACACATTTTCCAATTACAACTAGATTGACTTTCAAGTGTACAAACAATATGGCTGAGTATGAAGCTTGCATTATGGGGCTTGAAGAGACCATTGATCTCAGAATCAAGTATTTGGATGTCTATGGAGATTCAGCTTTGGTGGTGAATTAAACCAAAGTTGAATGGGAGACGAATCAACCCGGTTTGATACCCTATAGAGATTATGCGAGGAAGATTTCAACTTTCTTTACAAAGGTTAAATTTCATCATATCCCTCGTGATGAAAACCGGATGGCAGATGCTCTTGCAGCATTGGCGTCAATGATTGTAGTAAAATATTGGAATGAGGTTCCCAATTTGACTGTGATGTATCTTTATAGGCCAACTCATATGTTTGCGGTTGAAGAAGTCAAAGATGAGAAGCCGTGGTATTATAACATCAAGTGTTTCCTCCAAAGTCAAATTTACCTGTCTGGGGAATCTTTGGAAGATAAGAAGACTTTGAGAAGATTAGCCGACAATTTCAACCTGAATGGTGATGTTTTGTACAAGAGAAACTTCGATATGGTTCTGCTAAAATGTGTGGATAGACACGAAGCAGACATGTTGATGACTGAAGTCCATGAAGGTTCCTTTGGTACTCATTCCAATGGACATGTAATGGCTAAGAAGATGCTGCAAACAGGTTACTATTGGCTGACAATGGAATCTGATTGTTGCAAGTTTGTGAAGAAATGCCACAAGTGTCAAATATATACTGATAAGATTCATGTTCCTCCGACACTTTTGACTACTTCACAAAGTGGGTTGAAGCGACATCGTATGCCAATGTAACCAAGCAAGTTGTTGTAAGGTTTATCAAGAATCAGATTATCCGTTATGGTGTGCCAAGTAAGATCATTACTGATAATGGATCGAACTTGAATAATAATATGGTGGAAGCTCTTTGCAAAGACTTCAAGATTGCGCACCATAATTCTTCTCCCTACAGACCCAAGATGAATGAGGTTGTTGAAGCTGCAAACAAGAACATCAAGAAGATTATTCAAAAGATGGTTGTAACGTATAAGGATTGGCATGAGATGCTCCCGTTTGCTTTGCACGGGTATCGTACATCCATCCGCACTTTAACAGGGGCAACCTATTTCTCTCTTGTATATGGTATGGAAGTTGTGCTCCTAGTAGAGGTTGAGATCCCTTCATTGCGTGTGCTCATGGAAGCCAAGTTAACTGAGGCTAAATGGTGTCAGACTAGGTTTGGTCAGTTGAATTTGATTGAAGAGAAGAGATTAACTGCCATGTGTCATGGTCAGTTATATCAGTAGAGGATGAAGAAGGCATTTGATAAGAAGGTCAGACCTCACGTATTCAGAGAAGGTGACCTTGTGCTCAAGAAGATCTTATCTTTCAGACCAGATTCTAGGGGCCAATGGACTCCTAATTATGAAGGCCCGTATGTTGTTAAGAGAGCCTTTTCAGGCGGTGCTTTGATCCTTACAGCTATAGATGGTGAAGAGTTCACTCGTCCTGTGAACGCAGATGCAGTCAAGAAATACTTCGCCTAAAAAGAGAAAAGAACAGCTCGCTACGTTGAAAACCCAAAAGGGCGGCTTAGGCAAAAATGAGCGTCTCGGTGGATTGAAACCTGAAAGGGAGATCCAGGAAAAAGTTAGAGACATAAAACAGAAAGATTTATCCCGATAAATTGAGTACCCAACCTTGTGGAAATTTATGCAAAAATTAGGGAATATGGCAAGTAACTGTATCCTGCTGATGTTCAGACTTGAAGGCGTTTTTGAGCACAACAGTCGGTTTTGATCCATCGTCCCCAGTAGCGGCTAAGAGCACAGTGGATATCAAGAGTTGATAGAAGGATTAGTGATCATTGTATTCAATGTAACCTTTTTCCATGTAAATTACCATTTTCAACTTTGTAAAGATCTATGGAGTCTTGTCATTTACAGACTACCATTCCATTAAATAAAGTTGAGTTTTTATCCAATTGTTTCTACCCTTATTTAATTCGGCCAAATAGTTTTAAATTTTATTATGATCATTTTTGAAAATTAATTTTTTCAATCAAAATCATGTTTTCTTAAACATATAAAAGCATTTAATTTTAAGCAGTCGATTTCATTTAAAAAGAGTACCAACAACAGTTCGAAAGCAGTAAGCCTTAAAGTGTGGGGCATTATTGGTTCTCCCCAAGTAGTAGACGCAATTTCTATTTCATCCCCGACAGTATTGGTCAACACTCGGTGTTTGTTAATTTCTCCAGACGGTTATTTTTCCATCATCCCCAGCCAAATTTATATTTGGTCTCCAGCAGAGTTAGAACATTTCGTGGTTCTGGCAGACTTAGGTTTCCTCACCAGTCGCTGTCAGATTCGTTCCCAGTCAAAGCTCCCTCCGGGTTTCTGAGCAGTTATTTGTGGTTATCCCCTGCGTGGTTGTCTTCCATTTGATATGGTGTTGACCTAAAATTCCCCGCGGAGTTGATAACACTTTTCCTCAACAGATCTCCTCCTTCCCTAGCTAGGGTTGAGCCTTTGGGATGTTGATCTCTCTTTTCTCAAGCAGTTTTTTCCCTCTTTTGTGGATTGGTCGAGCATTGTATCGATGATTCAAATCTGCAACATTCTGTATCCTTTGTGATTGTTTTATCAGCATAATTATCATATATATATATATATATATATATATATATATATATATATATATATATATATATATATATATATATATATATATATATATATATATATATATATATATATATATATACATATACATATGCACTCATATAATTTCATTGTTGCATCATTGTGCTTTGAAACTCAATCCTATAATTCTTACTCTCTGTTATGGTGGTACTCTATCCCCATATAAGTTTAGTGTCCGTCCTCCTTCAATTGTAGAGTGTCAGCTCCTTAAGCAGAAAGACTTTAACCTTTCTCCTTTCCCCACTGAGTTATTTCCTCGTGGATACTAATCATTTCAGCTTCCTCCCCAGTTGATTATCTGGATGGAACCACTCCCCTTGAGTTATATCCTCATTGGGTAGAGTCTTGATTGGCCGTTTCTTTCTAGATATTACCTAGATAGATATTTTTGGTCCCCTGAGAGTTTATTACCCAGTAACTGGTAGTATTCTCTTTAGTGGGCAGTTTGTTACTTCTTACCCAGTACCTCAGCAAAAGTAACCTTGTTTCTCCCCAGCGGATTCGTTTTCACGTTTCCCCAGGAAGTATATCCTTGATATGTTCATCCTAACCGATGATTGATATTTTCTTCCCTTGCTTTGAGTTTATCCTTGATATGTTCATCCTAACCGATGGCGGATATTCTCATCTTTGGTATTCTACCCAGTAAAAAGGTAGTTGTAATCCCTATTTTTATTCCCTAGAGAGTTAATCCTTGATATATTCATATTAACCGATGATGGATTTCCTTCTCTTTGCGGTCTTCTGCCCAGTAATCGATAGTTGTAAATCCTGCTTTTTCTCCTTTTGCAGAGTTTATCCTTGATATGTTCACTCTAACCGGTGACAGATATTCTCTCTGATGGTATTCTATCCAGTAACTGATAGATATAATCCCTATTTCTCCCCTTGGAGTCTATCCTTGATATGTTCACTCTAACCGGTGACGAATATTCTCTCTGATTGTATTCTATCCAGCATTCGATAGATGTAATTCCTATTTTTATTGTTCAGGTGGTTTATCCTTGATATGTTCATCCTAACTAATGACGGGTATCCTCCTTAACATTCCCAAGCAAGTCAATCCTTGATATGTTCATCTTAACCGATGATGGATTTTTTTTCCTTTGAGTCTATCCTTGATATGTTCACTATAATCAGTGACAGATATTCTCTCCTTTATGGTCTTCTACCCAGTAACCGGTAGTTGTAAATCCTATTTTCAGCTTTTCCCCAGCAAGTCTATTCTTACTCAGTAACCGGTAATGAACATGTCTCCTGGCGGACCTCATTGAGTCATCCTTGATATGTTTACCCTAACCGGTGACAAATGTCCTCTCAGTCAGATTTTTATTATCCCCATAGCCAGTAACCGGTAGTGGATAATAGATTTCTGCTCCTCCCGTGTTGAAGTTTATTTCTTCCCCAGTTGAGTTGAGTGCGTATTTCCTTAGTGAAATCGTTTTTCCTGCATGAGTCGAGTATTTCAGTTTTATGTTGATCTACCTGTTTCCCCTGCAGGCCTCCTTTGTTTCCCCGACTGATTCTTTCCATTTTTAGGGAATTCCTCTAGTCCCCCAGTTGTTTTAAGTCGTAACGTGGCCTGCGCACAACCCTTTTCCCCCAGAGTCTCTGTCTCCTCAGTGAGTTTTCCTTAGGGAAATGCATTACACTCCTGTGGACTTTCAGCCTCTCCGAATTCTTTTCCTTTGTGGCAACATTTCCCCACAAAGATTTATTTTAACATTCATATCATATGCATCATGAGGTCTCTTAGGGACCAAAATTTGTTTCTATATGTTGTTATTTAAGCCCATTATACTGAGTCGATACGAAGATTTTAGCCTTCACCTCCTCAGTTAGAATGTCCTTAAATAGGGGCAGCTGTAAGACCTCAATTTTGACCCTAAGATCCCTCATGCTACCTCATCTTATGCATTAGCATTGGGATCATACCTTGGTATCCTCTTTAGCCCTCTTTCATTGGGTTTGTTTTGGGAGAGATGTCCAAGCACCATGTGATTGTATCATACTTGTTATTTTATCATACACTAACTAAAATACCAAAAATATGTCTTTGTATTTGTCTAACTCTTTAGTAGGTAGGGCATGATCACCATTGATCTATCAAGTTCACATCTAGGGTTTAAGACCCTCATTGCTAAGAAGATCTCAACCAAGGAATGATCCACAATGGCTCTAAGCATAATATATGAGTCCCCATGATCTTTACATGTTATTTCTATCAAGACTTCTTCAAGAGTTTGGAATTGGTTTGCATCGGAAACCCTAGTTCATCTGGGTATCTTGAGTAACTTCTTCAAAACACTTCTTCACCAATTGATCAAATACTTCAAAGGACACTTCAAATTTATTAATCTTATGCATATATGATCTCCCATGAGCCTAAAAAGTCAAGAGAATTTCAAGTTAGCAAGTTGGTTGATGGTAGTTGGCTAGATGAATTCATCTAATCAAAACTGGATCTCCGTAGACCCTATCTCCTACAATTTTCATCATATAAAAATGATTCCAAGAGAAAATTTAATCTAAATGAAATTCCAAGCAACTTTCATGTTGAGGTCTAGAGCTACGTTTGCTTGGAAAGTCAATTTTTATGTTGAAAGATTATAGGTCATTTTGTCTAAACCCTAATTTAAAAGTCAACTTCCCAAGGCCATAACTTGCTCAATTTTTATGAGATGAAAGATTTACAAGTTTCATAATCAAATTAAAGGTGTCTACTTCAAAGTTTATGTTTGGAGTGATAGCTAAATCAACTTTTATGAGCATGTGATATGAGGATACATTATAGGTCATTTTGGACCAACACCATTGAACAAGTGATTTTCCTCAACTTCAAAAATGCATGACTTATTCATCCCAAATCCAAATGATATAAAATTGGTGACCATTTTGAAGTTTTTTGAAAGGGCTACAACTTTTATGAATACACTTGTCTCATTTGGAGTTCACATGAAAAGTTAGCCAAGGTGGAATAATTGAACATATGACTTGACACTTAGAAAATATTTTGACATGTTGAAATTTCTAAACTTCCACCTCAAAATTCACCATGATACAAGTTCCAAATGGAAAAATGTTCAACATAAGAGTTGTTCCTTTTGATCTAACCTTTCCAAAGAGTCCAAATTCATTCATTTTGGACAAAGTTTGAGGGGTCTACGCATAGCTTGAACATGGCTGTATCAGTTGGCAAGAATCATGCTTCAAACATCCAAACATCTTTGCCTTGCATTGCAATCTTCATTCAGACTTCATTTCATTTGATTTTGGATCTAATTGAGATGCTTCATTGGCCTGCACATTCCCATGCACACGTGCCATTCACATTGCCAAATTCGGAAGCAATTTCAAGTGTGCAAATAACACTTACATTTTGCTATAAATAGAGGTTCATTGCTTCAGTTTCAAGAACCTTGCACGCCAGCTTTGCCTCCAACCATTGAAACCCTCACAATTCAAAGGAAAACCTGATAAATTTCACTTGAAATTTGAGTTTGAATCTCACCTTTTGGAGATTCAAAAACTCCAGGATCCAAAGCTTTGCACCATTACAAATCTACTTCTACAAGCTCCATAAGCAAGATCAAGCACGATTTGAAGCAAGAGAGATCCAGTTCTGCACAACTTTGAATGTATTTTCCAGATTTTTTTTCTCTTCGATCTTTGGTTGTCTAAAGTCCTACCAATGTAGGCAAGAAGATTGGGTTGCTTTGAGGTCAAATCGAAGCAACTCAGTTCATACACCTCAAAATTCAACTTTATGTATCTCTTAATATACTTGGAGTTAGGTTAAATTGAGGTGATATTCGTGATCTACGCCATTTTTTCTTTAAGATCACGTACTCTTTTTTCATTTATGTGATGGTGATGAGAGAATCAGTCCGACCAGGGTCATCGGAGAAGATGACCGACACTTGGCTCCGGCGATACGCTGGATGTGTTCTGAGCCATTGGATTGATTCAAAATGTTTTAATCATGGACATTGCTTGCGATGACCAGTTGTGTAGCGCGCTGACTCAAGCGTATCATGGAACGCGTGCTTTCCACCACTTGATCTGCCACCTTAATTAATGAGGGAGATCAAGTGGTCCACGTTTTTCTGATTTATTTGATTTTCATTTTATTCCTTTTATTTTCATTAATTCATATTAAATTTAATATTGATCCAAAAAATATGAGAGTTTCACCAAATTTTTTAAAATAAAATCCTCTCTCATTTTCTGAATTAAAATTATTTTTTGGATCATTATTAATATTTTTCATGATTTAATTGATTTTGTGAAATCTTTTAATTGTTTAAAAATACTTGTAAGTTTCCAAAAATTCTGAATTTTTTTCTCCAAGGTCCTTTGACCTTGTTTGACCTATGATAAATCTCATGGCCATTTCTTTGGGTTTTGATGAGGTTTTAGTAAATTGACCAACCATATTTGATTTAATGCATTATTTTTATTATTTTTAATTGATTAAATGCCAAATAAATTGTGTAGAGCCATTTTAATTGACTTTGTGAGTTTAACTTGTGTTGTTGGGCCTTGGTCAAGGTTGATTTGACTTTGTTAGGTTAAGATAATTGGATTTAGGGGATTGATGGAATGTACATTCCATCTCCCAAAATGAACGAATGATCTTAACTTGGTAAAAGTCCTCCTTTGTCCAATTTGTGTTTGATCCATTCCCCCTCCCTCTTCATCTTATTCCCACTCTTTATGCATTCATGTCATGGAACTATAATGTCTCTATATCCTAAGGCTATATGATTACAAAATCAACATAAGTATGGATGAGATTAAGTCCCCCATTTTGCATATTCTTTTTGTGTGTGGTATGTTTCATGAGCATAGTTCATCATACTATGTCTCTAACATGCATTAACACCAAAATTATATTGCCCGACCTCAAATAGTTACGACTTCTTGATGTGGTGTTTCGCAAGTATACGAACGCGTCAGAGTAATATAAAAGATTGTCGAATCCACAGAGACCAAGTGTCAATCTATCGTTATCTATTGTTATGGTGTTTATCAAAGGCAATCAAAATAGGTGTTTTTAGAGTGTGCAATGAAAAAGTAAAGTGTTGAAATAGATTTAATTAATAAAGACAGGGTCGAATGTAATTCACATAATCAATTAATAATCCAAGTACTTGCTAATAGAACTACTTATGGGCAATGTTTCATACTTTGAAAAGAACTAATTTAAAAGGAACTGTCGCTTTCATGTATTCAGAACCGAGTTGTACTCCCTAATCAAACCCTCTTATTGTCACTTATAAAAAGGTGCGCATTGTGTTAGAGTAGTAAACCTATTTTTAAGAAATATAGTATCTTGACTAAGTTGAAAAGTATTATAACCTGGATTTCTTAACCAAAAGAGGTTCTCACGAACCAGACTCTAAACTTATAAACGCGTCCGAAAATAGTTTTAAAATCTCTTTTCTTCTTAATGTTAAAATCTCCTAATGAACTAAACAAAGCGCTTTCGTTGTTTTTGAAATAGTTAAAAACAATTAAGTTTAAAAAGACGTTGGACGGCTTTCGATCTTACCCAACGGAATTGAAGTGCGGGAAAACTTAAGTTGAAAGTTAAAATAGCCCTTAAGTGTTTCTACGAACAATTGTACGGATTATCGGTTCAATTATGATCCTTACATTCTAACCTTATAAATTTAGTTAGACATGGTAAAGTAAAAGTGCATTAAAATAAATAAAAGTAGTGCGAGTGCGGAAAGTAAATAAAAGTAGTGCGAGTGCGGAAAATAAATAAAGTAAAGCGAGTGCGAGAAATAAATAATTTAAAGCGAGTGCGAAAAATAAATGAAAGTAAAGCGAGTGCGAGGAAATAAATAATTTAAAGCGAGTGCGAGAAATAAATAAAGTAAAGCGAGTGCGAGAAAATAAATAATTTAAAGCGAGTGCGAGAAAATAAATAAGATAAAGACAAGTAATAAAAACCTGCTCCAATCGGAGGGTTGAATAAATTGCAAAGCGGAAATGAAAATGGAGGCAGGATTAACTTCCTTCCAAAGTGCTCCGAACTCGATTACAGACTCTATCACAGACTCGATTACACAATCGTGGTAACACTCCAATGCGAAGCGATTACCACTTTAAGATACTGAATATATGCCTAAGTGAAACAAAGTTGCTATGAGTTTGCCTCTGCTCTAAGTTTGGATGATTATAAAAGTGTTTTCGAGTTTCTATTTATAAGCAAGTAAAAAGATGGAAATGATAAGGATGCCCTTCAACTTGAAAATGGGAGGGAAAAACTTTCCTCTTGTGGCGCCCGCCACAAGGCCATGGCGCCCGCCACAAGGCCAATCTGAGGCGCCTTAGTGGAGGTAGTGGGGAACGTGGGAGTTGAGGGAAGTTGAGCTTGGACACGTCATGGCAGGGTCTATGGCGCCAGCCATGGGGTAGGCCACAAGTGCAAAATGCTGAATTTTAGGGTTTTTGGCTCTTTTTCACTCCTTTTCTCGATCAGGGCTCCGATTAAAGTAAAAACCTGAAAACAAAGGAAAACATAGCAATAACACAACAAAATGATAATAAAACAACTAGAATGCATGTGAAATCGGAGTCGAAAATACGGTAAATTTTAGTGTTATGAAACTCTCCCACACTTAAACCTTTGCTTGTCCTCAAGCAAAACATTAAAAAGCTCATAAAAGAAAATTTGTGTAAACGAGTGTTTCAGGTAAAAATTCTAAGTTCAAGTCGGGATGCAGTGTGTCGCATACGCGAAAAACAACCGGCGGGAAAAGACACAGAGCCGCCACCGTGCGTTATTTATCCCAAAGGAGGGAAAGGAAACGCTCGAAGTAAACCTGGAAAAGGGAAAGGAATGGTCTTACGACCAGAGATTGCAAGGTACGGGAGTCGGTTACGCAAAAGGAAGGTATTAGCACCCCTCACGTCCGTCGTACTTGACGGGATCCACGCTCAAAATAATAGGAAAAGGTTGTTGATAAACTGCTCAAAGAATGCACACACACTGGAATAAACAGGCGGAAGAAAACGGAGGAAGCGGACTCGGCAGGATGTCGCATCCTAGGCCTACGTAGTTTGTCAGAAACAAACATCAGAGTCGACGTAGTTCGGGGAAATGGGGAACGGGTTCGCTAGGATATCGTATCCTATTCCTACGTATCTCATCTGGAATGAGAATCAGAGCTACCGTAGTTCGGCTAACGCACGCCGAAACAAAACACAACACAGAGACGCTGAGACGTCAAAAGAAACTCAACAAGGAAACGGAGTGCCAATGGCTGGGCTTATATCCGACTCCACAAAACAAACAGGAAACAAAATGCTAATAAATGGGCTTACATCCGACTCCAAACACACAACAGGAAACAGAATGCCAATCAATGGGCTTACATCCGACTCCGAACAAATAAACAATCGCTAACCAGCGAACACCAAAGGTTCTCCAACTGACAAACTAAAAGGGAGTCTGGAACTCGAGCCTAATAGTTGTCACACAAACACCAAGAAGACGCTGAGACGTCAAAAGAAACCAAAAGGTTGAACACACAGACTAAAAGGGAGTCGGGAACTCTGACCAAATAGCTGTCAAGCAAAACACACGCAAAAAAAGAAAAAAAAGTGCCCGGAGAGATCTCGCACGATCTCCTGCCTACGTATCTCATCTGGTATGAGAATCAGGGCGACGTAGTTCCCCTTAACAGGGGAGAAATTCTCCTAACCAGAGACCAAGGGAATAACGAACTAAAAGGGAGACTGACTCAAGCCTAATAGTCGTCATGCAAATTATAACCCTAGGTTGAGGTCTCTAACAAGAGTTTGACTCACACAGGAAGCGAGTCAACTCAAGTCTATCTCTACGTACGTTCAACTTCCTCGAAAGTTGATCATACGACTCCTACAGAACAGGAGATAAGAAGTGAAAAGTAGATAAACATATCAAAAGCAATCATCACACTCTATATGCAAACAAGAGGCTCAGACAAACTGGTTGGGCTTTAGTCAAGGGGTCATATCAACCTCGATAAACAAGCCAAAACTGTATGGGTGTCTGAAGCTCTTAACCACTGACATTGACCATCAGGGTGAGCAGATGAAAGGTAATGAGGGTTGGACCTCATAGCTCTTAACCAGGGCCTGGGTGAGCTTGAATCAATGAAAACATGGGGATCCAGAATGAGGGACCCTATTCCACTTGACCGACTCTATATACAAGGATCTTGGGTTAGGTTCAAGAGCATCATCACGTAGTGCGAGCATAATGAACGACTCAACGACTAACAGGGGACTGGCTGCTAGTCCCTTCTATCTGTCAATTTCCTCTTAACTTAGGAGGACTTAACAAGTAACATGCCTCGACAAGGAGGTCTTCAACACAAATATAAACAAACACAGTCATTGCCTCTTAAGGAGGACTTCAGCCAAATGCCTGCCAAAAAAGCGACATGGCTTCCAGACTACATGGAGTTAGAAGGCTAAGCTACCTCAGTGGTGTACCAACCACACTCCAAAGCAAATCAAAAGCAATCTAGAAGCGGCTAATGTACCTGTACAAAAGCTAACCAATCAATATTGTATTTAGAGAAACAAACAGACAACAACAGGACTTTCCAATATGTACACAAAACAAGTCATAAATGCCATCACTCAAGTGAGTTCATCATCAAAGGACCTACAACACAATCAAAGTTAGTTAACCAAAGCAACTTGCATCTCAAGTAATGAGATCACAACAACCATTAGAGCTAATTGCTTGAACCTGAAATGCAAAGCTCAAAAGGTGAGTACAAACCACTAGTGCAAAGACTAGGGTCAAAGGCAAAGCAAAAAGTCAAAACAGAAGTTGACATTCCACATGAAGCATATTTAATCCAATAAGAACATGTCATAAAAAGGATCAAAGCTACATCATAAAGCAAGGGATTCAAATGAACAAGATAAGGCAAAGGCACACAAGATGATCACAATTGGACATTCAAATGAGAAAAACCATATTAAAACAAAAAAACATCCAATGATCCTAAATTTTTTTATGTGACATCAAAATGTTAAACACAAGCATCATGCAAAAAATTGGAATCAGAAGAGCTTAAATGGCCTAGGAATGAAAATGAACAAGACCAACATCCAAATGTGTGACACAAATTGTCACATCATACATTCATGTGCATAAAACAGAAATGAAAAATGATAAAAATGCCAAACTAATTCTCAAAAATCAGACAACATGTTAGGATTCAGTATATCAAATTTCAAAACAGTTGGATAATCAAGGAGCATTCCACAAAACAAATAGCACAACATGTCACATTTGTATCATGTTCAAACAATCAGTTCACATTCAAAAATCCAGAAATGTAAAAATTAGGAAATCACAACCACAAAATAATAGACATTCAAATGAACATGTGGCAAAAAATTTGAGTTAATTTGGAGTAGTTTTCAATTTGTTATGATTTTTTCAATTTGATGAAGATAAAATGAATTAATGTGGCAATCCATGGAAATAACATGTGAAAGTAATGAAATGAATATGCAAAAGCTGGGAGTTGAACCCAGGTAATGGCAGTCAAAGAAACGCGTGGAAAATGAATTTCACAAAACAATGCCAGGTGAGGATCGAACTCAGGTTCATGAGGTTGGAAATGCGCTTGAAAAATAAAACAAAACGAATTACGCCAGGAAGAATCGAACTGAGGCACTGCATGTCATAAGCGCTCAACACAAAAATAATTCACAAGCGCGCTCAGCAGGAATCGATCCCGCGACCTGGACATTCATAGCCAGCCCTAAGCATTATGAACCAGAGGCGGAGCGCGGTGGTTTCCACCATCTTCTCCGGTGGAGCCACGACGGCGCTCAAAGAAAATTTTCCATAATTTTATGATATTTATATCATTGGAAAGATCTCAACGAGTAGATCACGAATCTCATAAAACCTAAACCTAATTCCTCACATATTTTCCGGATCGAACAAAAGAAGTTTCAACACTCAAACTTTAAATCACTATATCTTCTTCAATACTCATCCATTTTCAATAAAATTTATATCAGAATTCTCAGTGATGAAAGATCTATAAGATCATGGCAATAAAACAGTAAATAGTGAGATTCGAAATCCAACCTTCTTGGAGAGCAGTGAGTTGAAACAGTTGATTCGAGCTTCAGCAATGTCCAGATCTTCTCTATCAACCTTGTGGTGAAGCTCTATGCACAAATTGATGCTTAAATCCACTTGAATACATCTTAAACTTCAAGTTCCATGTTCATCTTCAAGCTTGATGTGTGCATGATTCTTGTCCAATTTCTTCAATCCAAAGCTTGATCCCTACTAAGTGATGATCAATGAACACGAGTATGCAAGAAAATTGAGGTGTTATGTGAAGAATTTTCAAATTTCAATTGAGAGAAAATTTGGTGGGAAATGAGATTCTAGATCTAGAATGTGAAAAAATGATCCAATTCTGTTATGATTAGCCTTATATACTCCTCCTTAATCATGTTGTAATTAAGTTTAAGCATGGCTAATGAAAAATTAATGAAATATGAGGTGTATGACCAAAAATGCAAATGTGTGGTGCATGGAGAATTTTACACGTGAACAGTGCCATATGAGGACTCAAATCCACTTAAAATCAGCTTATGAGCAAGATTGGATTGGAATTTGGCATGCATGATGCACCAAATTTGAATTAGGCAGTTTCCCTCCAAAATGCACTTGAATGCACATATGATCATGTGAACTATTTTCATGCAATGCCATGATGGATTTGGAAATTCTTGGTCACAAGAAGCATTTTGCGAAAAGAGTGGCTCAAATTGGAGTTTTGAATCAAAAGTTATGGCACTTTGAAGTTCCATGCATATTGTGCAATCATCTGGCCATAACTTCCCAACCATTCATCAGATGCTCATGATCTTGGACTTTTTGAAAATGGGAGAGAAAGATCTTCAACTTTCATGTTGACCAAAATTAATTTGAAGCTTCTTTGATGTTGGAAAGTCAAGTTGAATGTGGTCCAAAAACTTGCCATTTTTGGAAACCTTCAATTACAGGACACTTTCCATTTTTGGAAACTTTTGATCTGACTTCAAAATCTTCAAGGTAGATGTTTGAAATGACAAATGAACCTATTTTGAACATGAATGAGATGTTGAAACTCATTTCCCCACCTCCTAGCCCTCAATTGACTTTTCAGCTGACTGTATAGGTCCTCAGATGACCTTAACATGCTCTGATCAGCTTGAACCTCCACCACTTGAGGAATTTGCTCAGAAATGAACCCCCTAGCTCCAATAAGCTCTTCAATAATGTCATGTGATTCTCATCTCAATAGAATGCCTCTTCTCCTTGAAAAACCCTGGCTGGAAGAATATCACTGATTAGGGTTGACCAGAAGTCAAAACCCTAATCCAGAGGAACCTGAGCATACACAATGAAACCCTTGAGGATGACATAACCATGATGATGGTAACATATCCTTGCAAGCAATATAATACTCAAGACCTTTGAAGGATTAGGAAACCCTAATTGAAGTACAAACCCTCAAATGGTTGATCCTCAATCCAATAAGACCCTCAGGCTCAAATCATGTACCTTCTACATCTTCTGAAAAGACTTTGGAGGATGATCTCTTATTTCCATGAAATGCAAAAATGCAATGCATAATGCCCTAAAAATGAAATGCAATATGCTAAACTAGTCCCAAGAAGAGGGGGCAAATTTTGAGGTGTTACAGCTGCCCCTATCCAATCCACTGTGAACCTGTCGATATGAACAGCCTCGACTTTCAGATGATCAGGGTGAAGAGTGATTGAATACCAAGAACAGACGAACAATTTGCGCTCCGCTGGGGATTATTATTATACTTTTTGCTTTTCTTGAACCCCACAACTTTTTGATTTTTTTTTTTGATTTTTTTATTTTTTTTGGACCCCGAAACTTCTTTGATTAATTTTTTTTTTGCTTTTTCTTGGACCCCGAACAATTATTTTCGCGTGTATGATCCCTGATCACCGCATTTGAACCCTGACGACTTCATATCACTCCTGTTCGCCAAACAATGAACCCCGTTCTCCATTTGAACCCCAGCCGCCTGACGATAACTCTCAATCGTCACTGTGAACCCCACTCTCCAGAAAACACCCTGTGTCTCCCTTTCTCCATTTGAACCCCGTTCTCCAGAAAATGCCCAGCACTTCCTTCTCTCCATTTGAACCCCATTCTCCATTTTCTTGTGATAACTCCGCTGGCAACGCCGGAAATAACACCAAAACACCACTCTGATGGCGACATATCAGAGGGTACACCTCCTCAACAGGAAGGTAATCATGTGAATTTCTTCCTCCGAAGATACCCATAATGACTTCTGTTGGCCTCGCCAAAGTCTAAGGTGACACATGATCAGAAGACAATCCTGAGGACCTCATCCCGGATATAATCTTCAACTCCAATCTCCATTTGAACCCCGTTCTCCAGAAAATGCCACAACACTTCCTTTTCTCCATTCTTCGATTTTCGCGCTGATCGCGTAACGTTCTTTGATCTTTATTTCCATCTCCGCTTGACGGAAAATTTTCCTCCAATATCGCACTACTGGGGAACATTGTTGCTCCAACGTCATGATGCTAAACTCCGCAGAGTAACATCTTCGCCATCCGGCGAAACCAAATCTCAAACGGTAACTACGGCTTGAGTAACATCTTCACCAACCGGCGAAACCAAGTCTCAAACGGTAACCACGGCTTGAGTAACATCTTCACCAACCTGCGAAAGCAAATCTCAAACGGTAACCACGGCTTGAGTAACATCTTCACCAACCGGTGAAACCAAATCTCAAACGGTAACCACGGCTTGAGTAACATCTTCACCACCCAGCTAAACCAATTCTCAAACGGTAACCACGGCCTGAGACTAGCTTATGCTTGCAATGCCGATGCATGATGATTTTTTTCAGCGTAATGCTCCATAACCATGGAAATGCTACGCAATGAATTATGCAATATGCTATGATCTTCTAAATGATGAATGCATAAAAAAAATCCCCCTCAAGGGACTCTACTGGGGAGCTCGAGGCACTCTGCTGAGGAACTCGATAACACTCCAATCTCCACCCTGTTGGGGAATAGCACTGCTGCTGGGGAAAGGATAACCCTCACCAGGGATGACCTCCAATGAACCTGATCTGCTTGGGGACTTCGCTGGGGAAGAAACCACCAACGCACTCTATGGGGAAAACAACAATCTTCCGACTTGCTGGGGATATAACAATCTCAACCCTGCTAGGGGAAACAACAACCTTCAGGCCTGGCTGCCGAGGAAACACCGATCTCGAACCCGCTGGGGAGATAACAATCCCGACCCTACTAGGGAAAATACGGAATATTCCGACACGGAACACCTGTCGACGCGTCGAACGATGGTATCCACCATCTAACCAAAGTAATAATTTTCCACCTCAAACTTTGAAGAGTCTTCTTGATTAATCCTCAAGGATCGTCGCGATTCTCTCGCCGTCTTTTCACCATTCGTCAATTCCTCGTCCCTGATTGGACTCCACGGGGATCTCTTGTCAAAACGCGTCACATCACAACCTGCAAGTGAGTGAAAATATCTAACAGCACCTGCCAAAAGAGATCGTTAGATAAAAACGTGCCCCAGGCGTGCCAACATTTCAACACCTAGGTCACTCAACCTTCCGAATAAGATTTCAGGCTTTCAATCTTATGAACATGCATTGGAAGGGACCTGAATGTCTCAAAATGCAAATATTCTTTATCAAAATAAACGAATGTTTTTGCACTCAAAGCGGTAATGAAAACAAAAACAAAATTATTTGATTGAATATGCATTTTATTGATTGAAAAAGGTGGCTCATAACTGAGCAGTACACAAGAAGCAATCCCTGAAAAGAGGTAATTGCGCACAAAAGGAAAATCTATCCTAATGGCAATGTGGAACCGTGATCTCATCGAGTTCCAACTCGGTTACACCCCATATGTCCTCAAGACTCTCCGTGCTTTCTGCCTTCTAAACAAAACGCTTCCGACCGATCCCTGTCAAAGATTATCCATGTCATATCCAAAGCACAAACGATCATGCTAGACGCAGTTGTTCGTTGCAATCCCTCTTTTGCCTGGACCGCCCTTTCGGGTTTTCAGTCCACTGGGATACCCTTTTTTTCCCAAGCCGCCCTTGTGGGGTTTTTGACTTGCCGGGTGTACAGTTTTTTCTTTTTATCCCTAATTTTTGCCCGAACCTTTTTCATTTTTCTTTTTGGTTCGCCGGGATGCCCATTTTTGCCTGGAATATTTTATTCTTTTCGTCCAGCGGGTCTCTTATACGAAGTATTTTTTAACTGCGTCCGCATTCACAGGGGATGGAAAATCCTCGCCATCCATGGTCGTCAACAACAAGGCTCCGCCAGAGAAAACCTTCTTGACCACGAATGGACCTTCATAATTGGGTGTCCACTTGCCCCTACGATCGTTTTGAGGAGGAAGGATCCTTTTCAACACCATATCTCCCACATGATATACACGAGGTCGTACCTTTCGGTCAAAAGCACGCTTCATCCGCTGCTGGTACAACTGCCTGTAGCACCTCAAATTTGCACCTATCATTGTACATACATTTTCATATTAGGTCATAGCATGTCATGGTCCATTGCATAGCATTGCATTGTCCCAGTTGCCTCAAGTGCAAGCCAATCAAGGAATTAGGTCAAACTGATCAGGAGATCAGTCAGTCAAGAAAGCAAGCACAATTCTCAAGGAGCCAAGGCCTTAGGGTTGGTCCAACAAGTTCACATGACTTGGAGGTCCATTTGAAGTGGTCAAGTCAAGGGTTGAAGGCTCAGAGGTCATCAGTTCATACACAGACAGTCAAAAACCCTAGACAGTCAACAGTCAGTCAAAGCAGTGGATGGTGGCCATTCTTGTGAAATTTGGGCACCATGATCAATAATCAAGAGTCCATACAACTTGGGACATCATTTGAAGTCAAGGTCTCAAGGAATTAGGGTTTGGAAGTCATCAAGTCAATGCACAGTCAGCCAGAAACCCTAAAAGTCAACTGTTGGTCAACTGTGGTTGATTTTATGGTTTTGATGGATGGATTTGGTTTGAGAGAGCTTATTCATGTCCAAATAGGCCTCATATATCATGTCAAACACTATCATGGAAGAATTTGAAGCCAAATCAGAAATTTCCAAAAATGGAAACTGGACCTGTAACTGAAACCTGCCAAAAATGGAAAGTCTTGATCCTCAAACTTACATCATGATACAAGCCTCAAATGAATTTTTGCCCAACATGAAAGTTGAAGATCTTGTTCTCCCATTTCCAAAAAGTCCAAGAACTCTCAATTCCCATGTGTGGTTGGCAAGTTATGATCGAATCGATTTCAGAAAATCTTGAACTTCAAAAGGCCATATCTCTCAAACCATTTGGCCAATTTTGGTGGGGTTTTTTCCTACAAGTCACATTTGATCCCCTCTTTCCAAAAATATAAATTTCATGAGCCAAAACTTCACCAATCGAAATGGCATTTTTTGACTTTTCTCATTTAAATGCAAGTTTGACCAAGGGTTGACTTTTTGATATAAACATTTTTCTACCATTTGGCCAATTGGAAAAGCTCAGAAATATCATTTAAAATTTGTTTGCAAGCTCAAATTATGCAGTACTTGCACCCATCATGGCCATGCTTAGTTGCTTGAATTGGAAGAAAAGTACAAATTCAACCATGCTACTCCATGCTTCCACCATACCTTGCTTTGTACTTCTCTAAGACAGAACTTTAGAAGCACATTTGCTGTCATTATGAACACATTTTGCAGCCTAAAAAAAAACAACAGAAGGCCATGCCCTAGCTGCTTGAAATGTGGAGAGCAAGTACATGTTTTCATTGAATCCATCCTACAGCCATGCCTAGAACCACAAGGCAGCAGAATTGTCCATGATTTTCTGTCATGAGAAGTCAGTAATAGCAGGCAAAAACCAACAGAAATTCATTCATACAAAAAATCACTTTTGGCCATTTTGCAAAGAGGCTGTCAAAACTCAAAACCAAAGGCAACATCCAACAGCAGAGGTATGGCATTTTTCTGTCAAGATAACACTGCTGGCAGCCAACATCCAACAGCAAGAAAACTTGGTTAATTCACTCATGCTAAACAAAAACCTCTCACTCTTGGCCATTTTCCAAAACAGTCAACAAAAGCTCACAAAAGACTTAAGCCTTGCATTGTTTTTCACCATCATTTTCCTGTCATGTGAAACCCTACTAGCTGCATAACACAAAGCCATGGCTCACTCATCCTAAAAACTGCATTCAGTTTGCTTTGGCATCTTAGAATTTTCTGTCAAAAACACCCTAAGAACCAAACCCTGCTAACAGCCACAAGACAGCAGACCAAAACTTGACATTCCCTCAAACTTCATCTTGGGTGCAGGTATGATTTTCCGTCCAAAAAGAAACTTCCAAGAGAAGAAAAGCCTGGCCTTGCTTGAGACCATATCAAACACCATTTTCTGTCATACATTAAAACCTCAATAGCAGCCATACACAGCAGAAATCACTCATTTCTCTCAAAGTTCATTTTGCATTTTTCAATTTCCTGTCCAAAACTCCCAAAGAACAAACTTTGCCTGGCTTTAAAGCAGTGTCCAAGCAACATTTTGGACCTGTTTGCAACCATGTTTTTCCACCTGTAAAAGCTTCTTGCAGCACTGTTATTGCAGCCACCATTCCATGACAGTCCAAGTTTGAAATCTCACCAAGCCATTCCTGAGCCAAACTCCTCCATTCATTCATCATTGGAAGGCTTCTACAGCATCTGTTTCAGGCCAAGAGGACCAGAACCACACTGTTTCTCATTCTGCTTCAAAATTGGTAAAAATTCGACTTTCACCATTCTAAAATCCATGCTATGCTTATTGAAGTTCCTTGTATGCTGATTCTGTTGATATTTGAATCGTGTGAAATGGCCTTGTATTGAGTGAGAACTTTGATTCTTAAGTTTCATGAGCAAGTATGTTCTTGGTCATTTCTTGTTGTGTAGCTCAAATTAATAAAAACCAAGCCTGGATTTGGATCATATGTGGTTTGCTGATTTGATTACCATGCTCCTTTCCCATTTCTGGGAATTTTGTTCTTCATGATGAAGAACGTGTACTGTTCATTCAAACCCTAGGGAGATTTGCCCAGAAATCTTGAACCCCCATGCCTTGCTACTGTACCCGCGCCCCAACCAATAGAATTATTTCGTTCAGGGGCCAAAACGGCCGTGTTTTGATTAGTGAATCCCAAATTTACAAAAGTGCCATTCTCCTTTATTAATCCAAATTAATTTCACATTTTAATCACCAATCTTGCAAAAATCATAACTTGCTCATTTTTAGTCCAAATCTAATGGGATTTTTTGTGTTGCCTTCCTCATGATCCCTAGTTTTTTTATCATTATTTTTCCAGAATTTTTGGATGAGTGGTTTTTAAATGGTGCTAGGGTTTGTGACATGTGACCAATTTTTGTACACTTTGCCAAATCAATTGTGAAATGATGAGAATGTATCCAATGGCTCCCAAATTTTTTGTGCTTAAACTAGACACACTCATGGTGATTTTGGTGTAGAGCTTGTGAATTTATCATTTGTGGTTTGTGAGTTATGATTTTTTGAATTAGGGTGTGACAATTTGTGTCACACCATTGATGTCCAACTTCATGATTTTCATTACCATGCTTCTTGACCTCCAATTGATCTGATTTTTTGCATGAACCTACTCTTGTATGTCTAGTTTACATGTGAATTTTATTGGAATTATTTGTGGCATTTCCTAATTGTTTGAGATTTTCTCCCCTGCTTGGTCATATGTTGACTTTGTGTGACACATGTTCCCATTTCATTTGTGAAATTCTCATACTTTATTAGATGGACATGAAATTTTACATGAGATAACTAGACATCTTCATCTTTGCCATGGTTTTGATCCCATTCATTTATCATATGCTATCACTGATTTATGAATTTTCTAAGTTGATGCATGTTTGGTTGACTTCTTTGAACATGTTCAAAATTGCTTTGACTTTCTGATTTTCATAGACTGCCTTCCACTTGTCCAAATGAGATGAAATTTGACATGCTTACCATGCTATGTGTTAGGATTGATCATGATTTATTTGGTGATTTTTGGAAATGTTTAGGGTTGCTTTTGAGTTAAGTCTTGCTGTTGACTTCTATGAGCTTCTAAATGCCATACCTTGACCTAATTTGTTCATGAAATGATGATAGTGATTGATATGAATGTGAACCCAATTGAGTTTGTTTCTTGAATGTTTAAACTTGACTTTGATTGGATATCCCTTGCTGTTTTGGCTTTCTCATTCATTTTGGACCCTAGGCTTGCCCTAGTGGTCCTGTTACTCACCTTTGAGTTCATGTTTTCAGGTTGACCATCAAATGGCCATTGAGACCAATTCTTTTGATTGAGATTGCTTAAATATCATTGTCTAACTTGTTTGTTTTGTAGGTGGCTTGGCTCACATGCCTTAAGCCTTGTGCCTTGCACATCCATTTGCTCCGGATTAACTGGTTGATGTCTGTTTCATTTTGATTTAACTTTGACTTGTATACTAACTGTGCTTGACTGATTTCAGGTACTTTAGTTGCTTTTAGTTCCTTGTGAACTTTGCTTTGCTTTGCTTGTATAAGCAATTTGCATTGAGGTATGTCTCTTTTACTTCATGTAGTCTGGAAGACCTGGCCTGTTACTTGGCCAGGCAACTGTCTGAAGTCCTCCTTAAGAGGCAATGTTTGTGGATGTTTAATTTTGTCCTTGCATAGAGTCAAAGTCCTCCTAAGTGAAGAGGCAATTGGTGGAAGGTAGGGATATGCAATCTATCCCCCACTATTCAGTGTGTCATCTGCTTTGCTCACACCACTGTGTTGATGCATTGCAGATACAAACCCAAGATCTTGTACAATTGTACAGTTGAGTCAGTTTTAAATGTGTAGAAGGGTTCCCACTTTCTGAACCCACACATTCTTGTCTTAAGCTCTCCCAGGCCAGGGATAAGAGCTGTGAAGTCTTATCTTCACTCACCTTTCATCTGCTTCACCTTAGCCCCTCAATGGCAAGGTTAAGAGCAACACTCACCCCATTCCAAAGGTTTGTTTGTTGAGGTTGATATGACCCCTCGACTAAAACCTAACCCTTGTTTGAGCCACTTGCTTGTGTATAGTGTGTGCTATCTGTGCTTGTAGGATTGTTTGACTTGCTTCCTGTGCAAGTTAGGATTGTTTGACTTGCTTCCTGTGCAAGTTAGGATTGTTTGACTTGCTTCCTGTGCAAGTTAGGATTGTTTGACTTGCTTCCTGTGCAAGTTAGGGTTAGTTTAGACTTGCTTCCTGTGCGAGTTAGGTTTTGCTTGGCTTGCTTCCTGTGCAAGTTAAGTGTGTGTGTGGCTTGCTCCCTGTGCAAGTCATGACTAGGATAGGCTGGCTCCCTGTGCCAGTTAGCTAGAAACCTTAACTTAGGGATGATTTTGCATGATAACATCTAGGCTCGAGTCGTAGTCTCCCTAGTTGTGTCTCCCTCTGTTATCTGGTTAGGCTAGTCCTTTATCCCTCTGTAGGGGAACTACATCGCCCTGATCTTCACACCAGATGAAGTATGTAGGCAGGAGATTGAGCTGATCTCTCCGGGCGCCTTTTCTTTCTTTTGTGTGTGTTGTCTGACCTTTGCTAGGCTCGAGTCTGTGACTCCTTAGCATTTGCTGTCTGTCTGTTTGTGTGTGTTTGACAGTTATAGGCTCGAGTCCCCGACTCCCTATTAACTTGTTGTGTTGTTGTGTGCTTGGAAGCTGATGTAAGTCCATCGAGTGGCAGTTAGGATCCAGTGTGCGTGTGTTTGGTTCGGATGCTGATGTAAGTCCAGTGATTGGCATTCAGGCTCCACGTTTGCCTCTTTGTGTGTTTAGGTTCGGATGCTGACATAAGTCCAGTGATTGGCAGTCGGGCTCCACGTTTGCCTGTGTCTTGTTTGTTTGTGTGCGTGTCAGCCGAGCTACGAATGCTCTGATTCTTCTCTCGTCCGAGAAGATACGTATGCATAGGATGCGATATCCTAGCGAGCATGTGTCGTTTCCCCAGTCCGAACTACTTCGACTCTGATGTCTATGCTTGATAGACTAAGTAGGCCCAGGATGCGATATCCTGCCGAGTCAGTTTCAGTCAGTCTCTTGTGTCTCTTTCAGCCAGTGTGTGTGTGTGTTTGAGCAGTGTTTAGCAACCATTTTCCTTCCTTTTGTGCGTGGATCCCGTAGAGTACTACGGATGCGTAGGGGTGCTAATACCTTCCCTTCGCATAACCGACTCCCGAACCCATCTTCTTTGGTCGCGAGACCACATTTCCTTTCCAGGTTTACTCTGAGCGTTTCCTTTCCCTCTTTTGGGATAAATAACGCACGGTGGCGGCTCTGTTGTTCTTGTTTTCCCGCCGGTTTTTCGCGTGATGCGACACTGCCCATGACAAATGGCTACCAGCCTTTTTTCCTCAATCAGGCTCAACTCTTCGTACCGGGTCCTTACCCATTCAGCCTCTTCTAGTTTCACGTCCATCAGGACTCTCAAAGAGGGAATCTGGACCTCAACCGGTAGCACAACTTCCATCCCATACACAAGCGAGAAAGGCGTTGCCCCAGTAGACGTACGCACCGAGGTTCTATACCCATGCAATGCAAACGGTAACATCTCGTGCCAATCCTTATAGGTCACAACCATTTTCTGCACAATCTTCTTAATATTCTTATTAGCTGCCTCGGCCGCCCCATTCATCTTCGGACGATAAGGAGAAGAATTGTGATGCTCGATCTTGAACTCCCGACACAGTTCTGCCATCATCTTATTGTTGAGATTAGAACCATTATCAGTAATGATTCTCTCGGGAACCCCATATCTGCAAATGATGTCTCTTTTCAGGAATCTGGCGACGACCTGCTTCGTCACGTTTGCATAAGAGGCTGCTTCCACCCACTTGGTGAAGTAATCGATAGCCACTAATATAAACCGATGCCCATTCGAAGCCGTAGGCTCGATCTTTCCGATCATATCAATGCCCCACATAGCAAACAGCCACGGAGACGACATCAAACTCAACGGGTTTGGAGGCACGTGCACCTTGTCAGCATAAATCTGGAATTTATGACACCTCCGCACGAAATTGAAACACTGGGCCTCCATCGTCATCCAATAATACCTAGCTCTCAGCAGCTTTTTTACCATTGCATTCCCACTAGCATGGGTATCAAACGACCCCTCGTGCACCTCTTTCATCAATTGGCTTGCTTCTTTATCATCAACACATATGAGCAAAACCCAATCGAAATTTCTCTTGTACAAAACCCCATCCTTGTTCAGATAGAACACCATGGCCAACCTCCTCAGAGTCTTTCGATCCTTCTTGGATGCTCCCTCAGGATACTCCTGGGTTTCTAGATAGCGCTTGATATCGTAATACCACGGCTTCTCATCATCAGGCGCTGCCTCAACAGCAAACACATAAGCCGATCTATCCAGACGTCCCACCTCAACACTAGGGAACTGATTCCACTACTGCACCTTAATCAGAGCGGCCAGAGTAGCCAAAGCATCTGCCAAAGGATTCTCTTCTCTCGGCACATGGTGTAATTCCACCTTGGTGAAGAACGTCAACAATCTCCTCGTATAATCCCGGTATGGAATTAAATGAGATTGATGCGTATACCATTTTCCGTTAACCTGGTTCACAACCAAAGCTGAATCTCCATATATAACAAGGTTTTTGATCCGCAAATCAATCGCCTCTTCAATCCCCAAGATACAAGCTTCGTATTCAGCCACGTTGTTGGTGCATTCAAATGTTAGCCGGGCAGCAAAAGGAATGTGGGATCCTTTCGGCGTAACCAAAACAACACCAACTCCACTACCATTCACGTTAACGGCCCCATCAAACATCAGAATCCATTCGGATTCAGGGTCAGGCCTCTCCTCCGGGATTGGTTCCTCACAATCTTTCGATTTGAGAAACATGATGTCCTCATCAGGGAACTCAAACTTCATCGGTCGATAATCCTCAATGGGTTGCTGGGCGAGGTAATCAGACAATACACTCCCCTTTATTGCTTTCTGAGAGGTATACTGAATATCATATTTAGTTAAAATTATTTGCCATCTCGCAACCCGTCTGATCAATGCTGGCTTCTCAAAAATATACTTGATCAGATCCATCTTGGAAATCAACAAAGTGGTATGAACCAGCATATACTGTCTCAGTCGGCGAGCAGCCCATACCAAAGCGCAACAAGTTTTTTCGAGCAGTGAATATCTTGTTTCACAGTCGGTAAACTTTTTGCTAAGGTAGTAAATTGCATGCTCTTTTCGACCAGACTCGTCATGCTGCCCCAGTACACACCCCATAGACCCCTCGAGGACTGTCAAGTACAGAATTAATGGTCGTCCCTCCACAGGAGGCATCAAAATCGGAGGCTCCTGCAAATATTCTTTTATCTTTTCAAATGCCGCTTGGCAATCATTATTCCACCTGACCGTTTGATCTTTTCTCAACAATTTGAATATGGGTTCACACGTGGCTGTTAGATGAGATATGAACCGTGAAATGTAGTTCAATATACCTAAGAAACCACGAACCTCCTTTTCTGTTCTCGGTTCAGGCATTTCTCGTATTGCTTTTACTTTAGCAGGATCAACCTCGATTCCTCTTTCGCTCACAATAAACCCCAGCAATTTACCGGACCGCACTCCGAAAGTGCACTTATTCGGATTCAACCTCAGTCTGAATTGTCTCAACCGGTCAAACAGCATGGCCAGATCTACCAGATGCCCCTCTTCTGTTTGGGACTTTGCTATCATGTCATCAACATAGCATTCGATTTCATGATGAATCATATCATGAAACAAAGTCACCATGGCCCTCTGATACGTGACACCAGCGTTCTTGAGACCGAATGACATCACCTTATAGCAAAAAGTGCCCCATGGTGTGATGAACGTTGTTTTCTCCATATCATCTGGCGACATTTTGATCTGATTATAGCCAGAAAAGCCATCCATGGAGGAAAACACCGAGAATTGAGCTGTATTATCTACCAACACATCGATGTGAGGTAATGGAAAATCATCTTTTAGGCTAGCTCTGTTCAAATCCCGGTAGTCCATACACATCCTCACCTTCCCATCCTTCTTCGGCACCGACACAATATTTGCTACCCAAGGCGGATAATTAGTAACAGCTAGGAAACCAGCATCCAACTGCTTCTACACCTCTTCTTTAATTTTCATGGCCATCTCAGGTCGAGTTCTGCGCAACTTCTGCTTCACTGGAGGACAGTTTGCTCTCAATGGTAACTTGTGCACAACAATATCGGTATCCAACCCTGGCATATCTTGATAAGACCAGGCGAAGATATCAACATACTCTTTCAACAAGGCTACCATTCTGCTCTTGACATTTACCTCCTAAGCAACCCCAACTTTCACCTCTTTTCTGACCTCTTCGGTACCCAGATTCACAACCTCAACTTGCTCCTCGTACGGCTGAATCACCTTCTCCTCTTGTTTTAACAACCTGGCTAATTCTTCCGGCAGTTCACAATCTTCTTCGCCTTCTTCTTCGGCATGATAAATTGGATTGTCGAAGTCATATGAGGGTGTAACAGGATTGTTATCAATGAGATCCGGAGAAAGATCGCATCTGCATGAATGTTGATTCATGCATTGCTTTAGAACCGGAGCAAAGCAAATTAAAAGGAAGATGAAAACAAACATTGCCATTTTTATTGTTTATTTTTTTAAACTGCAAAAATAAATGAAAAACAGGGAACACCGCTTTTAATGAAAAAACATCTTTTTATTAATGTTGCACAATGAAACACATGGGGTGGCCCTTACAATGAACCATTACGTTTCGGGAAAAACGTATGGTTTTCATGCAGACAGAATTTGAAAAACAGAAATATTACTCTTCACGTAGAGTGACAGTGATGATCTTTTCGGCCTTCCAGTTCTGGATCTCCATCCCTGGTACGCACGGTTTTATCCAATGATCAAGCTCGCAGTCACTGTCGACCTCTTCACCCACCATACAGATGCGATCTAGATCTAGCATTCCAGCACTGGTGAATGTGAACGGTTGACGACGCCCTTCATTCTGTCCAGACGAGCCTCGGCCCGGCTGGTAACCAACCCCAAACCTGTCGTCTTTGGCGGCAATGTCAATCATTCTTCCCCAACCTGGAGCTTCTCCACTCTTCACCACCTCAGTGGCCTGCTTGTACAAAGAAATGGACGGCTTCTTCTCTTTTTTAGCAAAAATGGCATTCTCCACCTTGACGGTTTCGAATGCCTGACTTGGTGTTTCAACTATTTCACCGTCCATTTCCACATATTTGAACGATGACAGGTGGCTGACAAAGATGTCTTCCTCCCCACAAACTGTGACGACCTGCCCGTCCCAGATATACTTCAATTTCTGGTGCAAAGTCGAAGTCACTGCCCCAGCAGCGTGTATCCATGGTCGACCCAACAGGCAACTGTATGTCGGCTGAATATCCATGACATGAAACACAGACTTAAACACCTCGGGCCTGATCTTCACAGGGAGCTCCACTTCCCCAAACACAGCCCTTTTAGAACCATCAAAGGCTCTAACCACCAGGTCTGTCGGCCTCAAGATCAACCCTTCACAATCCAGCTTTGCCGGGGCCTTCTTTGGCAACACATTGAGCGACGAGCCGGTATCCACCAAAACGTGCGAGAGCACTACTCCTTTACACTCCATTGCAATGTGTAAGGCCCTATTGTGATTACGCCCGTCTACAGTCAGATCAAGATCAGTGAAACCCAACCCATGGCTGGCATTAACATTAGACACCACTGTCTCCAGCTGATTGATCGTTATCTCTTGCGGGACATAGGCTCTCTTCAATATTTTCAACAAAGCCTCTCTATGCCCCTCGGAGCTTAACAGCAATGACAACATTGAAATCTTAGACGGGGTCTGCTGCAAGTGGTCAACAAGCTTATACTCTGACTTCTTGATGATCCTCAAAAATTCTTCAGCTTCATCATCAAGTTCTTTTTCCGACCCACCAGGCGCCGGTGTCGCCACAGGAGTACCCTCGCTCACCACCTGCTTCCCTCTTGCCCTGGCTAAAGCCTCGGCCTTATCTTTCTTTTCTCTTTCTCCTTCTCCACTCCTCACTGTGTCGGGTGCAAACAACCTTCCATTGCGAGTGAAACCACTGGGTCCGGCATTATCCACCTTTGAAACGGTGGTTTCAGCTGCAGCCTGATCTTCCTGCTTCTCTCCATTACAGTATACCTCTCCACCATAATCCCATGGCACAACATCGTCGTTTTCACATGGAATTGGCCCAGGTACCATGATGGTAACCAGAGTTGCATCTGCCAGTGCTGACAAGTCGATCGAATCAAAGTAGATGGTTATGGTGGAGATATCCTCCCTCTCCAAATCAACCTTCTCAAATCTGAGGCTTCCCTCATCCATCATTCTCTGGACAACCTCCCTCAACAATACACACCCATTAGGGGCAACGGTGCATGCAGCACAACAATCATCACAACCCGGGAAGACCCCATTCTTCAACAGTTGTCTCTTGACCTCAACCAAAGGAGTTCTCAACTGGTCCATATTCATCAGCCCAATCGTCCTCCTATCCTCAGAAATTGCATTCACCCCCATCTGACCATGCGCCAGCATGGGATTAGCGTTAACATTTGGCGATGGTGCAAAATTGATGGCCTTGGAGTCTACCAGATCCTGGACCACATGCTTAAAACCTTTACAATTCTCAACATTGTGTCCGGGGGCACCAGAGTGGAATTCGCACTTGGCGTTCTCATCATAGTTGGCAGGCCTCTGGTCTGGTCTCAACGGAGCCAACGTCCTCAGCTGGACCAACCCCAAATCTTTCAATTTCTTCAGTAAGAATGAGTATGTCACAGGTGGCCTATCAAATTGACGATCAGTCATTCGCCCTCTCACCTGATACCTGGCCCTCTGTGGTCTCTGTTGAAATGGCTATCGTTGTTGTGGCTGTTGTTGTTGTTGATGTTGTTGTGTAGGTGAATTATTAGCAGAAATTGTTACCGCAGCAGTGTGCTGGTAGTAACGATCCCTACCTTGTCCTCTTTGGGTATAATCCGCACTCGTGTCACCCTCCTTCTTTCGCTGGCCATTACCAAAGGGCTTCTTCGATCCAGACGATGAAGCACTTCCCTGGATCTTCCCCATCTTCAACCAACTCTCAATTCTTTCTCCCGCCACTACAATGTCTGCAAAGTTGGTAACCGGGCATCCCACCATTCTTTCAGCAAAGATCCTCTGAAGGGTACCCATGAACAAATCAGACATCTCCCGGTCTACCAATGGAGGTTGAACTCTGGCAGCCAACTCCCTCCATCTCTGTGCATATTCTTTAAACCCTTCATTTGGCTTTTGAGACATACCCTGCAGCTGGGTACGACTAGGAGCCATGTCAGCATTGAATTGGTATTGTTTAAAGAAAGCATCTCCAAGGTCCTGCCAGCTCTTAATGTTTGATTATCTCAGTTTAGTATACCACTCAAGAGATCCCCCAGACAAGCTATCCTGGAAGAAATACATCCAGAGTTTCTGGTCCATTGTATAGGCAGATATCTTTCGGACGAATGCTTGGAGATGAGTCTCCGGGCAAGAACTCCCATTGTATTTATCAAACGCAGGCGCTTTAAATTTCTGTGGGATCACAATCCCCTCAACCAGCCCCATGTTTGACATGTTGACAACCCCTGGAGTAGCATAGCTTTCCAAAGCCCTTATCTTCTCTGCCAGTGCCTGAATCTCCTTGTTTGGCGGTTGAACACCATATTGGCCAAACTGCTCATTCAGTACCGAGAGCTGATCCTCTTCTCTATCCTCCTCAGCCCCAAAGAAAGGAGGAAACTGATTATCTTTCACATTATTGACTACAGGACCGGGCCCTCCGCCTGCAGCAAAACCAAAACCTCCACCGTTGTTGATTACCATACCAGTAGTAGTCGTCTTCTTTCTGGGATCACCACCATCCCTAGAACCGCCGAGACCGTTGTTGGAGACCCCTTCCAGGTTATTACCATTGTTAGCAGCAGAAGCCCGCTCAAGCTTCTCCACTTTCTCAACCAGTGCCTTCTGCCCCAAGGCGAACCCTTGCATAACATTGATCAGCTCTCCCATCTTCTCTTTCAGCTCGAGAATATCTGCGTTGGATGTATCCATCAGTTTGGATTTGTTGCGCCTGGTAGGGTATCTGTGCGGACGTGCTACGTGCAAAGGAATGATTCTACGTGCGCGAGCAATGATTCCTGAAACAATCAAGCACGTTAGAAACTGACACCTGCAAAATAGAAGACAAGTTATTATGATTCATGCATGAATGCAATGCTTATCCATATGAGGAACACTCTGTCTTTCGATCCTGGTTTCATCGAGACAGATAATAATTTGCCAGCAACAATTTGGCATTAATCATCTGGTTTCACCATACAGAGCAGAGAGTTTTGATTTAGCAAAGATATCACCCGACCATGTGTGTGTTATGTGAGTGCACGCAGAAAAGAAAATAAAGCTTGAAGATCAATTACTGAATGATAATAACCACTGTATATCAAAAGTGCACTACTCGTGTAAGAGTCATACATCAGGCTTGATACAAATCAAATTACAATTCTCCAGCATCAGAAAGAAAATACAAGCAAATGAATTCTGTCAACATGCCTGACAGTAATCCAACACATGACAATAACTGCAACAGAAATCTAAACCAAAGAAGGTCCCACAGAAGGCTCCGCATCATCAACCATCCTGGTAAACTTCATAGCAAAGCTGAGCTCAGTGTTCTCCTGCTGAAGTCTTCCCACCTCCTTCTGATGAATCTTCATCTGTTGGAAATAATGGTCTCTCTCAGCAAGAAAATGATCTCTCTCGGCCACAATCTTCGCTTTCTCCGCTTCCCATTCTGTGGTAAGGACTTTGGCTCTAGCTTCCCTCTGAGTCTTCACAAGGACCTGTCTCCTCTTCTCATCTTCAATGACTCTCAAAGCTCTAGCTAACTTCTCCTTGGTGATGTCGTGCTCCTTCGTAGATGACTCTAACGCTTGGCTAATCTTGCGGTAATAAGCGGTGTCTATCTCAAAGCGCTTCACCTCAATGGCATGTCTCTTATCCTGGTCTTCTATTTTCCCTTTGATTTCCTGATTAGCCATCTGGATCCTAGCAACACTTATCTCCAACTCAATCTTCTCTGCTTGCAGCTGGTCCTTAGCCTTCTTCATCTCAAGGAATTCTTCCATGCTGACAGAAGAACATGGCCCCTCAATCAATGGATACCAAGGATCACCCCCAGGAAATGGTAGATGCGTGAGCTCAATCCTCTTTCTGAGCCAATCATCAAACAGAGGAAAAGACCTGCTATTAACCTTACCAAAAGGAACCTTGCCCTCCCTTTGAATGTCGCGCCACTCATCAGACACTTGCCTCAACTTTGGCTGATTACCCTCAATTGGGAAGTAGAAAGACTCCTGAATCTCGCGCCCAAGGGGAGGACCCTCCACAGCAAATCCCATTTGTCTCCTAAGAAGCACCGGGTTGTAATTAATGCAACCCTGAACTCCTATAAGAGGCACATTGGGAAGACTCCCACAACTGTAAATGAAATCTCGTCCAGCCATACCATTATGAGTCCAAGCTTTGTCCTTGGCTCGCAAACCCATCAACCTGATTGACCATTTGACAGTAGGATCAAGAAAGACAAAGGCACCTCTGGAAGGCAAATATCCCATAAACCATTTGTACA